>NW_006431956.1:14233327-14244549 GCF_000325575.1 Pteropus alecto | reverse complement strand
TAAATATATATATATTATATATATACAGTTGAAGTCTACTAACAAAACCCATACTTCCTAGTAAAACTGATTAGAAAATGTCTTTGACTTGCTAGGTAAGCATACAGAGACTATGGTGGCAGGTCAGTAAAGTTTTGCCTGAAATTTATGTTTGGACCATTTTTTATGACTCCTTGTATCCTTTTGTTCAACCTAAGTGATACATTTTCTAGATTCTAATGTTAATGCGTTGGCTAGTAGTAAATGTGAAAGTTATTCTTTCGAAGTCAACGAACGCCTTTCAGTTGTTGGTGTTAATGGCTCCCATGGATTCTCTTTACATGTAGTCATCCTTGGTCTAGAAGTAGTTTTTCTTATAATTCAAATATTTCAAAAAATGATGTGATAGTCATTAAGCTATTCACAAACACATATTCTTATTCTTCTTCCAGGCAGGCATGTGGTAGAATTGCACTTCACCCTATTGAAGTTAGTCGGTCATGTGACTTGGCTTTGGTCAATGAAATAAAATTGAAAGTGATATGTGTCACTTCTACATAGAGGCATTTAACTGCAAGTGCTAGATACTATAATGCTCCCTTTCCCTTTCTCATGTTGATTATGAAAATCCTAGCAATAAGGATGAAGAGAACCTCCTTGCAGACCCATACCTGGCATATAGCACGTAAAAATAAACCTTTATTGTCTTGAGCACCTGAGATTCAGGATTTACTTGTAACTAAAACATTAACTAGACCATCCTAATATGTGGTTTATCATACACTTATTTTCCTGTACTTTAAGCCACATTTATTTTTTGTTTTAATTTGTGTCCTTGTTTCTATAGTGATAAATCTTGATTATTCTTCTTACATCTCTATATTATTTATTGAGCTGTAATAATCCTCTCTTCTGATTTTCCAGTGGTTTTTTGTTTGTTTGTTTGTTTTGTTTGTTTTGTTTGTTTTTTCTTTTTGTGGGTTTTTTTTTTTTTTTTCTGTGAAAGAGTTGCAAGAAGCTTTCTTGAATGAATATCAATAATGGGGCAGTTGGAACTCATACTTTTTTCATTATATTTGGCAAAGAAAAAATACACTTCTTTTTAGAGGCTCTCCACCCTACAGCTGCAAATCATTACTGTCTACCTAAATGCACTAAACTAGCCAGAAAGCAAATGTTTCCCATTACAAATGACATTTATCAGCTAGTCTCAGGAATAGGTCTCCTTCAAAATTGATCTAGTTTGGAAGTAACAGTTATGACTCACTACTGGATCTCTCAGAGCTTTCAAAGTGAAAAAATGCAATGGATGATATGATTAACACTGACCTATTGCATCTTTTGTATGTATACATCAACCATAACATTTATTTTTCCAATAAGACATTTTTTTGGCTACCAGTATTAGAATGTCTTCCTGAATGTGTCTGGTAGTCTTTCATTTGCATTAATGCTTTACATTTTAAAGTTTTTATGTAAACATATTCATTATTATATTATTATAATCTGTTCTTTTATTTTGCACTCTTGCTCATGAATTGAATGATATTGTTAAAAAAATGTTTGAGTTAATATAAATCTGACTTTAAATCTGATTGAAATACAGAAGACCCTAACTTCCATGTGGGTTATGCTCTAAAAATTTAGAGTCTGCTTTTTGGAGCTAAGTTGACTTTTTCCAGAAATAATTTTGAAATCCACGATTAGTTTCCACCCTAGCCAGTCAAAGCCAATTTAACCCCCTAAAGTAGTCGAAATATATTTCGACTACTTTAGGGGGTTAAATTGGCTTTGACTGGCTAGGGGGGAAACTAATCGTGGGTTTCAAAATTATTTCTGGAAAAAGTCAACTTAGCTCCAAAAAGCAGACTCTAAATTTTTAGAGCATAACCCACATGGAAGTTAGGGTCTTCTGTATTTCAATCAGATTTAAAGTCAGATTTATATTAACTCAAACATTTTTTTTGTGTGTGTGTGTGTGTGTGTGTGTGTATCACCATAGAAATCTAATTACCATATAACAATGTTTGGAAAAACTAATTCTTTGGCATCTAAAAAGGCATACATTTATTTGGAAAAAATGCTTGTTTCCTTAAATTTTCTTATGAAAAAGGAAGAAACACATTTTTCTCTTTCTTACAGCCATGGAAACAATGGTCTGCTTATATATGTTTGTTTATTTGTTTGTTTGATTTTAACTAAATAGTGCAGAAGTATAGGAATCTTTTCTCCCTCTTTAGGTAGTTGAGGTGAGCCTCTTAGAACATCTGGTAAGACAAAAAGGTCTTTGTAAATCAAACATTTTTTAAATACTCATACTTAATTTCATACAGCAATTTAAAAGATATAGATCTATGTAGAAGCAATATAATAAAAAAATTAACTCCAAAAGAGTCTCACCTTCTCATTCTGACTTTCCTACTAGATAGTATTGATCACAATCTAATAAGAATGTTAATTTAATATTATTTTTAATGAGGTAATGCAGCTGCAAAATTCATACTCCAAACAGGTTATTTCTACTGTGCCATGGAGAGAAGAATAGAAATGAATTTGAAACTCCTACATTTGGAGATATGGTACAAATAATATCTGTATTTAGCGATAAAATGTAGGTGAGCTGTATCCCACCACCTTGACCCAAAGGTGAGTTAACTCAGTATTCAGTCAGCAAGGATTTTGTTTTTAGGCATTGTTTCCTCTATTTTGAAAGCAACAAAATGGCAACCCATGAACAAGAGAAGGAAGCAAAAAGAAAAATCTGTGACCTCATAAGGAATTTATATTCTGGTTTTTGACCGTTAATAATACACTACTTTAAGCTCAAGAAAAATATTCTTTTTCCCCTGTTAAGGAAAAAAGAAAGAAAATAGAGAAAGAAATCAAAACAGTGTTTGAATGTTTGAAATCTTTTAAACAGCTATGTTCCAGATATTTAATAACTCTGATAGTAAGTTCCCATCACTTCTTGAAGAATGAAGCTAGCAGTCAACCCTGAGGCAAAATGATCTTGAGAAGATTATCTTCTTGTAAAACTGCCTAGATGACAAATGGAATTTTTATAAATCGCCAGGATTAACCTGTTTGCTAAATTGGTTAGAGAATTCCAGGCAGTCTGAAAAATCTGGGAAAAGGTAAAGTGAAATAAAGTACAGTGTAGGAGAGTAACTTCCTGGTCATTTGATGACCGAGATTTAGTTTAACCCTCTGCAATTATATCTTATTAGATTACTTGCTCTCTAAGGTTTTTTCAACTTCAATATGTCTATAGCTCAATGATCTATTACTGGTCTACTCAGTCAAATACAGGCATTTCCAGATACTAAAGTATGGTGGCAGTTGGTCATTAATGTCACTCTTTAGTAGCAGTAGTAGCAATAGGCACAACTGCCATTCATTGAAAATTTACTGTAGGCAAGATTCTATGCGGAGTCCTTTACATGCATTATCTCACTTAATCCTCAAAATATCATTAAAGAGTTTATGTAATTTGCCCAAGTCCTTCCACTATAAAATGACTTATGTGAAAGGAGGTAATGGATATTGATCTTTTTATCATCTGCTTGTAAATTAACGGCCATAGTAGCTTTGAATGAAAACATAAATCTAACATTTCCATTCTTACTGGAAATCAGATGTCTTACATCTATTGGCAACAGACTTTAGGTAACATTTGGATCGATTCATGGGTGTTATGTACATTCATGGGTGTTATGTACATTCATGGGTGCTATGCACTAAGTACATTCATAAAATCATATAGTTTCAAGAACACTTAGGGATCTTAAAGACCATCCATCTAGTGATGTTGTTGTCCAATAGAATAGTCACGAGCCTTATGTGGCTGCTTAAATTTAAATTTAATTAATTAGATTAAAAACTTACTTCCTCAGTCACCAACCACCATACAATAGAAACATGTGGCTACCATATTGCACAGTGCATTTATAGAATACTTCCATCATCACAGAAATTGGACACTGTGGCTCTAGTAACTACATTCTAATTCAACCCCTTCATAGCAATTAGAATGCTTTTGGTTGCCAATAGAAGAAAACCTGACCAAGACAGACTTAACCAAAGAATAAAAGAGTGAGAAATTGATTAGCTCACATTATTGGACAGTCCAAGCCTTGACCCAGAGGTTCTTGAGGTCATGTGGGCTCCTACTCCTGTTATCTGCTTATCTCTCATGTCTCCCCTCCCCTCCCTTCCTTCCTTCTATCCAATGCCTCTGTTTTGTCTTCAGGCCAGATCCATTCATGGTGACAATGGATATAGTAGTTCTAGATCTTCCCACCCCATCCAGAGGGAGAAGAATTATATTTTGAGATAGTTAGAAGAGTATGAGAACTAACTTCTAAGAAGCCCCATCATGTGTCTAGTTATGTCTCACTGACTCAAATCTGATAACAATTGTTTCTGAGTAATCCTTATGGCCAGAGGAGTTGGATGTTCTGGATGGTTTAAACCAATCAAGCCCATACCTGGGTCAATTTCATTGCAATAATTGTAATTTCCTGACTAGTACACTATGGATTCACAAAGAGATTCACCCCCACTCCCCGTCCCCCAACACACACCAAAACTCAGAGTATTTTAAGCAAAAGAAAAAAAAAAGACACTAGTGAGTCACCCCCAAAATTTCCAACATACTCTTCATTTTTACCATTTTTCTAAAATGATGCCTAAGGATGTGTTTAAATGTTATACTGGAGGTCACAGAACTCATGCAATAGTATAGCCGGATTAGGTTTCTATATTCCTAGGCAGTACACTTTCCACTATACCATGGTGGAGCCCCATCATGATATATATATCATAAAGGTATAAAAGGGATAGAAGGTATAAAATTATTGGATGCACCACAGTAATGGAGGAGGTCTGCCTAAACCTCAGGAAGAGAGACTCAGTGAATGAGTGACCTCGCAGCTAGGCTACTGTATAAACTTGAGTTATTTAATGAACCTGTACTAGTTAAGCTTTTATACCACATTTCTCTAGCATTCCCTACAATGCATGTCAGTACAGTAGCCATCGCACACACTAGAGGTCCCCGAATTTAAATTAATGTTTTCTAAAGGTCTTTGACACTCTAGACTGTCAAGAGTGTTAGTTAGGAGAAGAATATTGTTATCCAGTTTCACTAAAGTGGAAGGAAGTGGTGCCAATACTCATAAATTACATTTCTTTCCAATCTTTGTCCTCAGTTTTTAATAAATATGAAAGCTGGGCCTCATTATTTTAAATTTTTAGAGGTTATATAAATGTAGAAAAGATGAATATCCCAACCTTCTCCTTCCCCAAATATAAATATACAAAAGAAGAATCCACACAAATCTGTTTACAATTTAGAACAACAACAAAAAATAAATTGAAAAAGTCATGGTGATGAGTTCAGAATGTCCAAGCCAGTTTTAAAGCAGCTGGCCTTTGAGTTGCTAAGCATGTTTATTTTTTCCATTCTCTCCTGAAACCATAGTTGCTACAAAATCCCAGAAACAGAACTGCACTGAATCTACAGAACTCCTTTATTCCATCAAACCCCAGTCACCAAATTGTGATTAAATGGGTGTGAAGAGTAAAACAGCCCAAGATTCCTAAAATGTCACATATTTGCAATTTGACCAAAATGGAACCAAGCCTGTAGGCTTGTCTTATTACTTTTTGGCAAGAAAAAAGTGAATATCCACGGGAATGCTCTTAAAATTGTCCTTATTTTCTTCTGAAAAATAGTACCAATTTATAAAGTAAATTTTAATCCTAGTCGAAGGGGTCATCATACCCACCAAACAGAGACTCTTAAAGAAGAATCAACCTACCCGAAACTGGGGTTAGCATTATGCTCTGAGGTAGTAGTTAAACAACTAGGCATACATTTCAGAACATGCTTTCACCTTTACTAGCTCCATAATAAAGAGTTCTCTCTTTCTCAAACTGGCTCCTTTCCTGGACAATAATTGGAACTCCTCTCTGAGCTAAATGAACCAGCTCCTTTGGTGTAATAGAAAGCATTTTAATGACCACTGATTATGATGGAATCACTTCTTCCTATGTATAAATGTTCATCATAGAAATCATCAGACCCAGTATTCTACTCACAGATTCAAACAATAGAGTCTGCAGGCAAGACAGTTATTTTCTTGTTTCTTTGTCTGTTTATTTGTTTTAGAAATTTTTAGAGATGACAGCAGCACATATTATTGTCTCATATTAACTGTTTGTTTAAGACAGGAACCAAACCTATTTCCAACGTCTTTCTTCTTTCTTAGGTAAAAAAAAAAAAAAAAAAGTAAATTATTAAATCAGAATCCTCTGAGCTTTTTCTGCACCCCTCACCACATACCTGTGCCTTTCAGGATGAATATTTGACAGTATTGGAAAAATAGGCATGCTGTTCTGGGCCTCATAATAATATAGTGTACTCATAAAATGTTACTGATGTTTAAATATTCTTATATGATTTTTAGATAATAATTGTAAGTCGCTGATGAGATGAAGTCAGTGAATACATATAAGAGTCTTTTATCAAGTTTCAATCTAAGATAAATAAATAAATAAATTATTAAGTCAGAATCCTCTGAGCTTTTTCTGCACCCCTCACCACATACCTGTGCCTTTCAGGATGAATATTTGACAGTATTGGAAAAATAGGCATGCTGTTCTGGGCCTCATAATAATATAGTGTACTCATAAAATGTTACTGATGTTTAAATATTCTTATATGATTTTTAGATAATAATTGTAAGTCGCTGATGAGATGAAGTCAGTGAATACATATAAGAGTCTTTTATCAAGTTTCAATCTAAGAAAATATGGAGCATGTTTAACTTACAGAATTGAAGAGGAAAACTTGACATATACATTAGTTGGTGTCTGATTCTCTAATGAAAAGAGAAATCTCCTAATAATATTTATTTACCTGTGTTCTTTCAACAAACACCTATGATGGTAAACAAAGACTCTTACCTCTTCTACGCATTGACACCGGCTCTCAATATGAAGAAGGTGGAATTTGAAAGTTATGTGGAATATAAATAAAAGGTACAGCATGAACAAAGCACAGAAAAAGGCAAGATAATGAAGAATTCTAAGTTCAATTTGAATGAAAAATCAATTATGAGTAGGGGATTTGAGAAAACTAAAGTCTCTACATATATGATATATAAACATAGAATTTCTGTAGGAGAGCCTTCTCTGGTCCTCCGGGCTACCTTAAGTTTTTTTATGTAAAATTTCTCTTTCATAATGTGTTCGCAATTCTAATTAACTTTTTTTTTTTTTTTTACCTATGTATATGATGTCTCTCTTCTATGCTAGACCAGTATTTCGGTGAGATAAAGAATTGTACCTGTTTTACTCACTATTGTATTTCTAGCACTTAACAATAAATGTGTATTGAATGAATTAATAAATGGAATCGGAATAAGAAATCTGCTTTAAATTTCATGTGCGACTGGGGTCTTTAGATGTGTTTGCTTTAGGAGAATGCTATGTCCAGAGTTGTGCTTTAGGAAGGTTTTGCTTGCAGCATGTAATGAATGAATTAGAGAGAGAAAAGCAAGGCAGTGAGGAGGCTACCATATTAGACAGGAAGTGAGGTGAGCCTGAGCAATGGCAGTGGCGTAGGAATTGGAAAAAAATAGATACAGAAGATTCTGTAGAGGAAAAACCAACAAAATATGGAAATCAGAGATTAGAAGGAATAGAGAAATCAACTACATGCTGATATTTTAATAGTAAGAAATTAAGAGAAAAATCGTGCCATTCTTAGAAATAGGAGTCTAATAGCAAGTGCTGGTTTGTTGAGGTAGCTGCCAATCTTAAGTGTCAATTACCTGTGGGCTTTCTAAGCAGATTTATTAATTAGGCAATTGGAAACATTTGTCTGGATCTCAGAATAGAGTTGTGGATTCGAGACATAGAGTGAGCATTGTCCATCTAGAAGGTAAACTTAGTGCTAGGAAACGATAAGATTGTAGGGGGAGAGTAAGAGAGAGAGAAAGAGAGAGAAAGAGAGAAGCTTCCAGAGTTGGGAGTAGAACTGATGGAGTGTTATGTTATGAAAAGAGAGTTTGGGATTAGTTAACCAAATATGTAGAAAGGTTGAGTAGCACAAAGACAAGAAAGAAACCATTGGCTTTGATCATTAGATAACTAATAAACTTCAAGATAATTCAAGTTTCTTGATTTGATTCTTAGAATAATCCATTAAAGAAGAAGGGAAGATATTATTATCCTCACTTTGTAGATGAAGAAACTGAATCTCAAAGAGTTCAAGTGGTTTTCGCAAAGCCACACAGATATGAAACGTCACAACTGAGTCTTTGCCTCAAGGTCATCCCTGACATTGTCTCCTAAGACCATGTTTTATCTTATTCTTTATAACATTTTTCAGAAAAATATATTTGTTCTTAAATCTATACTTTGTTATTATTCATCAATTATTGTCTATTTCCCTAGGAAACCTATAAAAATACTTTGCTGGATCCTCCAGTATAAAGTTTGATATTAGTAGTTGTTGAAATTATTTTAAAGGACCCAATTTAAACTTCTAGAGATAAAAATACAATGTATGAGATGAAAAATCTCTGGATGCGGTTAACAGCAGTTTAAACATTGTAGAAGGAAAGATTAGTGAATTTGAAGGTAGAGCAAAAGAAACTATTGAAAATGAAATACAAAGAGAAAAAGAACTTCTTTAAAATGTTAAGAGAATCAGCACACTATGAGACAACTTCAAGTGATATATGTGTAATTAGACCTAATATATGTGTAATTAGAGTTGCCAAAGGAGATGAAAGGGCAGAAAAATATTTGAAGAAATGATGTCCTCAAATTTTCCACATATGATATTATGAACCCACAGATCCACCAAGCTCAATAAACCCTAAGCACAAGAAAAAAGTTTATGCACCAAATAACAGAGCAAAACCAGGCAAAAATTAATAGATCTGCAAGGAGAAATAGACAAATGCACAAGTATAATCCTAGAACACTAAAGGAAGTATTCCTTGTGTACTTAGATGCAAAAATTCTAAACAAAATTTTAACTAATCAAATCCAACAATATATGAAAAACATCATGGTCAGGTGAGGTTCATTCCAGAAATGCAAACTTGGTTTAACATTTAAAAATCAATGTATCACAGAGACAAGAAAAAGCTAACGGAGTTTATCACCACCAAAACAGTATTGCGAGAAATTTTAAAGGGACTTCTTTTAAAAGAAGGAAAAAAGGATAAAAAATATGAATAATAAAATGGACATAACTACATATCTATCAACAATCACTTTAAATGTAAATGGATTAAATGTTTCTACAAAAGATAGAGTGACTGAATGGATATGAAAACAAGACCCTTACATGTGCTGCCTGCAAGAGACGCACTTCAGATTGAAAGACACATAGAAAGTAAAGAGATGGGAAAATACATTTCATGAAAATGAAAGAAAAAAAGCTGAGGTAGCAATACTTATACTAGACAGAACACTTTAAATGTAAATGGATTAAATGTTTCTACAAAAGATAGAGTGACTGAATGGATATGAAAACAAGACCCTTACATGTGCTGCCTGCAAGAGACGCACTTCAGATTGAAAGACACATAGAAAGTAAAGAGATGGGAAAATACATTTCATGAAAATGAAAGATAAAAAGCTGGAGTAGCAATACTTATATTAGACAGACTACATCCTAAAACAAAGGGTATAAGAAGAGAAGAACACAGTAATTCCATTCCTAAAAAACCCAAAACCATAAAAAAACTCAAAACACTAATTCGAAAAGACATATGCATCCATATATTCACTGCAGCATTATTTACAATAGTTAAGATATGGAGGATACCTGGGTGTCCATCAATGGATAAATGGATAAAGACAAGATGGTACACATATACAATGGAGCACTTCTTAGCCATAAAAAAGAACGAAATCTTGCCATCTGCAATAACATGGATGGACCTAGAAGTTATTATACTAAGTGAAATAGGTCAGATAAAGGCAAATACCATATGATTTTATTTATATGTGGAATCTGAACAACTAAATAAACGAACAAACAAAACAGAAGTTAACTCATGGATATAGAGGACATTTTGATGGTTGCCAGATGGGAAGTAAATTGGAGTATCTGTGAAAAATGGGAAATAACACGGATGGACCTAGAAGTTATTATACTAAGTGAAATAGGTCAGATAAAGGCAAATACCATATGATTTTATTTATATGTGGAATCTGAACAACTAAATAAACGAACAAACAAAACAGAAGTTAACTCATGGATATAGAGGACATTTTGATGGTTGCCAGATGGGAAGTGAATTGGAGTATCTGTGAAAACCGGGAAAGATTTAAGAAGTACAAATTGGGCATGGGCATGTAAAGTATAGCATAAGGAATATAGTCAATATTACCATAATAACGATATATGGTATCAGACGGGTACTGGACTTTACAGGGTGAGCACTTCGTAAGTTATATAAATGTCTAATCACTGTGTTGTACACCTGAAACCAATATAATATTGAATGTCAACTATAACTGAAAAATAAGTTATTTAAAAAATAAAATAAAACTGAAAAAAATCCATCAACGCAAGTCACCATATTAACAAACTAAAAAAGAAAAACCATGTGATAATCTCAATGGTAACACAGAAAAAACATCTGAGGAAAATAACATCCATTTCTGATAAAAAAAATTCTCAGCAAAAATCCTACAGCAAACATCATACTTAATGTTGAAACACAAAATGCTTTCCCTCTAAAGTCGGAAACAAGACAGGGATGTCTGAACTTCCACTGAACACTATACTAAAGTTATAACCAGGCAAGGGTGGGGAAAAGCATCCAGATTGGCAAGAAAGAAATAAAACTGTCTTGATTCACATATGACATGATATGTGAATCAAGAAAATCCAGGAGAGTTTATAAAACAGAATAGGTAGTCCAGAAACAGAACCACACATGTACAACAAATTATTTTCACAAAGCTTCCAGTATAATTTAATGGGGAAAAGAAAGTCTTTTCAACAAATGGCCCTGGAATATCTGGATAAGCAAACAGAAAAAATACCCCTTGACTGTTACCTCAAGCCACATATTTAATTTGAGCTGGATTCTGAAAGTAAACACAAAGCTAGAACGAAAAGCCTCCAGAAGGAAGCATAAAAGAATAATTGGACTTCATAAAAATTGAAAACTACATTTATCAAAAGACAGCATTTAGAATGTAAAGAG
>NW_006431956.1:14220485-14233311 GCF_000325575.1 Pteropus alecto | reverse complement strand
AAAGAGTTTTCAGAGAAATAAAAATTAAGAAAATTTGTTGCCAGCAGACCTGCCTTGCGGGAAACATTAGATGTTCTTTAGAGAGAACGAAAATACTGTAGGTCAGAAACTTGGATCTACATAAAGAAAGGGAAAGCATCGAAGAAAAAAAAATAAGTGAAGGTAAAATAAAAACTTCTGTTTTTCTTATTCTTAATTGATCTAACAGATAACAGTTTCTTGAAAATGATAACAGCTATAGCATATTTAATCATGTATACATACATATATGTCTTATGCATATGTGTATGTGAATATATACATATATATACTTATATGTAAATTAAATGAATAACAGCAAAGATACAAAGGATGGGAGAATAAATTAGGATTATTTTGCTATTATAAAGTATTCATGCTACTCGTGAAGTATTGTAGTGTTGTCTGAAAGTGCACTTGGATTAGTTGTAAATGTATATTTATAATAGCCAAAAGTTAAGAACAACCCATATACCCATCAACAGGTGACTAGATAATCAAATTGTGCTATAGTCATACATTGTAATACTACTCAGCAATTAAAAAAGGAACTAATACACACAACAATATTGATCAATGTCAAAAAAAAATCACATTAGTATGAAAAAGGAATCTTTCCATACATAAAGAACAGGCAAAGCTGATCTATGATAATAGGAGTGAGGGGTGTAGTTACCCATGGATGTTGAGGATTCACTGGAAGGAGGTATGAGAGAGCTTTCTGGGGTAAAGAAAATGTCTGTTGTCTTGATTGGGGCAGTGATTTCATGTGTACATACTTTTATCGCAATTTATCAAAATGTATGCTTTGGATTTTTGAATTGTATTCTATGTAAATCTTGCTTTAAAAATTAGACCAATATTAACCTTGTCAGGTAACAGATAGGTGATATTGACAGTTTATAAGGCTTGTTTCTGTTTCTGAGTATTTATTTAATTTTTTTAAAGTAGGCTTCAAATTTCTACTCTGTAAAACATTAAATACATGTCATCTTAATACAGACTTAAGATATATGTGTTTTAAAAATTATATACGTTTTGAGTTTACTTCATCAAAGAGTTAAAAAAAAAAAGTTTTAGGAAACCATGTGTAAAGACTGAGAAACCGTAAAACAAATGTTACTAAAACATTGGATGAGATGGAATGGACTTCAAGACTGAAATGAAACTCCACAATAACAAATACAGAGAACCCCGAAGAAAGGAAAGAATGATTAAAAATTACAAGAAAAATTGAACACCCTAGGACTAATCCAATAGAAATAATGGCTGTGAATAACCAACAAGCAATGATCCATCTGGAAGAACATAACTCAGGAAATATGAGCTACAACTGTGAGCCCCGCAATGACCTTGGGTCCTGTTCTCATACCACACATACCTCTCATTCCATGGGACACAAATATGCCTTTCATATTAGAAAGCGGACTATTTCCTATATGCTCAGCCTTTCCAGTGACGATCAACAAGCACAAGGACATGCATTTGGACAGAAGCTACTTATGTTTTCTAAAACCCTTATTTCTTCCGAGGCAGCTATATATCGCTCTCTGAAAGTTTGTTTGTTGGACTCATTAAGTACTGTATTTGAGAACGAAATTTTAACATGATTTGTAATAAAACATATAAATTGAGAAATAAGACCTGTTAATATAATTAAGAATTATTAAGATCTGCTCAAATAGGGGACAGCATGCTGGCTACAGCCTCTTTATTATGGTTTGCTTTATCTTAGGGTTGTTTGCTCCTTGTCACTCTATTTTCTCTGCTCAGCTATAAGCAACACGAGGGCAGGGATTGTATTTTTCTTACCTAGGTACCTCTTTCAGAGCCTTGAACAGGACTGGAGATTAATAGTCATTTACTCTCTTAAAATTAATCGAGTTGCTTTGACTTTTTCTTCCGCATTTCCAGGAGCTCCAGTGTCTCTCTGGCATGAGTTTCCCTAATCTGTCTCCTTCATTACTCTTTTTTAGTGTCTTTTGAAGGTGAATTTTTTAATTCATTCATGCATCTCTTACTGATTTCTTCCTTCTTTCCCAAGATGTTCAACAGCTAAATAGATAATAGTTTCTGTTTGTTGTCTGAGTTCTGTTTTCTCTATGATTTCCTCCCCCCACCAAAAAAGAGCAATAAATAAAATAGGCAAACATGAGCTGTGTCAACACAGCAAAGCACCTGCAGAACAACTCTAAGCTGACAAAGGCTTATGCAACTTTTTAATGGTTTGTCCTGGATCCACAATTTTTCTGAAAGTAACTCTCTCCCTGCCAAAGAGATCGTGCCCCTTGATTCTGTTAGAGAAATTGGATATAATACTGTACTGTTGCTTCTGGGAATCATAAAATAAAATATGTGGTTGGAATCTTCATCAAAAGGATTAGCACACAAGGGAAAAAATGATAAGAATGATAGCAGCCAAGACGTCTAAAATATATACAGGGTTTATGGTCATAGACCATGTGCCCCTTCTCCCCGTCAACACACACATACATACAACAGACCAAGAGGGTGGCTGTGTTTTTCTTCATTGTACAGATGAAGAAATGGGCTCAGAGCAATGGAAGTCTCTACTCTACTCAGTTACAAAATCATATTCCTCCTTGATATTTCTGACTCATGTATTAATCATTTAACTCAATGTAGATGTCTATGTGTTTTAGACATATAAATTACATACACACATAATCTATTTTCCTCATATGAAATAATATGTTTATCTAACTCACTTTAACAATCACGTAATAGTCTATTTTAGGGTTGCACTATAATTTCTTTAATCATTTCCACAGTTGCAGCCATTTAGTCAAGTAGGGATAGCTTTGTGCATTTAATCAAACGCATTTTAGAATCCCATGTTCTATTTGTTGTAAAATAAATATGAAAAATATGAAGATGCTTTTTACATGATTTGCAGATAGATATCTTTTAAAGATTAGACAATGATGAGAAAGTGTTGCAAAATAATAATTTGACTGACCCTTCTTTGTCACTTGCAAAAGAACTTTTCAATATTACACTTTAAGGGTTTATTTTACACTTTTACAAATATATAAATTTTAAAATACTCAGAATATTATATTATTATGATCTTTAAGAGAAGAGTAAATGAGTATAAAGCTTGTTTATATCTTGGGTTTTGAATAGAATAATCAGGTTTCAAAATGCCCTCCCTCTCTGTATAGCTCTCTCTTAACTCCTGAAATGATTAAAGAAATGTAATATTAGGTAAAGAAAGGGTGTCTTACACATGCTTAGAAATTCAGAGAATCTGGACCAGATTTACCCACGACTCTGTGAGTTGCAGAAGCACTTACAGTTTTAGCTAGAAAGAGTTTATCAAGTATTTATCAAGCATGAAGAGACACTCCCCTCTACATAGACTGATGACAGCTGGGAATTGCAAGGAAAAATAAAAATCTCCCAAGCAGTGCTGACACACCCAGAAAAGGTTACTTTAAAAAGAAAACCTAGGTTGGCATCAAAATAGTTTTCTGTAGTAATAAATATCAGAAGAGAGTAAAGCAAATATTAAAATTTCGTGAAACTATATAATCAATTTTATAAAATTCATGTGAATTCTGTATAATAACTAAAAAATAATTAAACATATTGTTTGAAGTGCTTTGATTAGTTCATTAAATCCTCAAGGTAGGTGTCACCCTATTCTGCAGATTGGAAGACTAAGGAAAGTTTGCAAAGCCAGGATATGCTTAAGCTAGGATTTGGACCTTGGCCATGTGAGAGCAGAACTTGACCTCTTAACTGCTAGTTTATTTTGATCCATCATAAGAGATAATGTGGTACTTTCTTTCCTGCTGCTGCCAGATGCAGCTAAAACCCTGGACATTACATATAAAACGAACAAACAAAGGATATGAGGAAAGATGTTCTATATCAACAGCCATTAGGGAAATGCAAATTTAAACCACAATGAGCTATTACTACACGCTTATCACAATGGCTACAATAAAAAATAATGATAACACCAAATGCTGGCAAAGATGCAGAGAAACTAAATCATACATTGCTGGAGGGACTATAAAGTGGTAGAGTCACTCTGGAAAATACTCTGGAAATTTCTTAAGAAATATGTAACTACCATTCAATCTAGCAATTACACTCCTGGGTATTTATTCCAGAGAAACGAAAACTTATGTTCATGCAAAAACCTGTACACAGACGTTTTATAATGCCTTATTTGCAACATCCCCCAAACAGAAATAATCTAAATGTCCTTCATTGGGTGCCTGGTTAAACAAACTCTGACCTATCCATAGTATGAAGTACTACACAGCAATAAAAAGCAACAAATCATTGGTACCCGCTACCACGTGGATGAATCCCTGGAGAATTATGCTGAATGAAACAAGGTGATCCCAAAAGGTTACAAGCTGTACAATTCCATTTAGATAACATTCTCCAAATGACGAAAGTATAGATATGGAAAAGAGATTAATGGTTGCTAAGAGTTAAGGAAGGGTTGGGAGTGGGAGGGAAATGGAAGTCGCTAAACAAGGGCAACCTGAGGGATTTTTGAGGTGATGGAAGCGTTCTTGATCTTGGCTGGACCCATGTCAATATCCTGACCCTACAAGCTGATACCATTGGGAGAGATTAGGTAGAGGGAACACGAGGTCACTCTGCATCTTCCTACAACTTCAAGTGAATCTACGATTTTCACAAAATAGAAAGCTTAGTTAGAAAGTGACAGTGTTCCTAAATCTAGAAAACGGTATTTAGGTTCAAGGGCAACAAAAAGATTTACCACTCTAGTATTCTTTTCTGGCTGAGGGGATGGTGTGGGTGGGGTGAAGATGGCAGGACTTAAAGAAGTTCTTTGGATGGGGAGGTTAAGAAAATAAATCTCATGAAAGCCTAATGAAAACCTATGAAAAGACACAACATAATTAATAAAATAAATAAGGCAGTGTTAAGATGAAACAGTCGATATGGTGATTACCTCAAAATACCTCACCCACTAAGTGATGGTAAAAGCATATTATAGAGACCATTTTCCTCCTCACTTCACCTACCTGGATTAATGCCTAATGCTTGGTCCTGTAGCAGTCAAGTCCTTCATACATTTTTTCATTGTTTCAAAATAGTTTTAATAGTGCTTCCATATTCACTTCAAATGCCCATTAATTGGGTTTATACATTCTTCTCCATGAGAAATAGAAGTTGAGCTTTATGTTTTAATTAAAACCTTTGAAGTATTAGAGTTTATTTGATTTCTTAATATAATACACACAATTAAATTAAATTTTAGCTTTAGGAATATTTTCTACGGAAATAAGGAAGAAGGGAAAAAAAATCCCTTTGGAAAGGGCAAATGCCCTTCTGTACCACTCAGAAAATCAAAGCTATTCGAGTAAGTTTTAATTGCTGCCTCACCCCACTTACTTCACTTTATTCAAAACTAGAATAACTTCCTGTTGCGTCGCCAGATGGTTAAAGTGATTTCATGGCGACATCGCCCACACGTGCTTTAATGAAGTCTCAACAGAACAGCTCACAGTTCTGGACTAAATAAGAAATCCTCAAGGGCCTTCTGCTCTAGAATACAAGAAAGCAGAGCTACAAAGCCTTCCACACTTTTCAAAGTGTCGAGTTTCTGAAGCCTTTCATTATGTAAGCGGCCCCTTTTCCTCTCCTTGCATCTATTGCACTGGGTCTCAAGTCTTGACTACAGAATTGGATTAACTAAGGAGCTTTCAAAAATACTGATGCCCCAACTTCAGAGAGCTGAACCTATAGTCTCCACTGTGGCTTGAGCCTCAAGAGTTTTTAAATCTCTCATACGTTTCAAATGTGCAGTCCAAATTGAGAAGCACAGAGCTTTGCACTTTTGATTAAATCCAGGTGTACTTAATTTTGCCATTTTTAATCAACTCGAGCCCTAGCCTGATGAATCTGCATTTTTGAAAAATGTAATCAAAATTCTAAATCAAACTTTGCATTAGGTTCTAAGTTCCCTCTCTGTTAATTTAGCTCAATTTTAAGTTAGTCAATTAGATATCTTGAGCTTGGTAATCATTCCACGATGTATAACAAATCATCACATTGTACACTTTCCAATTATATTTATCAGTCGTTTCTCAATAAAGTTAGAAAAGAAAATGCTCCTAAATTTTACTAGTAAAAAAAAAATCAATAAATTAGATTTTTCAGTTTGGCCGTTCAGAAGCAAACGGGAGGTCATATAATACCTCTGTCTTCTCGTTAAAAATGGTCTCCAAGTGAGAAAAAAACGTGTTGGTGAAGTGAACTCAGCAGTTAACTGTTGGTGTAAAGAGCTACATCAAAAACTTCCGACTGTAAAACATTTCCACATCTATGTAACTCACGTATCCACCTCCTCTCCTCCCTTCTATGACACACACACACTCAAATTTTCCACTTTTCAAGAGTCAATCGCACTTCTGTAGTATATTTGGGGGGTTGCGGGGGAAGCAAGTTTATCTCATGTTTGTCCTCAAATTAAGCAACAATATAGGTGCACCTCCACTATCCTCTGTTCCCTCCCAAGGCTTCCAGTTTTTGTGTTAAGACCCTGTTCAGTTTGTGGCCGGTCGCTGCTAAAACATTTGGTACTATCGGCTTTCCTTAATAAAACGTTCTGCTGTCATGCTGGGCAGAGGGGGTGATTTGGGAAGGCCAGATGTCACTTACTGTCCTTTGGTCCTTCACTCTACCCCAACCTGAGTAAATGAGATTTACTGAGTGTTTGCAACCAACTGGACAGAATTACAATGCAGGCAAAGGAACTTTAAACAGGAGGCAAAATATGGCTATTTTTAGTCTCAGGCAAAAGGGAAAGAAATTAAACACTTCTCACAGGGTCCTTCTCCCGGCACATTCCAGCTCCTGGCCCATCTTCCCTGTTTTGACATCTATCTTCCTACCTCTCTCTGCAGAAGGGCCTTTCTCCAATTCTTTACGGTGCTAGAAACATCTTTCCCTCCCTCTGAAATCACTTCCTCTCCCAACCAGGGCAATCCACAGCACCCCGAACTCTTATAGTGCATGTCCCAGAATGGAGTGGCAACGTGCATCCACTTAACGTACTCAAATTAAACTACATAGTCCTTTAAAAATAGCGAGCAATGACAAGTCGATAGTGCAAGTGATGCTGCGTACGTTCTTTTTAAAAAGCTTTGGACCAAATGTGAAAATGAGATGGGGACATGAGTCTAAATGCCTTCGTTGCTAGCGTTTCCCCAAGCTTCTCATTTCACTGTGCTAAGGGTAATTGCGCCATTAGATATATGCATTTTTCATACAACGCAGTCCCTAAACATATGCCACCCACTTCATTAGGCATTCAGTTGAAGGAATAATGACATCCTCTATGGCTGGAGGAAACAGTGGTAGGGCCTTATTGAATGACAACATATCCATTCTCATTTCCTAGAGGATTTTCAAGGGTAATGTTGTTTATATGCAATTTTCTCTTCGGAAGTGCTGCCTTTAGACCAGAAGTCAACGCATTTTCTATGCAAAAAGGCGAATAGTAAATATTTTAGGCTTCGTGGGCTATGTGGTCTCTGTCACAATTACTCAAGTCTGCCTTTGTGAAAGCAGCCACAGACAATACTTAGATAAATGGCCATGGCTGTGTTTCAATAAAACTTTATTTATAAAAGCAGGCAGTGGGCTAGATTTGGACCAATGGTCTTAACTTGCCAATTCCTGCTTCCAACAATACCTCACATGAGAGGCCAGGTAGAGGCCTCTGCAGAGTCTTCCAGGTGAGTTCTGACAGACAGAACTGTCTCGGGTTGGTTTGGCATTCCAAGGTTCCTCTGACTTTGAGATTTTTGTATCAAAGTGAGGTGAAAGTCCTCCTTCTCCCTGAGGCTAGCTGTGTTCGCAAGTAACTCTGTGGGAACATGCTAAACATACTCCGTCAGAGATACACCCGCTAACGTCCTCTCACGCACATTTGTGAATGATCACACAGACAAGGCTGCGCTCCTCTCTAATTGTCTCTGGAGAAGAGGAACTGTAGAAAAAAATATTCTCCTACCCCCATTTCCATCTATGGTGAACCCCTAGAGGTCATAGCAGCCTATGCATGTGGTTCCTCCAGGCACACCTGAGAATTTGGGCGTTGGTTAAGCTATTTGGAGCGCTCTCTTGGGAATGCTAGGGGCTTTGCTTTATTGATATTATATGGGAATAGGGAGGATCCTTTTCTCTGGGACAAGTACCTAAACCCTTCACAAAGGGCTTTCTTCATGGGGACATGTGGGATCTTACGCAGCACATCACACAGAAGAACAACACCCTTATCCTGTTTAGAGAGTCCTCGTTCACCCACCAATGTTTCACTTTGATGGAAATATGCTAAAAATATCTCCTCTATCTCAGTCATACACCCCCTCATCGCCATTCTGTCCTTCCTACTGACTTCTCTCTGATCACCCCCTCCCTCGCATCTCACACAGCCTCCCAACTGAAAATCGTCACTGGGGCCACCACTCCTGCCCAATGGCAGAACCAAGCCACTCTACAATGGCCAGAAGACCTGGCAGCTCTGTGTCTACCACCACCCCATCTTCCTCTTCTCCACCCAAAGGAAGATCCAAAAAAATCTCCTAGAAAAATGCCACTGTTCTTTCTCTGTTTTTAGTTCTGGTGAATAAAATTCTGCAATATATTGTATATATAGGGTCGTGCTCTGAATTTGTTCAATGTATGGGTATTTTGTTTTCTGACTAGGTTTGAATTTTCTTGGAGTCTGATGCAATGTATAGAAACTCTCACTTAACTGTGTGTTTGATTCAAGCAAGATTAGTTTTTAAAACTGCAAATTTATTTGGTAAATTCTTTCAAGCATTGTTCTGTGAATGATCATACATATTTTTCATGTCCACTGATTACAAAGGGAAAATATATGTGTTTCAATTAAAGTAGAAGAGATTAAGATCAGACTTCCTCCTTTTTTATGTTTTAAAACAAATATTATTTTAACCTAAAATTAATACATATTCCTTGCAAAATCCTGCAAATTACAAAAATATAAAAAGGACAGAATAGTAGCCATGTTGTCCTTTAATCCTACTCACCTTAAAAAAAAATCAACATTCATAATGAATGTTCTTCCCAACACTGTACTTGTTTTATTTGTTTTTACTTGATAATATATCATGGATATTATGGTAGATAGTGTGAAGTTTATCTATATTTGATGTTCCTTTCCTAGGTGTTGTTCTCTGGGAAAATAATAAATTCCTTTCTTGTCGATCTCAGGCATGGCCATTGACTAATTTTGGCTGATATGTGAGCAGAAATGATATGTATCATTTCCAAGCAAAAGCTTTAAAGCCAACTTGTATTTCGTAATATCTCTATTCTCCTCCATGAGACCAGAAAATTTAGCTAGAAGCCATTCCATCAGACTGAGTTCCAAGGTTAAGATGATGTAGAGAAAATAACATAGAGTTGATTCATGATGTATATGTGAAGTAGGCAGTAAAGAAACCTTTGAGATTTGGGATACATTTGTTACCATAACATAAACCTTGCCTATCTTGACTGGTAGAGGTTATTTATATATAAACTCATATGACTCTATATGTTTTTTAAGCAGCTGCACAGTATTGCATTATATGGGTTAACCACATTTTATTTGATTTTCTGTATAGTTGTTTTAACCATTGTTGAGAGAGTATGTGTTGAGGTCTCCAACAAAAATTGTGGATTTATCTACTTCTCCTTTCATTTCTGTTTTGCTTCACATATTTTGCAATGATGTTCTTTGGTGCATACATAGTTAGGATTGCTAGGTCTTCTAGAGTGGATTGACCCTTTTGTCATTACCTAGTGTCTTTGTCTCTGGTAAGTTTTTTTGTTCAGAAGACTGCTTTATCTGGTATTAATATAAAACTATTGCTTTTTAAAATTAATGTTTCCATGATATATGTTTTCTGTGGTGTTTCACTGGAGCATTTATTGTTTAGAAGCTTTCTTTGTCACTAGGCTGCCCCTTTTCTTGGCAGGCTTCTGATGGGATGGGAACTTTTCTGTCTGTATCTAGGAGGCCAGCAGAAGATTTTTAAGCAATGAAGTGATATCATGTGACTTAGGTCCTAAAAGGGTGATCCTGGATCTGGTGTTGAGAAGAGACACTAGTGAAGGCAAGGGCAGAAGCTGGAAGACTAGTTAGATTGTTGTCATAATCCAGGTGATAGATGACTGGGCTTAGATTTGAGTGATAGATGTGGAGGTGATCCTGGATATAATTTTTTTTTTTTTTTTTGGTTTTTTCGAGAGGCTATAATTCGATGTTAGAGCTGACAGGGTTTACATGTGAGGCATGAGGGAAAGAAGAGGCAAGTCTGTCTCAAAGTTTTTCATCTCGACCTACAGAACAAACAGAATTGCCAATTAATGTGAGAAGAGCAGATTAGAGCATCTTAAACTAGAGACCCCTATTAGATATCGAGATGGAAATCATAGTCCTTTCAGATTTTGCAGACAATTCATAATGTGAGGCCTGAGTAGCTAGAGTAGCCATTTACTAGTTTTATGAATTTATATTTCCCACCTGCAGTGGGTAAGAACTTCTGTTTTCATCACCACTTCAACACTTAAGATGTTATCAGACTCATTTGTGTCAGTCTGATGGGTTTGAAATAATCTTGTTATCATTTTAATTTGCTTTATCCTGATTCCAGGATATTGAGCATCTTTTATTATGGTTAGTAGCCACATGTGTTTCCTCTTTTGTGAACTGCCTGTTTATCTTTTCCATTTTATTTATTGGTTTATAGGGGCTCTTTATAAACTCTCCATATAACTCTCTGGCAGCCTTTATCAGTTGCATATGTCTTATGCTAGTCTGTGGCTTTTCACTTTATTACTAATTATTCACCCAATCGTTCTGCCTTAGATAACACAATAATATTTCCATAACTCTTCATAACCAATGAGGAAATTATTGCAATTAATGCTTTTTCCATTTTTGCTTTCCCTTCCACCTCTTAATTTTTTTGTATCCTTGTTTTTGTTCTAGTACATTATAGTATTATCACTCTTCATTGTAGCAATTTTCTTCCAAGATTTATCACGTGTACATTTTATATTTTCACAGTAATAATCACCATTGTTTCAGTTTCACTCAGTCCTTTTATATTTATCTAAAATCATCATGTAGTCAATTACACAGTCATATGTAGTTACTCTGAAGAAAAGTGATATCTTTCTTGAATCTTTATATACTTGTGAATGTCTTTCTGCTTTTAATCTCTACGTCGTTGTGATCTTTAAGTCACATTCTTTTTTTCTTCAAATCTCTTTTCATATTAATTAATGCTGAGAAGAGTTCTGAGGCCAGTGATGTTTTTCCTTTGAGTCAGAAGTCAGCAAACTTCTTCTGCAAAGGGCCAGATAAGAAATATTTTAGTCTTTGCAGGCCCCATGATCTCTGCTGCAATTACTCAATTCTGCTATCATAGTGCCGAAGCAGCCATTGACATATAAACAAGTGAGGGTGACTGTATTCCCTTGAAACTTCATTTATAAAAACAGGCAGCAAGCTGGACTCATTCTGTGTGCCATAATTTCCCAACCCTTGCTTTCGGTGATTCACTTTGATTTGCCTGTAGTATTCCTATTTTTAACCCAAAGTTTCATAACTTCCCTCAAGTAACTAATCTTTTCAAATAATTTCCTGAAACATGGTAAGTCCTTTTAATCTTCAGAATTACTAAAAAGAAAAATAAAAATTCACATATCAGTTAAGACAGAGGCTGAGCTCTTGTACCAAAAGGATCTTAAAATACTATAATCCTTATATATAGAAGTGGCAACACAGAAAGTTAATGGTTTTTTCAGTCAACAATCTAGAAGTAGGCTATTTAGACTTACTGTAGTGTGTCTGACATCTTGCACAGACGACTTTATCTCTGAGTCAAAGGCAGATGCTCCACTTCTCACTATCTCCAGAAGGGTTCCCAGACAAAATATAGGACACCCAGTTCAACTGGAATTTCAGATAAACAATGAATACTTTTTTAATGTAAGTGTGTCATGTAATCATTGAGATATATTAAAAATTTGTTTATCTGAAATCTAAACTGAACTGAGCACTCTATATTTTTATTTGCTAAATTTAGCAATCCTATCTCCATTCTTCAGGTAGGAGGAATTGGATTAGGTAGGCACAGGTCCAATCCTTTAAAGGGAAGACCTCCAGAGTGACAGACACTCATTCCTGCCCACATTTCATTGCCTAGAATTTAGTCATATGGCCACACCTACTTAAAGGCTGGGGAAAAAAAGCTTAGCTTGTCGATCATGTGCCCAGCTAAAATGCTATTCGTATGGAAGAAGGAGGGAACAGTCGTTGGGGGGGCATTTAGTAGTCTGCCACATCATATCTCTGAATAATTTTTTAGTTTTATCCGTTCTAAACTCTTTGTTAGAGACATCGATTTCTCTAAATTGGATTTCTGTTTTTTGTCCTCTTTATTTTTCATCTCCTGTCTAATCACCTCTTTGTCCTTTTCATTTGAGTTTTATGTGCTTTTAAAAAGCCTGTCATCCATTCCACTAGATACTTTCTATAGTGTGTCAGATATTTCTTCTTCTTCTTTCTAATTTATTTATTACTTCTGGAATGATATGATTTTTTCCCCCTCTCTCGATATTTTTCTTTAACTCTTCTAACTTCTATAATATCTCATTCATTCTCTTGTTATTTCACTTTTGTCTCTGTTCTTTTGTTTACTGGAGTTAGCTGTCTTTTATAATACATCTTTTCTTTCTCTTTTATAATATGCTCTTATTTCCTCTTTCC
>NW_006431956.1:14214714-14220456 GCF_000325575.1 Pteropus alecto | reverse complement strand
AATTTTCTTCCCATTCATCTTTGATCAGGATTTACAGTCCAGATTTCCTATGTATGTGAAAATAGAGTGAATAAGATATCTTTGAGTAGCTTGGGCTTTCTGTTAAACTCAGTTGACGAGGAGCTACACTAGAGGCCGGAAGAAGGCAGGAGAATGGGTTCATAAATTATGGTATGAGACTGAGCCCTTTCATTGTTTCAATATCTATTAATTTTTATGTCACAATTCTTAAAAATTAAAACTTAATTAAAAGCTCTTTTAGGAAAAATTAAGTAAGGTTGCATCTATCCTACTCAAGCCCAGATATGAATCACATATTATCCTGTGATCCTTCCCTATGTGAAAAAAAAAAAAGAACGCTTGGTTAGTTGACTTTTGGATTAGTACAGAATGCAGGCAATTATAGGAAAATAGGAATGGAATTTATAATGCTAGAGAGTATTGAAGGACATCCAGGTTCCCTGAATCAAGAAATGAAGAGGTCTTTAGATGGCTCTCCTCCTTCTACCCTCATGAAGATGAAAGGGAAAGCTAGGATATTTTTTGCATTCCAGTGAAAAAGATATGATTGTTCAGGATTAGGCCTATAATATGAAAAACCAATTGCTAGCCCAGTTTCCTAATTAGAATGGTTGGAATTTAGGATTCTAGTCCAGGATGATAAAAACATATTTCAGTTCTTCAGTTGCAGTAAAAGTTTTTATCCAGATTGCACAGTATTTTCACAGGATGTTCCAGTTCATATGTAATTGGGTGGGTGGAAACATTTTAAAAACTGGTCTCATATT
The DNA here is from genome assembly GCF_000325575.1 of Pteropus alecto. Taxonomy (NCBI): domain Eukaryota; kingdom Metazoa; phylum Chordata; class Mammalia; order Chiroptera; family Pteropodidae; genus Pteropus; species Pteropus alecto. Next base: position 14,219,668 of record NW_006431956.1, on the reverse strand, counting down.
TTTAAGGAAAATTGGAATGCTTATAAATGAAGTCACGATTCTTAGGCTAAAATAAAACTTGTACATTTTTATTCTTATTTTTTTTCTTAAAATATGGAAATAAACTTTTAATAATGTCGATGAACATGACTACCATACCACTCAATTTTAATTATGGAGATGCTGGTGCTGAAAAATAATTTGAATCCAGAAGAAAATGTTTAATACAGAATTACACATAAACTATGGGCTGACATTTTATAATTATTGTCAAAATGCAAGTGATATTAATTTTTGGCATGGTATTGTGGCCACAAAACCTCTCAGCCACCAGAGGTGAAGTTAGGTAAAGAGATAAGATGTGGCATTTCTGGAAGTTGAGGCCCACACCAAGCGTTCTCTTTGTGGACACTTATGCTGTCCTTTCTGAGCCTGTGTACCCAGACACGTATGCATATCTTCCTGCAACCCAGAGAGGTGTTGGTCAGCCAGGAATTTCCTGAGGTATAAACATTTAATAATAATAATGACACAAACATCATTCATTTCTTGATGAATTTTATAGTGGTTTCTATGTGTCAAAGCTATGGTAGGTATTATGGGGGCCTGAAAATAACTAAAAGCCCTAACACTTCCCTAGAGAAATTTATAATCTAAAGAGAAAAAGAAATAATATTCAATTAAAAAATAATATAAGATAGTTTATGATCAAGTAACTAATTAATAGCAATGAAGAAACCAAAATGAAGCCCTCAAGCAGAGTACTAGTCTAGAGGAAGAAAAAAGTACAATAAGCTGAGGGCAGAGAAATTATTCAAGAATATCTATTATGTGTGGCACTATGCTGGGGACTATATACATTGAATTAAAGAGTGTCACTATCTTCTAGATTAGAAATTAATAATTGAAGATAGATAGTAATCATGTGGACAGAAATAATGTCATAAATCTAGTAAATGTAGAGCATTAAATTAGTAAATCATTTACATGACTAATCTAAAAGGGATGACGAAGGAAGAACAATCTTAAGAATTATCTATCGTGGAAAATCATTCCCTTTGCTTGATTGCAATAGTTAAAGGTCTTGCTAAAGAGGTGGGTTTTCTATAATTATTCAATTTAACATGGAAGCCTTTTTCAAGGAAATATTAGTAGATAATGTGTTTTTTGGTATTGTATGAATAAGAAATAAAGTCTACAGTGTTGTCCTAAAACCAGAAAAATACGTAATCCTCTGAGGGCCATTGGTTTTAACTGCCTCAGACACATAGTTTTGCAAATGCCTCATCCCAAATTACACATTTCATTTATGGAATTCACTGGCAAACACTTGTGCCTCTTAGAATTGCCAACTTCTATATTCAGAGTAGAAATCATCCATAGATTATCACAGAATGACCTTAGACCAGGAGCACATTGGTTCTATTTCTGGCTTTGACATTTTTCCTTGATAATGGCTCACCAAAACAATATTATCATGTCATTAACAAAGTCAAAACTTACATTTTGAAGATATAATTCCCAACTTTAAAAATGTCTTGCCCACATTGAGAGAATTATAGTGTACAAGGTTTTCCCGTAGTTTTTTTTTTAATGTAGCTATAGTAATTTTTGAGGCTATTTCAAGGGAAACTCTAATTTGTTAGATTATATAAAATCCACACATTTATTAGCTCTGCTCGAAAGAGGAAAATATCAGCTTCTCAAAGTAAATGAAGCTAGAAATATAGTTAGCTGTTGCTTATCCATGATATTTGGGATAAAGAAAACTATCAAGATATCAATGGTGAAACCCACGATTGATTTCAAATCTCCTTTCAATTATGATAATCTTCCAACTGTTTCACTAGATCTCTCACTGGAGAGGTTAACAAGTAGCCAGCCACAGGATTTAAGTTTGGCTCTTTTTCCTTTCTCTTGCCCTCCCTCTGGTGGAGGTGTTAATGAGTGAAATGCCCAGGATGGGCAGCTGAAGAGAACTCCAAGGGTTTGCATCCTCCACCAAGTACACATTAGGCTTTGGACTGGAAAATGACTGGCTGATGGCTCCCACTTCCCAGAAGCCTAGAAGGCGTCCACTTTGGTCAACTCAGAATTCATCTAAATGAGAATTCACTGAGTTATTAAAACATTATTAGTACTCATGCTTTCAGAAAGGAATAGACTTAATTTTTAACTGGGTTAATATTCCTAATGACTATCAATAACATGTTATAAAGAGTGGAGTTCCTGTTGGAAAAACAGGATAATTCCTGCTTCATAATAACATTTTAATTGGAATGTTTTTATCTTTTTAAAGCTCTTTTGCATCTAGTATCTCACTTGGTCCTCTCAGCAGCCTAGCAAAATAGTCATATTCTGAGGCCCCAGTAGAGAAGCAGGACCCAGGTTTCCCAAATCTTAGTACTGTGTTTTTGTCTTTCTCTATCCGGATAGTCTAATATACATAAGAAAATATAATAGCAACTTATTGTAAAGGTCCTTAAAAACATCCCCGAATTTTGGAATATCATAATCATACCTATTCTAACTCACATAAAATACATATGATAGTAACTTACCATGATGATTCTTAAAAACATTCCTAAATACTGGAACATCACACTCATACTGATCCCAGGAGTAGTACTAAATTAGTACTCATAAAGCACAATAATTAGTACATGGTATGCTAAGTAAGTACTAGCTATTATTGTTGTTGTTATTAAAATCCATGGTATAGTGTTCTGGAGAAAGAAAAACATGGACTCTGGAGCTGACCCTCTGGGCTTGAATCGTGGCTCAGCCACACATCTATCTTGTTGTGTGTAAACTCTTCGAGGAACACGTAGCATGGAGGCAGTGTTGTATAGATGGTAGTCACTATTATTACTTGATAACTCTAGTACGTATACACATAAGTGATAATTTGTTCTAAGTCACATGGTGGAGCCAGACTGTAATCTTAATCCTTTGATCTACCTCTTATACAAATGTCTTTCTAGGTTATGTTAATTTTCCACAATTCCTAAAATGTGTTTTACCTCCTTTTCATGTCTCCTTCCATGGGGACATGAAATTTATATTTACTCTCCTTTACCAAACTGAAAACCCTTTGAAAATCAACTTTTATAAAAATTTCCATTACAAAAATCTAAACCCTAGATGTCTTCAGCTGTTAGGTACTCAGTTTATGCCCTGCATGCACATTTGCATTTGTAAGGAGCTGTTTTGTGCTTAAAATTGTTTTTCCTTTCTAGACATATTCTGTAAGCCCACTAGAGGTCGGCTCCTTGAACCCTGCATTTCTATTCATTTCTTGTTAATTTACTCAACAGTATCTAGAACTGGATACTACTATAGCCCAGTGGGCTATTCAGTAAATTACCAACTGACTGGCAGGCATTCCCTCTAGTTTATTGTTTTTTTTTTCTTCTTTGTTATTAGCTGACTAGCTTTGTCAGGGGCTGTCAAGAACATGCAAGTTTCATGGTCATGTAAAAATAACTCAGTCAAAGTCTTTCCTCTAGTAGAGGCTGAGGATTTAGTTGTACATTCTAAATATCTGGCACCTTCCACTCTTAGGAAGATTTTAAAACTAAGGCACAGATATTCAGACTCCAAGGAGTGTTTTTGTTTTTGTTTTTGTTTCTCACCAAAAAACAGGACCCGAGGCGGCAGGCAGGCAGAGGGTAGGGAAAATGGGTGTGGGGTGGAGAGATGTCTCTAAATCCTCAAGGGATAGTCTGGTTAGAAAGAAGAAAAAGGTAACCAGACCCCGTATCTTCTTGGTTTTGTTCCTTTTTTCCCCTCAGGACGGAGGTGGCAGCTGATCAGACACAATAGCTGGCAGTCCCCCGCCTGAGTGAGGATAAAAATGACCCTCAACAGCACCAGCAGGACTGGGAAAGGGAGGAGGAGTGTGTATGGGAGGGGCGAGGATGAGGGTAACAAGGTGACAAACGCCGCCGCCTCGGCGGGCTACTCCACTTCGACCCGGCGAGGATAGGAGCTGGTGAGCCACCCGGGATCCGGGGTGGGAGACAGAGGGGCGGTGGCATTTCCTACTGGGGGCGGGGCGGAGGGTGGAGGGAAGCCTGAGTCAGCAGCCCCTGATTGGCTCGTGTTGTCTCGTCGCGTCTCCTGATTGGGCCATTTACAGCGGGAGATGTTAGGAGGCGCGGCGGGGCGGGACGAGCCGCCCGGGGTCTAGGGCCTGGCCCGGGAATTGGGTGCGGAGGAGCCGCGGTGGTTCGCGGAGTCCCGAGCTGCTGTGACCCGCAGGGTGGAGCAGCGCAGCCACCCTTCTTCCGTGCCCCCTGCAGCGCCGTAGTCGTTCCGATGCTCTGAAGATTTAAAAAGGGGGAAAATATTGAATGAATAACGCATTTCTGCGACCCCCTTACTCCGACACGAAAAGCTATTTTGCTGTGGGGCGAGAAAAGACACTCCCTTATCTTGAAGTTGCACCTCGCCTCGCTGCCTCTTTCCTCTCCCGCTGCAAAAAAAAAAAAAAAAGGGCAAAAATTGACCAAGACGTGCCGTCCCCTATCCCCGCAGTCTGGGACCCGTGATCCCTCAATCTCGCACATGAGCTATATAATTGTCCCCCTCACTGGCCCTGACGCCGAGTACCGAGTCTCTTCTTCGTAAAAGCCCGGTTCCCCGCCGCTCCCGCTCACCGTTCGGGAGCTCGGAGAACGCGGGGAAGGTTTTGTGTGTGTGCCTGGTTTTGGGGGGAAAACAGAGGGGTGAGGGCGCGTGGGTCCCGAGACACTTTGAGACGGAGGTGGCGAGCCCCCCCTCCCCCTTCTCCAGCCTTGGTTCCCGGGACCGTATTATTCAAGACAGAAAATATTCAGCCCCAGAGCCTCCCCTGGGGAGGGGAGGGGAAGGAGGTGGAGTGGGAGGAGGTGGATCCAGGGAGGAAGAAGCGAGAAATCCGCCCCCGGGAAACAGCTCGGCGCTGCGGAGCAGCGAGGCACTTCTGTCACTT
>NW_006431956.1:14201481-14214059 GCF_000325575.1 Pteropus alecto | reverse complement strand
GAAGGGTGAGCCCCTAGCTTTTTGTCTTTCCCCCTGGGCTCCCCACACCATTTTTCAAAGTGCATGTTTTAGGCCGCCCTTCTCAGGAGATCCAGATCACCGACCCGCCTCTGGAAGGGGCGGGGGAAATCGGGGTAGGTGGGTGGTGGTTTTCTTTTTTCTATTTTATTTTTTTCCCTAGGTGGCCACAGGGAAAGGGAAAGATAGTGTCGAGTGGTAGTTTGGGGAGCCGCAACTAAATAAAAGTTGCTTGGGCTTCGGCTTCATTTAGGTGGCTCGGGAATCATGCCCCAGGGAGGGAGCTGCGCCCAAGTCCCTCCCGGCCCCGCGCCGTCCCCACCCAGCTCCGCCGCGGGCCAAGGAAAACAGACGCCTCCTCGGGGACACCGGCCGGGGCGCAAGGGCAGGCTGCGGGCGCCCGGAGCTGCTCAGCCGGCGCTGGCCGCGTCCGAGGCTGGCTTTTTGTTTTTATTTTGGGGGTGGGTGGGAAGGGAGCGAGGAGGGTTTTCAAAAAGTATTATCCCATTTCAGTCTCGTGGAAAGAAAACTTCCCTTAAGTGTACGTATCCGGGTGATGCGGAAGAACAGACGCGCTCCTCTTCTGCCCAGAAAATGCATTAACTAAATGCACTTGAAAAGGGAATGGTTTTTCTTGGAGGTTGCAAAACAGCCAGGCGTGTTTGACGCGACCATCGTGCAGTTCCGATGTTTCTTTTTTCTTGATTTATAGCTTTCTCTTTTCTGTCTTGTCTTGTCTGTCTCTGTCTGTATGTCTTTTCTTTTGTACTGGAGGCTTATTCCATCTTTCATGCTTGTGGTTCTTCGGTATGGACCAAATCATCTTTCTAGGTGTAGGAAGCGCGCACTTGGGCTAGACTTGTGGGCAAGGCTAAGGTCAGCGTCTGGAGAAAGTTCATGCCCTTTAACTTTTCCCTGTTCAGGAGCGATCTCGTTGGGAGCTGACGCTCGAGCCTTCACGACCCATTCAGATTCCTCTTGGACTCGCGAGGAAGGGGACTGCTTTCTGCATTCAGCCTCACTAGCTGCCAAGGAGACCTGTCTTTGTTTTTTGAAGTCTCTAGAAATGGACGAAGACGGTGCAGTCAGCTGAAGTCCGAAGAAATCATCAGGGCATTTTGCAGGGGTTTTATAAAAACATTCCTTCCGTGGCACGTTATTTGTCTGGCCAGCCCTGCCCCTCCTCGGAGCCTCGTGTGGAATTCTTCCCTTTTTGCTGTGTGGCGGCATTTCTACCCCCCAATGTGGACTCCAAAGGGGTGGTCCCTTCTTTGTAATTTGAAATGAAATGATGGCCACGCGTCGGACTGGTCTGCCGGAGGGAGATGGTGACACGCTCAAGGCCCGGGTGTCCCCTGCCTGTGAGGTAAGCACAGAGGCAGTATCTCCGGCCCCCTGTGGCGTGCGTGCATGCGTGTGTGTGTGTGTGTGTGTGTGTGTGTGTGTGTGTGTGTGTGTAGGTGGGGGGGGTGTCCTCTCAGTGGGGAGTCACTTTATACCGGCCTAAGAAGAGGCTTTGGGGGGCTTTGACCTGGTTGGTGGGAGCACCCCATCCTGACTACTAGCAAGGTGAAGCCTCGCCCATTTTGTTTCCAGGAACTGCCAGTGGTTCTTTTGCAAGAATGTTTCCTCACTTTGAAATGTCCCCAACTTGGTCACCTCTGAGCAGGGAATTCTTCCATTTCAGGAGGTTGGGAATACCGAAAGTCTGTTTTCCTTCAGTCTCCATCCTCCAGTATTCTTGGAGTCGGGCTGGTAAGGGGTGGCTTTGTGCATTTCGGATGTGCACACCCAAGGTTTCTTCTCGAGGTGATGGCAGCTGGTGTGCTTGTTGCACCTTGACCTTAGTCTCTCTTTGACACACCCATGGGTGTCCTAGCTGCTGCTCTGCTTTGGGCAAAAAAAAAAAAAAAAAAAGTCTTTTCCCATGGCGAGGTTAAGCATAGCCTTGGAAAACTACAGAGATGTAATTCCAATTTCCTGAAAAATCTGCCTTTACTGTTCTTTTATGTAAGCTGTTTCACTGCTCAGAAGTCCGGTGAGCTGCTCTGGGGTGTCAGGTGGCTTGCACTGACTTCAGATCAGCAGTTTTGGAAGGCCCTAGAAGATTTTAAGCCAGACTTCCTGAAATTTTTTTGAGCAAACAGGACAGAAATCATAGAAAATCCATTGATTCATGTCATGACACCCAAATGCCTTGTTGCCTCTCGTATCGTTTTTTCTCCTTGTGTTTGGAGTTTACTTCTATAACAACTATATCGTGTTTAGTGTGTCGTCGATGGTATTTGTAATTTGCTCACTAAATGTACTGAGTTTTGTTATCCATATAAACTTTACTTTTGAGATGCTTATATTTTGGTTCAAAGATTGAAGGTTACTTTAGGTAGCAGTAACATCTCCAAATGAGGCTGCACTTACATTCATTTTGTGCCTCATGTTAAATCTGAACTTAATGGTGATTGAAACAAAGTCTAGTTCTAAACGTGTGTTTTGGCATTTTAATAAAAATGAATCCAAAGTTACGTTTTTGATTGTTAAGTATCCAGAGAAAATTGCATCATGCTTACCTCATAGCAGATTAGAAAGTATGCGGAAAAGAGGGGGGTAGGTACAGTACAATTTATTAGAACTATAGGTTTACAGTTAGAATCAGTGTTTTACTTCTTGACACCTGTAAACACCTGCTTGCAGGTAAAAAAAAACGTGATTAAATGTAACACCACAATCCTCTGATCATGGTAAACCATAATCACTCCTTTGGAAGGCCTACCTACAACTTGGTGATTGCTTAATGTGTATTGTAGTTACATAATGATATGTATCTTGGTCCTAAAGCTTTATTTGTCACCGTTCTGGGAACACTTTAATTAGCATCCATTTGCATTATATTCTCAAGAACTAATGTTATTTGAATTTTTTTTTTTTTTTGTCACTTAAGAGATGTCCTGAAACCGAGAATTTGTAATAGACACATCTTGTCCTTGGCTTACAAGGCAGTGTTTCCGGTTGCAAACTTGGCTTTTATTAACAATGACAGTTATGTATTTTTTTAAGGGCTGTGAAATTTGTTTTCATTTGAACCTTACTGCTGGCATGGCCATATTCTAGTTTGGAAACCAAGAAAATGCTATTGCCTGTATTTTGCTCATATGAAGACTATATACACACTTGAGTTTGTGTTAGACCATGAAATTTTTTTTTTTTTTTAATATAGGTAGTTTGCTTGGATTGTATGTGGAATAGAAATAAAGAGGCTCTATGCTGTCAGACACTTTAAAATCTCAGAATGAGGCATGAGGGGAATTTCTTCAATTATTGTCTTTGTTTAGTTATCTGTTGTTGATGCTTCTAATGCATATTAAATCTTATGAATATTTATTAGTAATACAAAGAGAGTTGCCACAGGAATACTTTGGGTATCAACTTTAGATTGATAGATCTATCTAAGCCTTTGAACACTGCACTTAATTTTTGTGCATAATTCTATTAGAAGTATTACATTCTAGAGTAGTGCCGTCATTCTTTTAAAAAATTTAAAAACCAATAACTTCCTAAATGTATCATGTTTGAATAATACATTTGTGTTTTTACCTAATGAAGAGATGAGCATATATGTCATAATATTAATGCTGTTAATCAGCCAGAAAACAACTTTGTAGAACAGAAGAAATCCATGTAGTGACTTAATAGGAGTCTGTTTTATGCCTTATCTAATTACCTACCTCCACCTTCTATGAATTAGGTCTGTTGCTTTGTTGAAAAATAATCAGAAATTTCTTGTTCATCTTAAGAATTAGAATCTAATTGTGCTGATAAATGAATAATTGTAGACACCACCCTCTGAGAATATATTGGAAGGTTAAAAAAACGAACAATAAAAATCCTTCAAATAAAGAATTGTGACAATCCAGTAGAATAGATCTTGGCATTATACAGCAGGGCGTCATATTGTGACAAATTTAGATACTTTGCACCCTTAAAGATGTATTTTTCAAAATTGGTTTCACTTACTTGAGCCAGATAAGTGTTGCGTGTGTGTGTGTGTGTGTGTGTGTGTGAGTGTGTGTGTGTTCTGATCTGTGAAGTGCTCTGACATCTACCCTTGAGTAATTTACCTCACAAAATCACTTTGTATAGACTGAATCCTCTGATATTCTCCTGTTTACTTACCATATAGTATTCATGCTTTTAGGTTCAACTTGCTTTTGCTTTATTCTTTTAGCCAAAGGTGAAAAAATTTTCCTCAGTTTTACAGACTACGTTTCCCTTTTCTAACATTTATTTCACTTTTTATCTGAAGTTTATAGTGTTGTCCAAGTGTTTAGCACTTTTACTATTATTAAAACACACATATTTACTAATGATAATTACCTTATTTCATCTTTTGCTTATTCACCTAGGATAAGATTATCCTATGACTAGAATATATTATAGCTGATGAAAAATATTAGTTGGTTGATTTTGGAATGTGTAAATAATAAAATAAGGTATTTTTCTGTACGCGAATTCATATGAAAATTCATAATTAGCTCTTTTTTCTTGATATACACTATACACTTTGCTTTTATCCCAGAATCCCTTGTTCCTTCTCAGGCTCTCTCTCCCTCCATATCTCTCCCTTTCACTCTTTCTTTTTTTTTAGGATTCTTCCTTCTCTGCTGCTCCTTTCATGTTGGTTTTAACCAGAGCCAGGCCTTCCCATTCCTCTATTCTTTTTTTTTTTTTCCTCTCACTTTCTGGGTTTTATTTTACACTTTCCCATGGCTTTAATCTACATGCCTGTGATTCCAAATTTACAACTCTATTGCAGATTGTATAGCTGATCTCTAGACCTTTATAGCCAATTGTCTCTTTACCATTTTTTTTGGATCGCCCACAGGCATTTCAGACTCAAGAAATTCTCCCCCTCCCCCTACCAGCAACCTTCCCCTCTTCCTGTGTTGCTTCTTCTAGCGAGTAGTACCACTATCTCTTCATTTGCCCAGGTCAAAAACTAGGTTATCATCTCTGGCTCGTTTCTCTCCTCCTTCCTCCAATCCAAAGTCCTGTTGAGTCCACATTCCAAATCCCACTGCCATTACCTGAGTTCAGATCAGCAGCAGCTCAGTGGTGAACCCCTGGCCAGGCTTCCTAACTAGTTTTCCAGTCACCCAGCCTTGTCCCCTTCCTGCTCTCTGTCCATGTCGTAGAGTGCTCCTCCTGCAATAGAAAGCTGATCATTGCATTCCCTTGCATAAAACAATTTTCTGGCTCTCCATTGCCTTGGGAATAAAGCTCAAACTCTTGAGGAGTCTTAAAGGACAGTGATAGCCCATATCCTGCTCATCTGTTTCCTCTTTCTCTGCATCCTATACGGAACTGCTTTCAGCTCCCCTGGAGCATCACTGTGTCTCTTCACTTGAGCTCCTTATAAATGGCCCTTACAAATGCAGTTTTCCTCCACCCTTCCTTCAGTCTCCCCACCTCCACCTCCACCTCCACCTCCACCCTGCTATGGCTGATTTTTACTCACCCTTCTGATCTTTGCTTCAACATTATTTTCCCAGGAAAGCCTTCACTGACCCTCCAAGACTGAATTAGCTGCCCTAGTGCATTATCCCCAAACACCCTGTACCTTATTGGGAATAGCACTTAAACGTTTATTTGTCTGTGTTCTCCTGGATTACAAGCTCCATAAGGACAGGGACCATGTATTTCTACAGCGTGTGGCACATAGTAGGTGCTCAATAAATATTTGTTGACTGAACGAATGGATATGCAGGAAAGGCCTTAATTTTAAATAAATGTTCACTTAGATTCCTGTGCACTACTCTTGGTTACCCTCCTGCCTCAGTGTCCCTCCTTCTCAGTCTCTGAAGCGTCCTCAGCTTCCTGACCTGCTAAATTTTCAGATGCTTCAGGGCTCAGATTGACCTTCTTTCCCTCTTGTTGAACTCAGTTTCATGGTTTTCAAAATCAGGCATAAACTGATAATTCATCCATATATATATATATACACACACACACACACACACACACACACACACACACACATAAATGTGTGTGTGTGTGTATATTTCCAACCTAACCTATCCTTTGAATTCAGATTCCTATATCCAGCTGACCTGACCAGTCATGCTCCACCTGGATATTAAATAGGCATATCCAAAACCAGATTCCTGATTGTCCACATCCACTCCCCCGGCTCACCTTCCCAGTTTGCTCCTTCTACCCTTGTCCTCATCTTAAACCATAATAATCCCACCCTCCCAGGCCAGGCATCTGGGAGTGATCTTTGATCTCTCTTTCTTTTCTCAGACCTGACGTGCAAATCTGATTGACTGGTCTCTCAGCTTCAGTCCCACCCAGCCTAGACTCCGTTCTCCACCCAGTAATCAGAGTGGACCTTTTATACAACAGATCAGGTCACCCCTTTGCTCACATTCCTCTAATGGATTCTCGTTTCTCTCGGGATGAAAGCCGAAGTTCTGACAGGGGCCTACAAAGCCCTGAACAACCCTCCGCTATCCCTGATCTCACCCCCCGGTGCTCTCACCCTCCTCACTCCATACTAGCCATTTTGGACTCTTGCTCTTGTGCCTACACGCCGTACATGCCATTCCCCAGAGCCTTCCCACATGCAGCCCTGTCCTTGGAGTACTCGTCCCCCGAGGTGTCCTCACAGCTTGCTTCCTTCTCTGCTTCAGATTTTGCTTAGAGCTCACCTGCTGAGTGAAGCCTTTGCTGACCATTCTGTTCATTGACCACCTTTCCCCTGCTCTTATGAGAAGACCTGCCTTCCTTCCTTGCTTTATTTTTCTCCCTGTCACTTGATCTCCATCTGACATGCTTATCCCCATTTTGCTTATTTATTTGGACAGATAATGTATCTAGAATGCATTAAGTGCAGTTTGTCTGTTTTGTTCACATTGTGTTTCTTATGCCCAGAAGAGTACTTAGCAAGTTGTAGGCCCTCAGATATGAAGACTAAGAATCATTCTAAAATATTATTGAGTTTGCATCTAGATAAGGAATATATGAATACTTAATTTAGATTATACAAAAATGTGTAGAGTATGAAGTGTATGTTCTTCCTTAAACCCTCATTTCTGTTAAAACTGCCTCTAACAATTTTGGAGCCTTTTTTCTTTGCATGTTTCTTACCTTTGGGAAGCTGGTAACCAGGTAACAGTAACCAAGGCAGTGTGTAGTACAAACGTATGAAATAATTTTTACTAAGAGGTAAGATAATAGTAATTAACAGACTAGTGGATGGGGAATCAGATTGATGGAGAAACTATAGAAAGATAATACATTTGTATCGATAGTGGGTTTTTTTTTTTTCTTAAAATGAATGGCTAGCATATGAGTGTTCCTTATTAAATTTTTTATTTTTTAAATATAAACTTCATAGTAAGCTAAAAATGATCACAACATTGACTCTGACAAAATGTAATGATTGTTAATTATGGATGTTGAGAATTTCGGGATTATGTCATTTTCGTATTTTTTCTTTTTTGTTTAATTCCAAAACTACAATAAAAATACACCATTTACAGATTTTAAAAATAGGTAATTTTTTTTTACCAGTCTGGTGAAAATCTGGTTTGTAGAAGTAATGATGCTTAAAACAATGCTTAAAACACTTTTGAAAAGGATACACGCTACTAAAAACAATACTTAAACATTTTCTTAAAAGCATATGTTTTCTTCAGTGGAGGTCTAGGATTTATTCTGGGCCAGTTCTAGTACAATATAATATAACACTATCATTAAACATTTTTTTTTACTGGCATTTAATTTTAAACGTGTATTCATTCCTTCATGTACCTGAATCTGTCAGAATACCATTGAATGTCAAAAGCTTTATGCTGCAAGTAAAGATATAAGACAGAGTCTGTTGGAATTAAGAAGAACAGCAGTGCCAGCAGCAGGTATCATTAAATGCCATTTCAGCAGAAGTCTGGGTTTGAATGTATGGAGTGGGACCTATCACTAGGTAAGGGCCATCAATAAAATGAGTCCCCAGGTCCAAAGGAAATTTCTCCATGCATTGTTAGTGTTCCAAAGCATTCATTTCTTCCAAGTTAAACATGTGATGAAGTCCTTGTTCCTTGATTATGTAATCTCTGATCCTTTCTTCATTTCTTTGGTTATGACCAGGCCAAATAGTCTAGTACAGAAGTGAGATTCAGTTTCTTTTGTTCTTTGCTTTGTGAAGAGACCTGTCATCTTATTATGTTTAACAATATGCCGATTTAAGTATGAGCACTGCTAGTGTTGATAAAGATGCACAGATGCTGTTATTGAAAGCAGTTATTTTCTGTTGCAGAAAGACCATATGGTAGGCACTTGTTTTTCTTTCTGGTTGATGTGATTAGATTAGTAAAACGAAAGGTTGGTTATTGGACTTAAAGATTGTCTGAGTATTTATCTAATTTTAATTGACCATAAGGAATTAAATATGCTAAAATATTAAGAGCCTTCTGTATATTCTGTTGGTTTGAAGTAGGAAGACATCTTCACTCAAAAGCTCAACTTTGGATCGCTTCCACCAAAAATAGTTTTTTAGTTTAGGTTGTCATATTAAAAATAATGAGTATTGTGCAAATTATTTCACAATAAAATCTGGAAGATTGCCTTTTGCACCTCTAAAATAATCTGAAAGAGAAATGGATATACTGTACTGTAATTGAAGAAACTCAATATGATGAAAATTGTTTTTTGTAAGTCCTCTTTTTTCTAGTCATTAATATGTAAAAAAATCCACTGTGTAGATTTGTGACTAAGAGGTAGATTTAGAACCCAAATTTAATATTTCTGAATATTCATCTATTATCGGGAAAATTTTTAGACAGACCAGAACTATTACTATCAAAAAAAAAAAACAAAAACGGCAGGTTGAAGTTTATTTACTTTTCCTTAGGCAGACTCACTGCTGTTGCGTTTTCTATTTGATATTGGCATGTTCTTGATTCAGAATTGGTTGCTTATTGCCTTTTCCCCTTGTCGCCCATCTCTGTCCTTAAGAGATATGTGGGCATTTGTGAGTAATGATGTGTGTGCAGTGTTGCTTCTGATCCCACACTTTCTTTTTCCTCCTTATATAATCTAGTGAAGACATAGTCTGTTGACTTCTCTTTGTTCACTGCAATATGCTCTTATATGCTTAAGAACATTTTGATTTTCTCCTGACAGTGTGGAGTGTATCCTTAAATATCAGTAGCTAGAATGATTACATTTCTATTGGATATGTCTTAGCTACTATGATCTTGAGATATCTAGACATCTTTAATCCCCAGTATTTTCCTAATAAATAAGGATTCTGTGTTTAAAAGAACTTGTATTAGCTTGATCAATGCAACCTACTTTCTCTGGGTTCTGCATATTGGCTTCTGGGAACTTATTTCATACCCAGTGAATGTGAGAAGAGGTATTTGCTCTGGACACCCAGTTTCAATCAGATCTTTTTCATAATGCTTTTAGGAAACTATTTCCAATTTATTTTTTCTTCATTTAATAATATAAGCACCCTTCTTTGCCCATAAGGAGGATGGAGATCGATCAATCTATCTCTCTTTACAAAATTGATGAGATATATATCATTGATCAATTTTGTAAAAGGATGAAAGAAGAAACTCTTAAAACACTGTACAGAGATATTTTCAAAGATTGTAATTTGGAAAAGATTAATTTTGTATGCTTTGAAGGGCAGAACTAGGATGGGTGGATAGATAGGCATGTCCTTCGCAGAGGCAGGACGACCTTCGGTTAGGGGATTACAGTGTGGATGCTTGCTTCCGTAGGACTTTAAGTCGAGCAAATCTGGGTGATCATTAGAATCAGAATCACTTGGACAATTTTTAAAACTATAGATTCTTGTCCCCACAGTGAAGCTAAGGAATCAGAACAGAATCTCTGGGAGTGCGACCCCAAAATCTTAACTTTAAAAAAGGTCCCCTGGTGACCTTCCAAGTTTAAGAACAACAGAACTAAATGACATTCCTAGCTCCTCCCAAAGTTTAAATTCTTATAGTACCCTGATTTTGGAATTCTTCTGACCAAATTCAAATCAGTATAAAGAAAACAGGCAAAAATATGAAGAGAAAATTTAAATGATCTTGTATGAACCAAGATCAAAATTATTTTCTTCTATTTGTAATCAGATATGTCTCTACACATCATTAGTTTTCCAGATAATATCCTTTTCAAATAAAATAAATTTTATGTCAAAAGAGCACCTTAAAATTGAAGTGGTAGGTGTTCCACCTTTTTGTATCTATGTTATACTTTAATCGAGAGTTAAAAATTTTAAAGCGATAGAACTCTTTGGTTATAATGAAGTAATTGTTACTTTTTAGCTGTATTATAAAAGTAATTGTTTCATATCACTTTATGCAAATAAGGTAAAGTAATTTCTCTTGTGGATCTCATCATTATTTGTTCATATTAACTATCAAGAATAGGAAAAGTTATAATGGAAGAAAAAAAATATATTGCTCTTTACCTGAGTACACATTGTGAAGTTTCAGAAGTCGTTCTAACATAAATAATAATAAATTAATCATTAACAAAAGAATTCTCTCTGCACAACCTTCTTCTTTTAACACCAGCAACTCTTCTGTCTGTTCACTGAATCAGTCTTGTCTTTCAGTCTCACTGATTATGAGAGGCATTGGCTAAGACAATGCAAATACAATGTAAACTAATTACAGAGTCCGACTACCAGTTCTGCAATAAAAGCAGGATTTCTTGACGTCAGTGAGAGTGATGTTGGAGAAGGAGCAAAGCTACTAACAAAGAGGATCTGGCAGAGGGAGACCAGCGAACAAATGAAGAAAACATAATCAAGGTCGATAGGCATCTTGAAAGAGAATGATTTGAATTTGGAGGATTAAGTGAAGCTTTTGAGAAAACCAATGTCCTTGAATGTGATTGCATGTATGGGGATGTGTTTCTTTTCTTCTGGGAAGCGATGTTTGGTTTGGACCCCAGTGATGGTGCCACTAAGAGTTAATAGAAAATGCTAGCTTCTCCTGTTGGCTTTGAAATAAAGCTGTTTAAACAGATGTACGGGAGGAGCTTCTTGAAAGGTTCTACTGTTATAATAGTTTTTAGATGCCCAAATATTTCAGAGTTCTGAATATGTTAGATGCCTTGGTTTATATTTTTTTAAATTCCTTTATTGAGGTCTGATTGACATGTAAAGAGCTATACATATTTAATGTATAAAACTCTTTATGAGTTTGGGATAAAGTATATACCTACGAAACCATCCCTACCTCAAGACCATAAACATATCCAGCACCTCCCAGGGTTTCGTCCTGCCCTCTTTATTGTTACTGTTTGTTGTTATTGTTATTATTTTATGGTAAACACACAACATAAGATCTATGCCCTTAGCGGATTTTAAGTATACAATATGGTGGTGTTAGCTATAGGCACTATGCTGTATAGTAGGTCTCCAGAACTCATTAGTCTTGTAGAACTGAAACTTTGTACCCTTTGACCATCACCTCTCCAATTCCCTCACTCCTCCTTAGCTCCTGGCAATGTACTCTCTCTGCTTCCATGAGTTTGACTATTTTAGATTACACATATAAGTTAAATCTTAGAGTATTTTGTCTCTCTGTGTCTGGCCGATTTCATTTAGCATAACGCCTTCCAGGTCCATCTATGTTGTTACAAATGGCAGGATTTCCTTCTTTTTTAAGGCCGAATAATATTCTCTTCAGGGTCCTGATTTCGATTCCTCTGTCTAAGTACCCAGAAGTGGGATTGCTTGATCATATGATAGTTCTGTTTTTTATTTTTGAGGAACCTCTATGTAATGGCTGCAACCAGTTTATGTTCCCACTAACAGTGTGCCCGGGGTTGCCTTTTCTCCACATCTTCGCTAGCACTTACTGTCTTTTGGTTGTTAATAATAGCCATTCTAAGAGGGTGAGGTAATATGTCATCATGGTTTTGGTTTGCATTTCCTAGATGATTAGTGAGGTTGAGCACTTTCTTGTATAACTGTCGGTCAACTGTCTTCTTTGTAGAAATGTCTATTAGGGTCTTTGACCATTTTTAAATCGTGTTATTTATTTATTTGTTTGTTTATTAGCTGCCTTCATTTCTGACTCTCACTAGTCTTTGCTGTCTAAAAGCACTAACCGTGCGGTAGCCAAATGTGCAGTAGATTAAAAATCCTACAAGTAGGAATAGTTACAATTACACTATGGACTCAGTGGGGGAGAAAGACCGTAACACTACAGTCTCCTGGGGGTGGTGTGAGCCCACAAGATTTCCCAGCTTAGGATATTGAGAGACTCTCATAGCTTGTGGCCCCTAGAACTTCATTGCTCTAGCCAAGGCATGATGCGCATTCTCTTTATTTTAGGAGAAGAACTTGGAAAAGATCACTTTTTTCCCGGTGTTTAATCCTTGTCTACTATTGCTACTCTTGGCTGCCTTTTTATTTGACTACCGTCATCTTTTTATCTAACTTTTGAACAAGTTACTGAAACATTGTGTTTGGATTAAGTGGGATCTCTAGGAAAAAGGTAGGCAGATATTTAATATATATATTTAACATA
>NW_006431956.1:14182606-14201429 GCF_000325575.1 Pteropus alecto | reverse complement strand
ATATATATATATAAAGGAAGCATAAGGATACCCAAAAACATGGCATAAGAAGTGAATACTACTTAATTTTTTCAAACTACAGTGAAATGTTTGGCATATTTTTGTCAGGAAGAAAGTATGTGTTTTTGTTTGTTTGTTTGTTTGTTTTTTAGTTGGCTTTGAATTGACAGCATACCAGTTAGGGATTCTATATTAGTCTCTGAAAGGGATTTCAAACTTTAGAAATCTGTTGTGATTAACTAAGAGGGAAAAGATTAAATGCTAATATCAGGAATAAAAAAGAGGACATCATTCAGAGCCTACAGACATTAAAGAGATTCAAAGGGAACGTTATAAGCAACTTTATGCCAGTGGATTTGACAACTTGCGTGAAATGAGAAATTTATGTGTAAGGAATCTGATACCGATTAGATTTTCAGGTCCCCACACCAAGCAATTCTCCAGCAGCAGCTGGGTGTCCTGCAATTCAGCTCCGTTCTGACACTGTCTGTGCAGATCACCAGAGCGTCATGGTGTTAGATCCTGCAGGCTAAAGGCTCGGTCCTGTGAGACCTACCTGACTCCACATCAGTTACAGTCACAGGTCCTGATAGGGACCTGTGCTCCTGACCTACTGGTGGAAGATTGGCGGTTCCAACAACATCCTTCTTGGGTTCGATTACTTTGCTAGAACGGCACACAGAACTCAGAGAAACATGTTACTCATTAGGTTACTTGTTTATTATAAAAGAATATAACTCAAGAACAGACAGGTGCATAAAACAAGATATGGGGAAAAGGTGCGGAGCTTCCACACCCTCTTCAAGCCTTTGCTGTTCCTGACTTTGCATATTCACCAACCCCATCCTTTGGTGTGGTCCACAAGTCACCTTATTAACATAACAAGACACCTTTCTTGTTCTCATCACTTAGGAAATTCCAAAGATTTTAAGAGTTCTGTGCTAGAAATGGGGACAAAGACCAAATGTGTATGTATTATAAATCACAATATCACATCTTGAGAAATACAAATGACCAAAACTGCTGCAAGGAGAAATTAAAAAAAAAAAAATCTGACTAGTGCCATATGTGTTAAAGAAGTTGACAAGATAACTCTAGATCCAGATGGTGACATTGATATATGTTATCAAGTGTTTAAGGAGGAAGTCATACCAATTCTATACAGACTCAAAAAACAGAGGTAGAAGGACCACGTCCCATCTCGTTTTTTATGAGGCCAGCGTAAGCCTGATAACAACTAGGCGAGAATGTTATAAGAAAAGGAATTCAGACCAATAACCTTTATGGCTGTAGATGTAAAAGTCCTTAACAAAATGTTAGCAAATCAAATCTAGCAGTATATGAAAAGGGTAATATATCATGATTAAAGTTGGAGTTATCCCAGGAATGAAAGACTAGTTTTAACATTTTAACATATTAACAGTTTAACATGTTAACAGAATGAAGGAGAAAATTCATATGATCATCTCAGTAGATACAGAGAAAGCATTTGACAAGATTTAACACACAGTCACGTAAAAACTCTTAGAAAACTGGGAATATAAGGAAACTTAACCCAATTTGATAAAAGGGGATCTATGACAAAACCTACAGCTATTGTACTTGGTGAAATATTGAATACTGCTAAGATCAGGAACGGGGCAAGGATGTCTGCCCTCGACATAGCTATTCACCATTACTGGGAGGCCCTACTTAATGAAATAAGTCAAGAAAAAGAAATAAAAGGAAGGAAGGAAAAAACATTTTTTTTCCAGGCATGATTGTGCATTTGGAAAATTGTAAGGAATCTACCAAAAACACTTATTAGAACTAATAAATAAAATTTGCAAGGTCTCAGGATATAAGGATACAAAATTATTATATAAATATTAGTATATTTCTATATACTAACAAAAAGTAATTGGAAAATGAAATAAAAAATAATAGCGTTATTGTTTTAATATTTTAAAGACAACCTAAATAAACTAAGATATACAATGTTTATGGATCAGAAGACTCAGTATTGTTAAGATGTGTCTTAGCCACAAATTGTAATCCACTTCAGTCCTAACTAAAATTCCAATGGACCGTTTTAATTTTTTTTTTTGTTAGAAATAGACAAGCTGATTCTAAAGTTTATATGGAAATGTGAAGGACATAGAGTAGCCAAAACAAGTTTGAAAAAGGACAAAGTTTGGAGGACTTGCACTGTTATTTTATAATTCTTATTCAAAAAGTTCAAAAATCAAGATGGTATAGAATTGGTATAATGATCGATGTATAAAACAATGAAAGAGAGAAAAGAGTTGGGAGAGATGTCCAGTGGGGTGAATTCTAGCAGTGCTGGAACAAGTAGCTATCTATATGGACAAAAATGAACATTCATCATTCCCTTAGATCATCACAGAGAAAAGTTAGCCCCAGACAGATCACCGAAGTAGATGTTAAAGCTAAGACACTAAAACTTCTAGTCAGGAACAAACTATGCATGGCTTTAGGGTAGACGAAGATTTCTGAGACAGAACACAAAAAACACCAGCCAGAAAAGAAAAAAAAAAAGATAAATTAGACTTATCAAAATTAAAAGCTTTGTTCTTTGTAAACACCATTAAGATAGTGAAAAAATCAAGCTATAGATGGGGAGAAAATATTTGTAAAACATATATCTGACCAAGGACTTGCATCCAGTATATATAAAGAACCCAAAGATGACAATTCTAGAGTGGAATTTTAAAGGACATGTAGAGGTCTCTGAAGCAGGGGGTGGTAGCATGTTTCAGGCAAAAAGAACAATATGGCAAGGCGAAGTGTGAGAGAATGATTACGAAAAAAACACCAAAATTAAGGAAGAAAAGTCATATTAAAATAAACACTTTCTAATAAAGCACTTGCAAAGGCTGATATGGTTGTTAAAGAGCTGTATAGTTTGTACTTCTTTTTTTTTGCCCGAAAATATACATATCAAAAGTTATTTAATAATCCTTTAGTGATTTGATTTCTAGTGTGCAATATGAATCTATTTGTCTTTAGTTTTGAGTGTCACAGCCTTTAAATATTCATTATTCTTTCTATACTTTAGATATATATGGTATTGACATTTACTAGCCTTAATATTTATTTAATTTTAATATATAGTGTGTAATTGCTAGGCTGTAATGTCTGTTTCCTGGAAACATACAGTGAGATAAAGTAGACTTTAGATAATTTTTTAGGATTTTAAGAGGGAATAATGAATCTTTATTAAGTGCCTTACCTCATTTCACTGAGGTATGCACTATTATATTCATTCTAACGACGCGGAAACTGAGGTATGAGAGTTAATCAGCTTAACCAAGGTTACACAGCCAGAAGTGGAGGATAGAAATTTAATGGACAGAGTGTTGACTTGACCATAATAGCTTTAATAGAAGGAATAAAAAACTCCAGTGAGAAAATCTTTACTTCGATCTAGATTTATTGGTTTCACATAGATGGAAATAGTTTATGTTCGATTACCTAAGTGGTAAACAGTTTAATGGCAAATTAATAGACAGCTTGAAAATTTTATCAACCCTGTATTGTGTCTCTTGGCAAATTAGGAAACTCGATGTCTTGATGTCTTTAAAGTGTCAATTTATGGTATGCAAATGACTGTGAAATCTTCTGTAGCCTTCAGTGTGTTAACATTAGTGAGCAAAAGCCATATGCTGTTTATTGTCTTAGAATTGGTCCTTAAGACTAAGATTTGGGACATAACTTTCTCTAGGTATCTTAAGTGGTAGATTATTTCTCTAGGGTAGTAGGTCAATCATATTTTAAATGCTTTTCTGAAGAAAGTTTGCAGTTCATTTAAAGCTGAGCGACTGTAACAGGCTTTAAAGTACACATACTTCTTCCATGTAATGCCTCACCGTCCGACATGTAACATTTATTCAAAGCAAGTGGCAGATCCATTGTCCCCAGAATATATACATGAAGTCTGAAGTGTTTTCTTGTTTTTTCATGTCCATTTCGCCTGAAATGCCTTTCCCCTGGCTTGTCATTTATATAAATCTCAAACCTAAAAGTCTGGCTCCGATTTTACCTGAGTGTAAAGCTTTCCCCGACTTTAGTGACACCAGGTAGGAAAGCCATTCCCAGTCCCAGGGTAGATGGTCTAGATTCCTGAGATCTTTCCTGATTCTTTCTTTTCTTCTGGACTCCCTCTTTCTAGTTACCCTCCTTTCCCACGTTGTTTGTGTAGATCTGTAATTCATTATCCAAAATCCTTGGGTTTTTCAGAATTCAAAAGGTTTCAGATTTTAGTAATGTTAAGATGCTGCAGGTTCTGTGACAGCACCCAGCTATCAGAGTAATTTCTGCTGTAAAATGCATGAATATTTATACGATAGGGAATAAATAAAGGCTGAGAAGGAGTCTCATGTCAGCTCATGGCAGGTCGGGTTTTGCCATCAATGAGTTACAAAAATGTTTTGACTTTTAGACCTGTTTGAATTTCAAAGGTGTCAGTGTGGGATTATAGATAGTATTACTCAGCTTTTTGGACGTATAAATTATGTATATTGTGGAGAAAATCTGGTAACGCATATGACGCCTTATGATTTTTTTGCTTAACTCTTTTCCTTTATTTATAGAAATGAAATCAGTTCAGAAGTGCTCTATGTGTATATTACATGTGTATGTATGTGTATATATATATCTGTCTAGTGGTATTAATTGGTGGATGTCAACAAATGCCACAATGTTTCAATTCACATCATGATTCCAGTTGTCACATTTTTGACTAGTGGTAGCCTCTTCAAGTTTTCTCCTGAGTCCTTTATACATGAGCTTAATTGTCTTTCGTAGCTTCCTAACTGTCCAGTATGATTTTCTAACTCATCTTTTATGTGTATTTCCTGCCCAAGACCTGGACTCAGCCATTTCTTCAAGAAGCCCTTTCTTTTAGTGGTCCATGATATTTCAGGATCACATCTGGATGTTAGAGATGTTCATTGCTGCTGGGTTGTAATTGTTTATGGTCCTTTTCATACTAATTTTTTATTTTGAAGTAACTTTAGACTCACAAAAAAGTTGCAAAATAATACAGAGATACTGTTATAGTACAGAGATAGTTTATATCCTTCATCCAAATTTCCCTTATGTAAACATCTTAAATAGCCATAGTACAATAATTAAACCAGGAAAGAAGTTTCGCTACAGTATTATTATTAAATTACACACTGTGTTTCGGAATGGTTTATAAAAACTTGATTATAGTTGTGCCTTGAGTCTAAGTGAGGTGTTTTTTTTGTTTTGTTTTTTGGGTTTTTTTTTGGAATGAACTTTTGTTTAGCGGTTTTTTAAGAAGTAGAAAGGTCTAATCGGAATCACCTGAGAACTTTTGAAAATCAGATACCTGAAACCCTTCCCTCCCAGGATGGTTCAGAATCTCCAAGTAGGGATGGAATAGATAGTGTCAGTGCAGATATTTGGGGATTTTGCTAGAATTCCATCTGCCCTAACAGTTTAGTGGGATCATGTGAGGAAGGAAGCAATATGTGTTTGCTCACAACTGGTGATAATGACCCCTTGATCCCCAAGATAAAAGTTATTCTAAAATGATTCGAGTTTGATACTTCTAGTGCTAAAAGATTCCTATCAGACTTAGAATTGTCCCTCCATATTTATTAACTCATTTAACAAATATTTATTGAGCACCTTCTAAGTGCCAGACACTGGGGATAGGATACTGTGATGTGCTCTGATCTCTGCCTTCATGGATATACGTGGATAATGGGAAGTGCAAACCATTGAACAATTGAATTATAATAGAGTGTGATGAATATTATTTTAGGAGAAGAACAGGGAGCTACGAAGACACAGCAGGTGGAGCTCACCTAGTGTAAGGGATCAGGGAATGTCTTCCTGGGAAGATTGTGTTTAGCTGCGTCTGGTAGGAGTTAGCAAGGTGAAGAGAAGAGAAGAATGTTCTGGCAGAAGGATCAGCTTTAGTTTCTGAATGTGCCTAATGGCTGAAGTTAGAGAGGATTACTAATATCTTACTAGAGAAAAAAGGATAATACCACAAGACCAACGAAGGGAAAAATACAGAAGCGAGCAACAGCTTTTAATAAGCTTTTCAAAGCATTCATGTTTTCATAGAAATACCGACTCTCATTTTTACTAATATTTTTTTGTTTCCATATCATCTAAGTTATATACTAAAAAAAAATACACAAATAAAACTGACATAAAAAAGTTAGTGCAGAAAATAAACTATGTTAAGCGTGAGTGTGAGGCTCATTCGGTGGGAGCAGATTTAAGTGGCTAGAGAGGATCTTCCCAAACACAAGAGTTGAGCTTGCCGTGGGATCAGCCACTATTCACACAGCGGGAATGGAGAATTTAGGTTTGTCTGGCAAGTCAGTGGGGCAGTGGTCAGTTAAGCCCACATCTGTGATAATTGTAGTTTTGGGAATAGGTTAGCTCATTGAGGGAGATGAGAAAAGAGGGCCAAGGTCAGAAGCTTAGGGAACACCACCAATTAAGGGACAGAAAGAAGACAAATCAACTGCAGATTTCAAGAAGGCCTAGTTAGAGACAAGCTTTCCACAAGCCTCAGATTTCAGATTTTGAGGCCTTTGAATCTGACCTTCATATTTGGACTCTGCGCAACCATGCAACTTTATCTTTGTTTAACCTGGCTTTTTGCAAACTTATTTTGCCATTGAAGACTTTTCCACTTAACTAATTCATATGCTGTATCCTGTAGAACAAGTAGGAACAGAAGTTGGGAAATTCTGCTGTAGGCCAGAAGGAACAAGGGATTTAGAGGCACGGCGGTCAGACAAGGAGCTTGTGGTTTTGAAGATTCATCCTCTAATCCTGTGGAAGCAAGCTTCCAGAATGGAATGAGACAGGATGCTGAGGAGACCAACTGGAGGCCTGTGGGGTGGTCCAGGAGAAAGTTGACGGGAAGACCCCATTAATAGAGTGACAGTGGGGTGGAAAGGAGGCAGGTTCGGTATACGTTTTAGGTGAAGTTTTGGTAACTGGATGTGAGAGGTAAGGAAGAGGAAGTCCAGGATGCTCTGATTTCTGTTTGGGTGACCAAAGGGATGAATTGCACTGCCCTTATGCAGGTTTACAGAGCTGGGGCAGATTGTGAGAGGGAAGGTAATGAGTTCAGTTGAGATGTGTGTGTTTAGCAAAGAGTCTACACTTGGAAATTAGGAGCTTAGGAGAAAGGATGGGGCCTAAAGGAGGTTTGGAAGTAATTCCTAATTAAAATCATGAGTCTAGAGGATGACATTATCTAGGGATGGCATAAGAAATGAGAGAGAATTCTAATGTAGACAGGAAGGGAAGCTCATCTTGAGAATATTAATAGTAATCATTTATTAGATGTCTGTTAGACACTGCTTTATGCATGTTACAGATGCTATTTTATTTTATACTAAAAACCCCATGAGGGCTTCTGTCATGATCCTCATTTTACAAATGACTGAGTTGAAGCTCAAAAGTTAAGCCCTTAGCTCCCCATCAGACATCTGGTAGATAGCAGTTGAGGAAGTGAAGTCCATCTTACTGAGGTCCGGGCTGTCTCACTTTGCTACGCTGCCTCTTGCATAGAAGGGATGGTTCGAGAAGTAGCAAGAGAACCAGAGAATGGTAATATGGTACTCAGGATGAGAGACTTTCAAGAAGTTGTTAGCAGCGAGATGGACGGAGACTGAGAAAGGGCTGGGAGGAGGTACCCTTTGCACTGAGTACAGTATAAGCACCACAGCCTTGTGTTGGGAGCTGATTTGTTGTGGGAACAGTGGACATGTTTGATTTGTGATGCCACCTCCCCAAGTTGTGTTTTCGTTGAATGCATGCATGCTCGCCTATGATACCCAGAAGGAAAAAGCAACCATCTTTTAAAAATAAAAAATAATAAATATAGAATCAGACTTTTATGAAAAGTCTTTCCATCATGATCTAGTAATTTAAATGCACCAGGATTTAGGAAGATGATGATGTCCTGCCAGCCAGCTAGCTATTGCAGCCTCGACAGGAAAGGGAGGGGAAGATCCTATTTGCGGATCACATCACTGCAGAGCTCTTGTAACAGCGCTGACAAAAGCTGAGTCAGAGAAGATGTGCAGACTGCGCTATAGGCAGTCATGGCCCAGTTCCGGATGTTAGACTGTATCAACCACAACTGGAGTTTACTGTGCAATCTGTACTGTGCATGGAGGGGCCAGGTTTGTTTGATAAATATATATGGATATATATATTTTGCTTTTAAAATGGAAACTGCTATAATGTATAAAGCAAAAACAAATCAGTGAAAATGCTGGATATGAAATCACTGTCTTCCTATTACCAGTAAAAATGTAGTCTTTTATGCTATTACTTTTTATTGAAATATTTGCTTAGTATGAAATATCTCAATTTTAATGATCTGAATTTCTCTAAAAGAATCAAGTTTACTCTTAAGCTGCGATGACGAGACTTTATTTGTAAAGCTTTACGTGGTGGGGGAGGAGAAAGATAAAACTAGCCAAAAGTAACGCAGTAAAATTGTAAGATAAGGTAAATGTCATATTTTTGGAGGTATTTATTGTGTTTATAAGAAGGTAGGCAAGATTCTGGAATGAGTTGCTTTTTAGCCAGTTTTTCATTTTTAATGAAATGTAGTTATTTCTTTCACTATGGCATTAAATGAAAGTTTTATTTTAAACTTACTGCGTTATTAGACAATCCTTTGAGAAAATGGTCTCTATTTTGCAATAGAGAAAATTTGCTGGGTATATTCTTTATTATAGTTATAGGCTTCTGAGTTTTATTCCCTAAGAAGCAAAAACTTCTTTTTTTCCTTCAACCCTCAGTCAGCCTGGTTATTATCAGGTACAGACTGCTTTTGTAATTCATAAATAATATTGTATGTATTCATCTAATGGCTTCTCTTACAGAATAGAAACTGGCATGATAGCTTTTTGTTTTAGTTGTCAGTGAATCTTCAAAAACTATGAATTTTGACCTTGTAAGGTTATTAATCACCTTGTGGGTATTTATATTCCTTATTTTAAAAAGTTCTTTTGTATTGTTTGAAATTTAGAAGAAAAACGAAATCTGAAATATTGAAAGCAGTGAATGATAAATGTACTAATCATCCTCCACCACCAATACACACATGTACCGCCATTTATTTCTCAGTTCTCCCGTTTATGGAACAGGAACTTAGTTCCAAATGGAACTTTTGGGTCTTCAGTACTTTTTTTTATGTCCTATTCTCTCTATTCTGTAATGGTGAAAAGATATTTTCATAGTTTACGTCGAGCACAGTAGACTAATATATTAGAGAAATTAGAGATGGAGGTCATTTAGTGTATATTTCTTCCAGCATGAGATTGATCCCTCAAATGCACTTTCTAGTTCTCTCCCTAATGGATTTACATTACCATAAAAATGTGGATTTCAAATGGCTACTTAGAGAATAAGAGAGATACTGTAATTATCTTAGCATGTAAAATTCATATTATCAGGAGCCTACTAAAGCTGAAACTTAAAAAAATTTACTGTTTAGTAACTAGTTTGCAGCTATTACTAAACTCATTAGTTAGTCTCATCATCAGAGAACTTTCTAATTTGAAGTCCTGGACCTTATGAAGTCTTCTTCATTCTGGTTAATCTCAAAAAAATATTTGGTTTACAATAGAATACTGAGATGAGTTGATCCAGTTGGCCAGCAATAGAAAGTACTTTTTGGACATGCCTCGGTTGGGTTTTGCGGGATTGCTGTTACTACTTTCCTGACGGTTTAGATCGAACAGTAGGTCATTTGATTGCTAGCATCTCAGAACAGTTTGCGGAACTTAGCATTAAGTAAAAATGGCATATGACCGACCACATCTCCTGTGGCTTTTATGCCATCACTTAAGGTATTTGGTGGAGGGTCGCAAACTCGATGCTTTTGGATGCTAGGCCAGTTCTCTAAAAGAGCAAAGAGAGTGGAAGAGAGTCGGGTATGAGACAGCAGGGGCTGGTGGAGACTGTGGCTAACCGGAGGTTCAGGAGACTCATGCCATGTTGGACCTACCATTGTCAAATCATTTACTTATCTGGAGAAACTAAAATTTTCCATTTTTATATGAATTTATCCTAATTTTTAAATGTTGACAACTAATTCAAGTTTTTCAAAATATGGAGATCTCAGCAAAACACATATGTGGCCAGCTGTGGCTCTAGACTTCCCATGTGTAACTTCTGATTTATAGAAAGACTTGGGGTAGCAGTTGGTTTTGTTTTGTTTTGTTTTTTTTTTTGAGTTTTACTGTCGAAGCTAAGCGTTGCCCGAGGTTGCTGCTGGATCTCTTTGGAAAGTTTCTGTATCGGTAAGGAGGGAGTGTGGGAGAGAAGTAAGAGGAGTACATGAAAAGGCAGGATGAGGGAGGAGCGAGGGAGGCAGACTGAAGAAAGAGACATAGACATGATAAGATGGGAAATGGGAGAGTGCCACCCTTGGCACTGTTCTGAGTTGTGCTTTTTTTTGGCATCCTGCTGGAGAATTCTGATCGACGCTTTATTATTTATTAAATATTTCTACGTCGTCGTAGGGAGGCAGTGCAATATTATAGTTAAAGAGTGCAGATTTTAGTGCCCCAAAACTGGCTTCAAGCCCAGGACTGTCCCTGGCTCTGCGATGCCTCCAGCATGACTCACACACCTCTGCTTTCTCATCTCTGATAGTACCTACCTCCTGGATTGTTGTGAGGATTAAATGGAATAACCCGGACACAGCATTTAACACAGTGCCTGGCATGAAAAGTGCTTAATACATGCCTACTATTATTATTAATATATTCTAGGTTGATCTGGTATAACATAGAGGTGATGTTGTATGACGTTGATATTGGGAATAAAAAGATGGGAGTAAAGGGGTTCCATGAATTGTAAATAAAATGCACGGTCACTTGTAAAAATTGGAAAATATAAATTCAAATGATTTACTTAGTTCAGTCTTCAGATACAACTCCTGTTAATATTTTGATATGTATTCTGCCAGTTTTTCCTCCTGAGCACAGTGTTTTTTTCCTGTGCATGTATTTTACAAGTTATAATCACATTATGCACAGTTTGCCATGTTGTGGCATGATTTTTAATGACTGCTTAATATTCTAGTTTTAGAATATAGATATAACATGCTGTCATTTTATTTAATTTATATATTATCAATATATTTAATCATTTATCTGTTGTTGAGCATTTAAATTGCTTCTGGTTTTTTTGCTGTTAGAAATCAAGTGTGGTGAAGATCTCTGTGATTACAGTTGTTTCCTTCCTGTTTCGGATTATTTTCATAGGGTACAATCTCAGAAGTGAAATTACTGGGTCATAGTGATAATATTTTTAAAGCATAACTTTTACCTCTATATTAAATGAATCTTAGAAGAGTATTCTTAGACTTCGTGGGAGATGAGTAAAGTTTTAAATTTTGTAGATTTTAATACTTAATATTATAATACCACAGCACCATTGGAAGGTGGGGCCCCTTGTTCTCTTTTTTTCCCCTTGGTGTACAATAAATGTCAAACGTTCTCATCGGTATTTAGAGCTAGGGGCCAAATATTTGGTGATAGTGGAGTCAGATGTAAGAAGCTGAGCCTTAAGGTTTCACATACATGATGTGTCCCGTCATGTTTTTCCCTCAATCTAGTGACAAGTGGTATTGCACAGCCGCGTATAATATCGAAAGCTCAGAAGGAGCACGGGGAGCGTGGAACATGGGAGATCCTGGCCTTGTCATCCTTTGTATATATTTGTATGTAGCCTACAGTCTATTTTTAGCTCTGCAGCCAAGTTTTTTCCTGTTAAATTCCGAACACGTTACTTAACTCAGAGCCCCTCCCAAAGTTCGTCCGTATCGCTGAGCACCAAAACCAAGGGCTCGTATGTGATTTCTTTCCCTTCCTCCATCATCTCCATGACCTGTGTCCACACGTGTTTTCCCCACTCGTTCTTCTCTAATGACACTGGACCCCTTTGCACATACCATTCCTCCTTCCTGAAATGCTTCACATCAATGAACTACTCTGTTTGAATTCGTTATAAAATGTTACAAAGGGGAAAATAATCATACCATTAAAAAGATACATTTTTTTTCTTTGAAAGAAGATGTCAGAATGACTCAAAGCTTTATTATTTAACAGAAATAGCCATTCTGTGTAAGTCCACGTCAGGGAAGAAGAGGCAGAGGAATCCTAGATTTCATTCCGGGAATTGTAAACCGAGAGAAAACCATGCTGGGGACCCAGGCGTCAGTTCTTCTCCTCACTGGGGAGGCCAAATAGAAGACAGAAGAAAGTCTGCAGAGAACTTTTTTACTTGCTTCTCCCTTGAAGCGCCACTCCTGTTTCTTTTCTTGGTAAGAAGCAGTGGGTAGCCGAGGGCTCACTTTGTTCCTTATAGCTGTGAGGACAGGCCCTTGCTTCTAATGCTTCTAACACTGAGAGGATGAGGCTTTAAATCGATAAGCTAGGAAATTGGGAATAGATCTTATGACACTTAAGGTATCTTTAATTCTTGCTACTCTAAGTGTGGTCCTCAGACCAGCAGAATCTGTGTAACCCGGAAGCTTGTAAAAAAAAATGCAGACTTTCAGGTCCCACCCCAGGCTTGTTAAAATGAAGATTCTGATTTCATAAGCTAATTAGGTGAGTCTCCTGCACATTAAAGCTCTGCCCTAAATGATGGAAGGAGGAGAGGTAAAGGTGTTTTTTTTTTTTGTTTTGTGTTTTGGAGATACTATTAAAGCAAATGCATAGTACTATGATGTTATCACTTATTAGATTACTGAAATAATCACTTAAATAATCATATTTTTAAAATTCTAAATAATTATATGCTCCTCCTTTCTTTCTCTTATTCTTTTTTACTCACTGGATAAGAGACCAGTTAATCTAGAATACCTGAACAGAAAAAGAACTTCAGGTTAAAGACCCTGCAGGTTTTGCCTTGCTAGACATAATAGTGTAAACGGACTTTTTTGGGGGATCTTGACTCCCAGGACAAACTCTCTGTGTCCTCCCCTCTCTCCTCATTAGCTCACTGCTCACTTCCACACACCTGGCCTTGTCTTGGAGACGCTGGAAGTGGTGCGGGAGAAACTTGCTGGTCGGCTGTGTGCATGTGGAGTTAGCAGAAACATTTACGTGTGCAGGCATATAGCCGACATTGCCAAAATGCACAGATGGCTCATTTTCCACAGGTAGAGTTAACAGGTGAAATGGGGGAGGGAGGGAGGCCAATAATGAAAAGACAGAGGCCTCTTAATCATTATTAGGAGAAATCCAAGTAGCCATGTCTGCATTTCACCAGTAGTATTTGAGAATTGTTGACTTATAGTTTCAGAATTGTCTCTGTGGGAATGCCTGGCTTTACGCAGAGAAGAAAAAAAACACCCATTCCCTGTGATAGCCCCATAACACCAAGCAGCTAAAATGTTGAAAAATGTCCTGAGGAGCTTTACCTCAGTATTTTGTGAGAGATAAAAACAGGTAATATTGAGTGAATACTTACTGTGTGCCAGACAGTTTACATATTTAACCTTCTTTAATTCTTTCAACAACCCTATGGACATGATATTATTTGCACATTCCCATTTTATGGACAAGAAAGCAGATGAAACAAGGGACAGATAGCTAGCAAACTACAGAGTAGGTTACAAACCTAGGGACTCAAATGATGGAGTCTGTGCCCTTAATGCCCACAATGTACTGATGGGTGTAATATAGTATTCACTTCATTAGCTGTTAAAACCAGTAATTCTAAAGCTGTCTTAAGAATGTAGAATATATGATACAAATTACTTATAAATGTACATATTTCCAACTAATGGCCAACATAGGGAAAAATGGAGAAAAATAGACTGAAAAAGGATCAGGGAAAGGGGGACAAATGGATAGGAACGTCTGGAACGATAGATACACACAGTACTGAAAGAAAGATGAAAGGTCGAAGAGCGGGCTGAGAAAACGAAGGGGGAGAATTAGGTTTTGTTAATAACTACTGGTGAGTTTCGGGTGCTTTTCGTCATGTGATGTAGTTGACGAGTCACTTTCTTAGCTCTTCCTTTGTTCTGGTCCTGAAACCTTTAGCATTGCTGATATATATATATATATAGATGTATGAATATATTGTAAGTATGACTATATTGTAAAGACTCTGTTATACCAGCAATGTAATTCTAAACATTAAGCCTATGCGATCAGAGTTTAATGTTGAAATAATCTTTTTTACTGAGGTAAAATTGACATACAAAATTATATTAGTTTCAGATATACAACATAATGATTTGATATTTATATATATTGTAAAACGATCATTACAATAAATGTAAACATCTGTCACCATATATAGTTACAGAATTTTTTTTCTTGTGATGAGACCTTTGAAGATTTACTCTATTAAGAACCTTCAAATATGCAGTACAGTATTATTAACTGCAGTCACCATGCTGTGCATTACACCCTCAGGACTTACTTATTTTATAACTGGAAGTTTGTACTTTTTGACTCCTTTCAACTGTTTTACCCTCTCTTCTCCCCGCTCCCAGCAATACCAGTCTGTTCTCTGTATCTATGAGCTTGGGCGGTTTGTTTGTTTGTTTGTTTGTTTGTTTTAAGATTCCACATGTAAGTGAGATCATACAATATTTGTCTTTCTCTGTCTGATTTGTTTCATTTAGTATAATGTCCTCAAGGTCCATCCTTGTTGCAAATGGCAAAATTTTATTCTTTCATGTATATTCCGTATGTATTTATATATACCTATATATCTACACACACACACACACACACACACACACATTTTCTCTATCCATTTATCTGTCGATGGACATTTAGGTTGTTTCCATATCTTGGCTATTGTAAATGATGCTGCAGTGAACATAAGAGTACATACATCTTTTTTTTTTTGCTATAATGTTGCATGAATTCTTTATATAGTTTGTATTTTTTAACCACTTATCTGGTATATGAGTTGCAAATATTTTCTCCCCATTCAGTAGGTTGCCTTTTCATTTTGTCAGTGGTTTCCTTTGCTGTGTAGAAACTTTTTAGTTCGATATAGTCCCACTTGTTTATTTTTCCATTTATTGCTTTTGCTTTTGGGGCTGAAATTAAAAAATCATTGCTAAGACTGATATCAAGGAGCTTACAGCCTATATTTTCTTCTAGTAATTTTATGGTTTCAGGGCTTACAGTCAGATCTTTAATTCATTTAAGTTAAATTTTGAGTGTAGTGTGAGATAGTGATCCAGTTTCATTTATCTGGCTGTCCAGTTTTTCCAACACCGTTTATTGAAGAGACTGTTCTTTCCCGATTGTATATTCTCGGCTCCTTTGTCATAAAATGATTGACCATATATGCTTGGATTTATTTCTGGGCTCTCTATTCTGTTCCATTGATCTCTGTGTCTTTTATGCCAATACGATACTGTTTTGATGACTATAGCTTTGTAATATATTTCGAAAATAGGAAGTGTGATGCCTCCTGGTTTGTTCTTTTTTCTCAGGGTCTTTTGTGGTTCTGTACATGTTTTAGAATTGTTTGTTCTACTGTGAAAAATGCCTTTGAAATTTTGATAGAGATTACATTGAATCTATAGATTACTTTGAGTAAATGGACATTTTAACAATATTAATTCTTCTAATTCATGAGCATGGACTATCTTTCCATTTGTTTGTGTCTTCGATTTCTTTCATCAGTGTCTTGTAGTTTTTAGTGTACGGATATGTCACCTCCTTGGTTAAATTTATTCCTGGGTATTTTTTGATGCAATTATAAATGGTATTGTTTTATTAATTCCTTTTTCTGATAGTTTGTTATTGGCATATAGAAATGCAAGAGATTTCTATATATTAATTTTGTATCCTGAAACTTTACTGAATTCATTTATACTAACATAGAAATCATTTTTAAAAGTGGCACCAATAATGTTGTTTAACAATATGCCTCATTGTTTTTGATCAGAAAAGTGGTTAAGTTTCGATGGTAAGCAAATGGTTTGATATCTAGTTAATATTGTTAACATCAAGCTAGCTGTCTCTGGATCTGTAAGTTAGGACAAAGGCTAACTCTGTTAGCCTATGCTTGGCCTTGGTATTCTGTCTGGGGGCTCTGGTTGATGGGTGTAGTAAGATTTAAATGAATAAGACAGACAAAATGGAAATATCAAAAGGAAAGGGCAGATTTCAAAAGGACACACTAAATGGTGTTTGGATGAATAGAATGGCAGACTCAATCTGTTTTGACTTCTTGATGATAGTTGGACTTCATTCATTGCAAGGAAAAAACGCACTTAAACATAGCTTTTGAATGTTACCTCCTCCCCAGCTTTTGGGGAAAAATTTACTCGAGAAGTTGGATGGTTTGGTAGAAAGAAGGAATCTTGATTAAGAGTATATAGATGCCAGCACACTCATCTATCTGCCGCTACCTGGTTGTGTGATTCTGAACAATTCTGTGAATTCTCTGGATTTTAGTGTTCTTAACCATAAACTGATTAAATGATTTCCAAGGTTTCTTTCTTCCAGTTCTAACAAAAAATGATTCTTAGAAAAGCGGGCTATGCTACTGTATATTTGAGGAATGACCTTTCAACTCCTATGTTAACCATGAATGATGGGAGAAAACTGCTTATATAGGGTACCATGCATAGCGACTTTCACTTTAGAGGATGTTATTTAATACAAACTTTGCAGTAGGTGCATTGAAGTATACAGTGCCTAATTTTTCCAAGAACACTCAAACATAAGCAAATGTAAGAGTTACAGAATTCACCAGTTTTATCATGTTCTGCCCAAAATGTAATATACTTTGCTCTCAAGGAATACTGCCTCCTAGTTGAAGAATCTAGTGTTCAACTCATCAGCTTTTAAAATAAGAGTTACAAAGCGTATTCAAAACACAAAAAGGCACACTTTTAATTGATGGCCAATTTGGAGAATACTGGAGAAAATGCGGACTGAGAAAGGAAGAAAAGGAGCAGGGAGAGAAGGAAAGGTGGGATAAGAAAATGAGGAGAAAGAGAGCCGACTAGGTAAAAAAAAGGAGAGGAAACAGAAAGACTTACTCTTGCTGGAAGGCATCACTGTATTTGTCCCTGTCGTCCCCCCACACCCCCTCTCGCCCCTTCACCCAGATCCCCTTTGCAAGTCCATTTAATTTGTCTCCCAGCAGCTAGTAGCTCCAGCTGCCTGCTTGGCTAGATAATTTCCCTTAGCTTAATGAGATTATTTGTCCTGGGACATTACTCCTGCCTTCCCCAGGGACAGGCAGGCACCAGTGATGGACTGCCCCTAGGAACAACATATTTTAGTGCTCATCTCTGTAGATTCTGTAGAATCATCTCTGTAGATTCTGGAGGCCAATATGATTTTGATAGTCATCCCTGAATTTCTCCACCTTGACTCTGCTACCTGGCCTCTTCTGGGATGCCAGCATCCTCATTGATCCTTAAGAAGCCCAGATTGATAGCAGTATTTTCTGCTGTCAGGGCTGGCCTGCAGGGTACAGATAGTACCAAGCTTCTCAGTACATTCTGTATTGTTTTAGGAAATGGAGTGTGCTGGGCCCTTCTGAGGATAACTATTGGCCGTTTGGTTTTCTGGCCCGATACATTAGACCTGTTCCCGCATGCCCGGTTCTCTGAGCCGTTTGATCTATCCCTTCTATCACAGTCTGCCATAGCAGTTCTGGCATCTCTACTTCACTTAATATGGGATATCGCTTCTTCCAAGCTTCCTGGAGCTGTCCCAGGAGTGTGTTTGAGCCTCTACCTGTCTTAGCCGTTGCCTTGGTGTTAAATTCTGTGAAGAGTGCCCCGTGTGAGCCTTCCTCCAGCTTTATACTCTACCCTCGATCGATCTCTCACCCTCAGAACCACTCCCTGCCGTTCCTCCCATTTACCACTATATGTTGATATGTTGGCCCGCAGTTCCTTTGGCATATAATTCTCTCTCTCTCTCTCTCTCTCTCTCTCTCTCTCTCCTTCTCTCCTCTCCTTCTCTCCTCATCTCCTTCCTTCCTTCCTCCCTCCCTCCCTCCCTCCCTTTTTGTCCTCCTCTCCCCTCCTCTCGGAGTCCAGAGCAACTGTAGTGTAAGTGCTGGTCTTGCCCCTCCAGCAAGGCAGGGTGCGTTGGAGTACTTCCCCTGGTGCCCCACGGATTTGGGGGTTTGCCCAATGGCAGGTGGTGGGAACAGGTCCTGTCCTTGACCCTGTGTGAGTCTCAGGGGTTGGTCCCTCTGATTCTTTAGGAGGCTCTTCCCCCTCCGCAGGCATTTCCTCATGGAGGCACCCCAGCTGAAGACCAAGTGGGGGGGCCCCTCCGCAGATGTTCAGAGCGCCCGCTCCCACTGCTCGCTTCTTTCTCGTTCCCCTGATGACTCTTCCCTCCCTGAACTTAAGGAGACCACCGGGCCCTGCCTGGGTCCCCCTCAACCATGGCCTTGAAATGCTCTGCAGAGTAGGCTAGGGCTACTGCCCAAGAGAGTACGACCTCTTTTTGTTCCTTTTTACTCATGGATCGCTGTCCTTTGTTGTCTGCTATCCAATGTCTGGAAACCATTGTTTCATATATACATTATCTGGACTCTTTAGTTGTTTTAGGTGGTAGAGTGTTTTTTGTTTTTTTTTTAAATTTATTTATTTAAATTAGTTTCAAGTAACAGTACATTGGTTAGACATCTATATTGTTCATAAAATGATCCCCGCAATTGGTCTCTCCCTCCCCCGACCCTCCACCTAGCCAACACATTAATGCTAACTGCATTCCCTATGCCATGCTCCCCATCCCCGTGACCATCCATCAGCTACTAATTTGTATTTCTTTCA
>NW_006431956.1:14134247-14182436 GCF_000325575.1 Pteropus alecto | reverse complement strand
TGCAAATGGTAGGATTTCATTTTTTTAATGGCTGAGTAATATTCCATTGTAAATATGAACCATAATTTCTTCATCTAATCATCTGTTGATAGGCACATAGTTTGCCTCTATATCTTTCTTGGCTATTGTAAATTGTGCTGCCATGAATACTGGAGTGCATAGATCTTTACAAATTATTGTTTTGGTTTTCTTTGGATAAATACCCAGAAGTGCAATTGTTGAGTCAAAAGTTAGATCCATTTTTAATTTTTCGAGAAACCTCCAGACTGTTTTCTATAGCGACTGTACCAATTTGCAATCCCACCAATAGTGTATAGGGTTCCCTTTTCTCCGCATCCTCGCCAACACTTGTTTTTTGATTTATTGATGATAGCCATTCTGACAGGTGTGAGGTGATTAAAACAGCATTTATTATCTCATAGTTTCTGCGGGTCAGAAATCCAGGCGTGGCTTCACCGAGTCCTCTGGCTCAGAGTGTTGCGCAAGGCTGCTCTGGGGGGTCACCCAGAGCTGCAATCATCTCGGGGTTTGCCTGAGGAAGGATCTGCTTCCGGGCTCACTGATGTGGCTGCTGGTGGGATGTGGCTGCTGGTGGAATGCTGCTTCTCGCTGGCTGTTGGGCCAAGGGCCTCCTACCGGAGGCCGCCCTCACTTTCTTGTCACATGGGCTTCTCCAGAGGGTAGCTCACAACATGGCAGCTTGTGTCGAAAGAAGGAGCAAGGGAGAAGAACCAAAGAGAGTGTGGAAAGACAGACATCACAGTCTTTTCTTATCTAACCTTGGAAGTGACATCCCATCACATTTGCCGAATTCCATTTATTAAAAGTCAATCATCAAGGCCAGCGCACACTCAGGGGGAGGACATTGCACTTGGGCACAAGTACCGGAAGGTGGGGATCAGTGTTGTCTTTCTTTTTTCTACAATTGTGATTGATTACAATCCATTTCAGAATTGGGAGATGTGTTGGGGATCCCCCAGATGACCCCCTGGTGTGATTTACTGAAAGGACTTACAGGATTCAGCATATAATAGTATAATGAACTGTGGCTCATGAAGAATCAGCAAAAGGAAAAGTTGTCTGGGACAAAGCCCAGAGAAAACCACGCCTGGTACTGTGCTAAGTGTTGCCTCTAAAATGCGTCCTCTCCCAGTGGACACGAGGGATGCGCTTAACTCCTCCAGCAACAAATTTTGACAACACGTGTGAAATGTTGTCTACCGGCGAAACCCATTTGAGACAAAGATTTTATTGGGAGCTGGTAATATCAGTGCCTTCTGCCTAGCATGTCCCATATTCTAGACTGCACGATGTGTTCAGCATGAGCCACGTGGTTTGCATACACAGTTTAGGCACTGGGAGCCACTTTGATCAGTTAGGGAATGGCGAGAACCCTCCAGAAATCCAAGTTCCCAAATGCCACCTAAGGACCAGGCCTTTCTAAGAATAGCAGTCACAGGCCTGCTATGTTAACTCTTTCTGCACAGGAGGGAATGGGGATTTATCTTAAGGTTACCATAAATAATGGTGAGCAGTCAAAATATTTTGTTAAATTGATGGATCTGGGGCTATGCACGGTGGCGATGGGGAAATGATGCTTTTTAGAGTTTGGGGATTAAAGGAGCTTAACTCATGCAGTAATCCTAATGTTTAGATCCTGACTAGGGTATTACAATGCATATTTGTAGAGAGCTTAGAAAAAAATGAAGTTTCAGTGGTGCACTGATATACTACTTTTGCTTCCACAAATATTTATTTTGCTTGGCTGCTGTGCTAGGCATTGGCTAGAAAACAGTGAGCATGATGTATGTCTGTGTTCCTGAAGATTAAAACTGAGTGGGGGAGACACATATTAAACAAACACAAATAAATTGATAATTACAACCATAAAATTTCCTGTATAGGAAGAGAAAATACTCATTTTCTATTCATTCAGTACAATTGTTTATGTACCTGCTTTGCGCTGTCCTGGCATGAACAAAACAAAGTGTCCTGGCATGAACAAAACAAAGTGTCTGCTCTCGTGGACCTTAAATTTTAATGGGGCGGAGGTCTCTAAAATAAATGAATGAGCAAATAAGTATATGATGTCATTTCAGAGGG
Source organism: Pteropus alecto (assembly GCF_000325575.1). Classification (NCBI taxonomy): domain Eukaryota; kingdom Metazoa; phylum Chordata; class Mammalia; order Chiroptera; family Pteropodidae; genus Pteropus; species Pteropus alecto. The sequence goes on along the minus strand of NW_006431956.1, from coordinate 14,180,333 downwards.
TGATGAGTGCTATGAGGAAAAGTAAAGCAGGACGCAGTGATGGGAAGACTACTTTAGATAAGGTGGTCAGGAGAAGCCCTTCTGAAGTCACTTCTGAATGGACGATGTTTAAGCAGGATCTTGAATGAATTAAGGAAGCATGCCAGGTAGTGGGAAGTGCAGACATAAAGCGCCTGAGGTGGGAGGAGCTTGATTGGAGGCAGCCAGGAGATTTGTGTGTCAGGAGCTTGTGATCAGCTGGGGAGGGGTAAAAGAGGTTAGGTCAGAGTCATGGAGGATCTGTGAGAGAAGGGTTTTGAATTTTCTTCCTGGTGTTTTTGATTTTCTTCCCCGTGTAACGGGAAGCCTATGTTGCAGGGTTTTTAGCATGACAATGCCATAATCAGATTTATGTTTAAACAAACATGTAAACATTTTTAAATAGAAGACAATGCCATAATCAGATTTATGTTTAAACAAACACGAACGTGTTTTGTGACAAACATGGAAACATTTTTAAATAGAGATATAGCAATATGTAACATACATAAATCGTAAATATGTAGCTTGGTGAATTTTACAGAGTGAACGCACCTATGCATCATTGTTCTGATCAAGGTATAGATATGAACAGCTCCTTAGCACCCTCTGTGATGCCCCTTGAAGTCATGATTTCCTCCTCTAAAGATAATCACTGTGCGTTGCTTTGGTTGTTTTGAATTGTATCATGAATACTATCACGTTGTATGTACCCTTTTGTGTTTGACTTTTTTCACTTAGTATTATGTTTGAAATTTATCTATGTTGTTGCATGAGCTATACATTTTTAAGAATTTATATTTGATAGTTCATCGTGTGACTATACCACAAGTTATATATCCATTCTGTTCTTGATGGACATTTGACTTGTTTCCATCCTTTGGTCATTACAGATAATGCTGCTATGAACATTTGCATGTGGCTTTATATGTATGGATTTCTGTTGAGTATATACCTGGGACTGGAGTTACTGGGACACAGGATATGCACATTTTATGGCCAGACTTTACCAGATACTACCACACAGTTTTTCAAAGTGGTTGTACCAATTTATACTTTCATTTCAGTATTTGAGAATTCTTGTTACTCTGCATCCTGCCAATAATTGATTGACAGTTCATAAATTTTTTAAACCATTTTGGTGTGTGTGTGGTTGTACCATATTATGGTTTTAATTTGCCTTTGCCTGATGACTAATGAGGTTGAGCATCTTTTCTTATACTTGTTGTCCATTTGCATTTCCTCTTTTGTAAAGTATCTATCTGTTCACATCTCTTGCCCATTATTCACTAGCTGTAAGAATTTGAAGAAGTTACCTAACTTCTTGGAGTACAGGGTCAAAAATCCATAAAATAGGAATAATATCATCTAATTTTTGGTTTCTTGAGTAATCTCTATTTGAGTAATCAAAGCAAGTTAGTATTAACCCCAGACCTTCATTTTTCAGAAATCCTTAAGAACTACTTATTAAATATTTTCTGCACTGACAATACCTTCTTAGTTATAAAGATTTTTAAAGATAGAAGATCCAGAGGTTGAGTGGAATTGCATTTTAGCCTTGCTCAAATAGATATAGGGAAATCAATTTTCAAAGAAAAGGACTAGCTTATAAGAAGACAGACTTGCTTCTTCCTGTGGAAATTGTAATTATTTAATCAAAATTTGAATTACTTATACAAAAACAATATCTGCGTCATCAACAAAAATTTGGAAATTCATTTGGGAGGTGGTCCAGCCAGCTAGTATTTATAGAAATATGCCTTTACAAAAATGGCATCCAGTGTAACCGTAACCGGCTGCATTACAGCCAAAGCAGAGGAAGGAAAAAACATGTGAAAAGCCCTTCCTTTAATATGCCCGTCCTTTAATTGATAGTTCCCTCTGGCTGTCAGGCTAATCAGAATGATTCATGTTTCTTATTTCTAGCTTATAAATTTTTAGTAAAATTTATGGTATGTTGGAGTTGTATTTTTAGTGAGTATTGTATATACTTTATGATAATTTTAGATCCTCCTTGTATAATATGCAGCTGGTATATTTATGCTTATTTAAAAATTGTAACAGTTTGCACTTGTAAATGGTTTTAGAGATTTCTAAGTGTTATTTTTTTGCTTTTCTGATATATTTTGAATCGTTTATGATTTTTAGCCAGTTAAGGCATTTTTCTCTGTAAAAATATTATCCTTTAAAATGATCCGTCGTTTTATAATGTGGTTTCCAGAAATATGTTTTGCTGAAAGGCAATTATACATATAGAGCATAAATTATGGAGTGATTAAAATAATTTATTGCTTTCCAAAAGGCTTTATCCCAGGGCTCCGTTAAATAGTGCGCTCCACAATGCTTCTAAAATATGTATAAAATACTTTTTGATATTTAATCATAACTCTTCATGAAAAATTATAAAATAAGTACCCTTTCGCATTGGGAATTTTTCACTAGCTGGGGTTTTGAAATAAATAAAACACAGTTGTGTTTGACCTAGAGAGAATGATGGATTTGAAAGGGCATAAGCGGATGGTACATTGCCCCATTAGAAATTGAATGGCAGCCAAGTTGCTCTATCTCCAAGCCATCTTCCTCCAGGGCCTGTGGGTGCAGTTAGCTCCCTTCATGTCATTTGTCTTTGCTGGACCTCAACCCGCTCTGGTATCTCCGCCTGAAGTTAGAGTGCATCCTGGTGCTCAGACTAATCTGAATGTAGGACAGTTTGACCCTCTTTTTTAGGAGAGATTGTTGTCTGTAATTTAAGATCTGGGAGCTGCTTCCCCAGGTGGTCACATCTCAGTTCCTCGTATTTTAAGTTTTTTTTCCAGTTCCCAGGAATTTTCCTTGGTTTCTGCTACTGTGTTTTAAGATATTCCTGTCAACCCTCATTTATAATTTTGTATGAGAACTGTGTTCTGAATTCCAGTGGCAACATGCTCTTTTGTAATTCAATCTTGAACAAGCTGGAGACTATCGGTATAGTCTTTTCTATGTTGTTTATATTATAGCTCTTTAAGAATTGGATGTACATGCAAAGATGTTTAACCTCACTACTAATGAAAGAATCAAAAAATTAAAACAACCTGTCAGTTGTGTGGTCTAGTGGAAAAGTTCCAGGATCAGAAGACTGAAAAACGTAGGTTCCATTCCAGGCTGTGTCACTAATTAGCTATGAGACCATCAGCAAGTCTCTCTGGGCCTCAGTTTCTGTATTTGTAAAATAAATTGGCCTAAGTAGATCTCAGATTTTTCAGTTCCTTAGGAGACTGTTACACAGTTTCCAACGAGCCAGCATAAGGGAGCGGTTTCTGTACAAACTCCCTGCCTCTCTCTCCACACAGAACAGCTCTGTGGATTTGATATTTTGTATATGGAATTTCTGTTTTAAGCTGTCTTTCAGCAAAAGGTTAAAAAAAAAGAAAGACAAGTAAAGAAAAAGAAAAAGAACCTCCTCTTTCTAAGATTCAGTAATTCTAAGTACATTTTATGCTTCCCCTTTGAAGTTCTCCATCTTTTTCCGGTTCACTGGGGAGCAGAAAAAAAAGAAAGAAAAGTAAAGAAAAAGAAAAAGAACCTCCTCTTTCTAAGATTCAGTAATTCTAAGTACATTTTATGCTTCCCCTTTGAAGTTCTCCATCTTTTTCCGGTTCACTGGGGAGCAGGTACTTGCTTGTAGGACAGAGCTTACCTGTGTGTCAGGATGCTCTTTCTCTCCTGGAAATATCATACTATGATAGTCTGCATTCATTGAGCACTGGTGAGTAAATGAATAATTCATGTCTAGTATGGGTGCCTTTAACCTAGCTGACATATAGAGAGACCCATGTTTTTGCACATGTAGAAAACCATTTCAGTATCTTTTATGAATTGTTTTTCCATTTGCTCCTGACCTCTCTTTCTGCTCTACGCTGTTTTAGTTTGTACCCTAATGAATAGTTTGGGTCACCACTAATTGTGTAACTTTTGGCAAATTACTTAACCTCTCAGAGACTCAGTATTTTATTCTTTAAAATGGTGATTGGCCAAGTTGAATTATATTGTCTGAGTTTCCTTCTAGCTATAAAATTCTGTGAAATTCTGTCTCTATAAGAGTTCAGGTTAATGAGTCAACTATTAACAGGTGCCAATGTAGTGTCATTGAGAATCCAGAATTTACTTAGATTTGGCAAACTTATTTGTATGTGTATTTAAAGAGAGGAGTCTCTGAGAGGTTAAGTAACTTGCCAAAAGTTACACAATTAATGTAATTAATTACATTAATGAAAAGGTACAGCCATCTAACATGGGTCTGTTCTTCTACCTATATCTTCTCTAGCCTGCATACATGCTCAGTATCGCTTGTGTCTGCTCAGAAGGGAATGCATTGTTTCACTGGTAGCTAGAATGAACTGAAATGTAAGCTTGACTCTCAATTTGGAGATCCCTGTCTGCCCAAAGGGTGGGAAGGTAATAGTATTTAACCTAAAAATACAATCTGTTCTCTGATTCAGAGTAAACAAGATTTTATTATATCAAAAAATAAGTAGCTTCTGAAAATAACGCTATTATATTATCTGGTAATAAAGCTTCTTTATAAGAAAATATGTAAAAAAATAGACATCAGCGGCAGAAAGGCCCATATCAACAGTCAACGTAGATGGAAGGTGTTATAAATGAATATTCAGGTAAATAATAAACTTAAAACTTAAGAGTTATATTTTTAAAAATTAAGTCCAAGTGTTTAATTTGAAATATTTTGGACTAAAGTCATCTAGATTTTTCAATTCAAGTCATGAGAGTGTTAGAATTTCTTTGGTTATCATCTTCCATATCTTAAATATCTACTGAAAACTAGAATTAGTTCTCAGAAAAATACATCTAGATAATCTCTGTATTCAACATCAGAGTAGTTCCAATTGTTAACTTGGAGGAGCCAAAAAAAAATTAAAAAACCAAAAATCTTTAGAGACTCCAGAAAAAGAAGCTGCAAGTCATACTTAGTTATACAAAAAAACCCTTTATTCTAGTCTTTTAACTCAGCTGAAATTTAAACAAACAAACCTTTCATTACAAACATCAGGTTTCCACTTGTGTTGAAATATTTGCAGTGAAATTCCCCATTAAATTTAATATGCGAAGCATAATTTATACGATTAATTCTCTGTGGCATTAGATTTATGGAGAAAGTAGTTTAATGATAAACAGTATCTAAATGTTTAAAGCCCTGTTATTATTTCCTTCCTGCTTACTGCATAAAACAGAAAGAGTAGGCTAGCTCTGTCATTTACTAGCTGTATGTTTTTTGACAAATTACTCAACCCCTGTGAGTTCCTTTCTCATTCAGACTTCTGATGTACCTAAAAAACTAGTAAAATGTTTTACAGATATTCAAGATTTTGTTTTTCTCTTCAGACAAAACTGTTTTATACATTATTCTCCTGAGATCTGAAAAGGCTTTATGTATTGGTGACCTCTGTGGTTTTTTACTTTTGTTTTGTTTTGTTTTTTCGTTGTACTGTTTAAACATTTTACAAACTTGATAACTCATTTAATCTTAGTAGGAAACATAGGAAGTAGGTACTAATATTATCATTCTCAGAGTAAAGATGAGGAACTGAGGCACAGATGTGTCAAGGAGCTTGCTAGAGGTCCCTGGCTGGTAAATCAAAGGTCCAGGTCCAGGTGGTCTGGCTCCAGTGTCCCTGTCCCTATGTAATAAAAGAAAAAAACATCAAGCCAGATGACACTGATAACTATGATAATTCAACAGTTCTCAACTGTATAAGAGGAAAAGAACCCCTAAGGGCTCACACATTTAAATCTTGTGTGTTCTCAGGAAATGATACCTTAAAAGGTGTTGCATCACCAGGAGGAAGTGTGGTTCTAAAATAAGGAAGAAAACCTTACTTTAAGCAACTGCTACTACTAATGTTATATAACAAATATAATAGAACGAAATATTTTCAAAGAAGCCATAGTAGGAGTGGGGCTAATAAGCTCAGGTATATGATGAGTCAATATTAGACTCTTTCAGGATGAACACAATATAATACTTTCTTATGCTCCATTATGATCGATTCCTTCGATATACTAGGAAGCTATCCCCATTCTACTTAAAGTACAAATAATTACAAAAGATAGCTTAGGGGTTATATATTTATTGTGTATACAGGCATTTTTCTTCCTAACTCTCATGTCTACTTAAGTGACAGCCTGTGTCTTTCACCTCTGGCTAATATTTAGCCTCTGTACTTTTTATCTGTGTGAGTTTTTTAAAAACATCTTTATCGAAGTATACTTTACATACCATAAAATTTACTCATTGCGAGTGTACTTTTGAATGGTTTGTAGTAAATTTATACAATTGTGGAACTTTGAACACAGCCTCCTTCGAGAACATTTTCGTTATGCCAGAGTGCTCCCACGTGCCAGTTCGCATTCTCTTCTGTGAGGTTTTTGATACCTTTACTGTTAGATGATTAGTCATTTCCTCGTATACGTTCTCACACTCCTCTTTTAGGTTGCTTTGTCTCGTTGTTTTATCTAGTTTTTATGGAGTTAGTTTTTATCCTTTATTTTGGCTTCTTTTAACCTTGAGTTATTATTCAGTCAAGTGACCTTGTTATGAAGACTTTTAAGGGAATCAAATGACAGTTCTTAATCCACAGGAATTTAACTGCTGTCATTCCAGTCACTTCTTGGCTTCTTGTATTCTGACGCTATTGGTACGTGAATTGGTGCTCATGGAGGGAGATGAGCCGTGTAGAAAGATCGGTGTTAGGGGTCTTCTCGAGTGGAGAAATCTGTGACTGCTGCGTGCCTCCCCGTGTGCCCGCAGTTTGCCCTTGTTATATATCCAGCAGATGAAAAGCCTCTCTGGGTAAGTAGAGAAAGAGTGAAAGAAGGCCCTATACATATACAAAGGTATATGTGTATACCTTTTCATCTTCTCTTTCTGTGTAGAAAGTTTTTTTTGGAAAAGCTAGGAGTCTAGTGAGGATTCATTGTGCTCTTGGGAGGATGGAATAATTGAGACGACTGAGCTGAGACATGTTGCATTCAAAAATCTTAGTTTGCAGGGAGCAAAAAAGAAATTGCTTACCCTCGATCCCATCTTCTCCATTTTTGTAAAGAACTCAGTAGAACACGATGTAGCTGGCTCAGTTCAGAATCTTGAAGCATGATGAAACCATGATCCAAGAGAGTTATCTCTATGATTCAAAAGAAAAGAAAAGGAGATGTGAATATGGAAGCCATGAGGCCAGGACATGATAATACACTAGAAATAAAATTAATACATGTAAAGATTTTAAAGTGCTCAAGTTAGAGTCCTGCAGAAAAATGAAATTGAAATCTAATTTAAATCTAATAATAAATTAGATCAAAGAGCAACTGGGGGAAGGATCTATACAGACTGCAGAGTAGATGATAAAAAATAAGAGAAATATTCTAGTTTCAGATTCAGAAAACCACAATTTTAATTCTTGCCCTAATACTAGTCAGCAAGAATCTTGAATACATCACTGAACTAATCTGGACATCAGTTTCCTCATGTATAACATGAAAGAGTTCTCTTATCTCCATTAAATCTTAAAGATTCTTTGCACTTTAAAATTATACAATGAGATGCAACTTAAGTAATGAGAAATTCATCCTTAACCATCAGGGAAATGCAAATTATAATCATAATAAGATATCACTACACACCTATCGCAATGGCTAAAAGAAAACGTAATGACAATGCCAAATGCTGTGGAGGATGCAGAGAAACTGGATCAACTCTGCATTGCTGGTGGGAATGTGAAATTGTACGGCTATTCTGGAAAGGGTTTGGCAGTTTCCTAACAAAACTAAACATACAGTTACTATACGACCCAGTATTTGCACTCTTGGACACTTATCCCAGAGAAATGGAAATTACGTTCACACAAAAACCTATGCAAGAATGTTTATAGCACATTTATTCATAATAGCCTCAAACCGGAAACAACCTAGATATCCTTTAAACAAACTGGTGTATTATACTATGGAATACTACTCAGCAATAAAAAAGGAATGACTCATGCAGCAACTTGGATGAATCTCCAGAGAATTATGCTGAGTGAAAATAAAATCCCCAAAGTTTACTGACTGTACAACTCCATTTATGTAACATTCTCGAAATGATACAATGATAGAAATATGGAATAGATTAGTGGTTACCAAGGATTAGGACTGGGGGAGGGGTGAAGGGAGAGAGTAGATTTGGTTATGAAGGGGCAACAGGAGAGATCCTTGTGGTGGTGGAATTTTTCTGTGTCTTGACTGGTGGTAGATATGCATCTATCCGTGTGATAAACACACACACACATAAACACACCGATGAATACAAGTAAAGCTGGTGAAATCTGAATAACGTGGATGGACTGTATCTCTATGTCAATGTCCTGGTTATGAATTATGATATTGTACTATAGTTTTCCAAGATGTTATTGTTGAGGGAAACTGCATAAAGATTACATGGGGTCACTGCAATATTTTTTACAACTGCATGTGCATCTATAATTATCTCAAAAAAGAAAACCTAAACTGGGCATATTTTGTTCACTCTTGTATCCCCACTGTGTGGAACTGTGTTGAGTACATAGAAGGTGCTCAATAAATTATTAATTTATTGAATGAATGCGGAGAGAAGTAGAGAGAGAGAGGACTCTCATGGAAGAACTTGCATATGTATAAAATGATTCTTTCATTTGGATCATAAAAGGAGGAACTGGTCACTGCTTAAAGCTGTTTGGCTAATTATGCCTAGAATAAAAAACCTTTATCCTACAAATTCTACTTGATTATATGTAGTTTTGCAGTTGACACGAGACTCAACTTGAGTCTCTGCCATGTTGATATGTGGTGTTATTCCCTCCTCCCGCCCCCCCCCCATCTCCAAATACTAGAAGGGGGAATAAACTAAAATGCATTTATGATAAATTAGTTTCAGATATACAGTCTCCATAGATAAATGGCTTCAGAGACTTGATTACAGTAGCCTTATAATAAGTCTTAAAGTCTTGTAGTGTACGTACTCCAATTTTATTATTTTCAAAGTTGTTTGGCTATTAGGTCCTTTTTATTTTAAAGTGAAGTTTAGAAAGAGCCTGTCAACTTCTACACATACAAATTTTGATTGGGATTTTATTGAATCTATAGATCAATTTGGGAAGAGTTGAGACTGTAACAATACTGGGTGTTCCGAACCATGAACCATGGTATATCTCTTCATTTTTTTAGATATTCTTTAATTCTCTCAGCAGTGTTTTGGACTTTCCATTTACAGGTCTTACAAATCTTTTGCCAGATCTATCCCTAAGTATTTTATATTTTTAAAATTTTCAATTTCCAGTGCTTGTTGTTAGTATGTAGAAATGCTGTTGATTTTTGTATATCACATATCACTTTCATTCACATTCCATCGACTAGAACTCAATCATAGCCACCCCTGCTGAAGGTTTGACTCTAGCTGTCTTCGCAGAAAGAAAAGAAAACAAAATTTATGAATAGCTAACTAGTGACAGCCCAAATATTGACTATGTGATGAAAATGTTCAAGACATAGAAGTCTCTTTATTTTTGTTGCAGTGTAATATATTTTTATCATGCAAAAATTGCTTTCGGGAGCATTTTTAAGTTTTAACCCCTTCATATGATGCCAATCATGTACTAATAGATTCACTAGTAGAACATAAAAAGAAATAATAACAGAATTAAGCTTATACACGTATTTGTCATTTGATGAAGGTAGCACTTCAGAATTGCTGAGATGAACTTGGAGTTGCAATTTAATATAAAAATCTTAGCAGCAACGCAGACAGGTAATGTTTGAGATACCTATCAGATTGGGGAGATGCCCGGGCTAGAAGTAAAAATTGGGGAGTCATCTGGATATAGATGGTATTTAACGTATGAGATTGATGAAATCACCAAAAGGCAGAGTAGAGACTGAGTGCTAGCTACTCCCAGGTTCAGAAGTTTGGCAGGTGAAGACATAGCAAAGGAGACTGAGAAGTAAGAGTCCAGGGTTCGGAGGAAAATCAGTGTGGGAGGTTAAGTGGAGAAAATTTTTCAAAGAGGAAGTGATCCCTGTGCCAACTTATAAATCACATAAGATGAAAACTGAGAATTGACTATTCAGTTTAGCTATGCGGAGGCCATTGGTGACCTTGACAAAAGCAGTTTCAGGGAGCTACAGAGACAAAAGCCTGATTCGAAGGGATTCAAGAGAAAATGAGAGGAAAAGAATTGGAGATAGCAATTTTAGACAGCTTTCAGGGAGTTTTGTTCTAAAGATAGGCAGACAAACAAGGTGGTAGCTGGGGAGGGCTCTGTGGTCAAGAGAGGATTTTTTGTTTTAAGACGAAAGAACTTACAAAATGTATATGTGCTGATAGAAATGATATGAGAAAATACATGATGCAAAAGAGAGACTGGAAAATTGCTAGGATTCTATCTTGGACGAGTGAGAGGGAATGGGATCTAGTACCCAAGCGATGGGGCCTTAGAAAGATGGACAGTTCAGCCATCGTAACAGGAGAGAAGATGGGGATGCAGGGGCACAGTTGCAGGCAGGTAGGTAAATGTGCCAGTGATGAAATTCTCGTATTATTGCTTGTGTTTTTTCAGTGTAGTACAAAGCAAGGTCTTCAGCTACAAGTGAGGCTAGGGGAGAAGGGATGAATTATTCACCCGGGGTGGGGAGACTGGAGAGAAGTTTCATTGGCAGACAACACTAAAGGCTCTCTTGATGTTAGTAGTCATGAACTTAGAGTAAAAACAGTCAGCCTGGTTTCGTTTTTCTCCAGCGATGTTGTGCTCCATAGGTGCAGGCCCAGGGTAGGCAGTGTTAGTTTAGCCAGGGTTAGGTTTTGTCAGGAGGCTTTAAGGAAGTAAAAAGCAAGGCAAAAGAGTGAATTGAAGTGGGCTTAAGAGAAAAGTGAGGCCATGGGGTGGTGAAGGATAGGGGAAAACTGGTAGGCTCAGCTCAGATCGGAGAATCGTAGGGCTGGGGTATGAGAGAGGGTGAAGAAGGGAATCCTTGATTTGAGATTGTAAATAGTTTTCAGTCATGACCAGATAAAGGCCAAGAGTGAAGGAGAAGAGATCAAAGGATTGTAAGGCCAAGAAAGTGGAAGGATTTCTATGTGGATCCTGGATGCGTGCTCAGAACCTGAAGGCCTTTTCTATTATTTCCTAATATTCTTGTTGCTGATATATTATCTGATGACAGTTTTAGTATTTCTACCGGGTAAGAGTTTCTTGTCTCTCCTTTCATAGTTTCTGTTTCTTAGTCCTTGGTGCTCTACAAGATTTTCTTGGTTTCTTGGTATTAATTGTCTTTCATTCCTTCTATTGCATTTAAAATTGTGGCCATTATATTTCTAATTTCCAAGCGTTCTCCCTTCTGATTAACTTTTCATAGCATCCATTTCTAGGGAAAAAAAATCGTTTTTGATGATCTGCATGATTTGTTCTAATACATATATAGTTCATTTTCTCCATTAAGTTCTTTTTCTCCAATATAGTTCTTTTTCTCCATTAAGATCATACCTGCACTCAGCTATTATATTTTTACATATAATTTTTTTCTAAGTGAGAAAGTATATTATGTTAGTAGTTAACATTTAAATATCTTTTCATTTTTAGGTATCAAAAAGTAAAGATGGAAAAGAACAAAGTGAAACTGTATCACCGTCCGAAGATGAAACATTCTCCTGGCCAGGTCCCAAAACGGTGATGTTGAAAAGAACATCTCAAGGCTTTGGTTTTACATTAAGACATTTTATTGTTTATCCCCCAGAGTCTGCAATTCAATTTTCATATAAGGTAAGAGAAATAATTAAAGTAACTCGAAAAAAGCACAAGGCTATTCTTATCTCCGCCTTGTCTTCCTTCTGTCTTAGAAGTGTTCTATTTTCATTGTTATTATATTCTTTTAGATGTTGTTCTACCTTCCAGAACAAAAACTTTAATCTTCTCTGAAAGGTTTATACTGGTTATTAACTCCACATCTATTTTGCTAGGACTTGGAATTTCAAACTTCATTCTGTTTTTTTTTTTTTTTCCTAATACGTATCTGTTTTTCTACTATCTAGAAAGATGGTGAGTTTTCTGGGCAGAGAACGTAGACAAAATAGTTGGTTAAAATATTCTGACAGTTATAAAAAGTTATTGGGATTAGAATAGTACTTAACTTTCAGATATGTAATATGATGGCAAGTCAGAATCTAAAAACACAGCTTCTCGCCAGAGTGAATTACATTAACACGCTTCAGTGTATAGTAACATGGTCTAATAGGGGGCGGCATGGAATAATTATACTGGCAGCAGACGCACTGAGTACTTGCCCTGTGTTCTTTACTGTTCTTTGTGAGCGTTATCTCACTTCATTCTTAGCTCCATGTAACAGATGTGGAAACTGATCTGAGTCACATAATGAGAGAGTAACTCGTGGATTTTAACTTGCCACCATGAATGCCTGATGCTTAACTATTGTACAACAGTGCGAAGGAAATAATGATATTTAGAAGCGTTGTGAGATCTTGGCCAAGCCACTTAACTCCTCTTGGCTCCTGGATTTCCATTTAATTCGAGGGAACTGAACTAGAAGATTAGAAAATCTTTTCTAACCCTTAATTTCTACGGCTCTGAGGTGGTCTTTTAAAATGTGGTGTCAAATTGCTTCTGGAGATCACACACTTCTTACTATATCTTTGCAGTAAAATGTCTTAAGTTCTTTAAAGTACTGAGTAGTTTTTAAGAGTTATGAATAATTGCTACCTTTGGAATTAAAATTGATCACTTTGGGTTTCTTGAAATGTCTATAAAACTACTGAACTGGGTTCTCTGAGAATCTGCTTTATCTTAAAATATCTAAAATAGTATTCTTGTGTATTAGGTTACATGTGAGAGCACTTGATAATTTAAGAGTCCCTTTAATTACATATTAAGACTGAATTTATTTTTGTGTTTTTGTTTTGAAGGAGAGCTTTGGGTCATGATGAACGTATAGGTAGTACAATTTTTATAAGATAACTTTACCAAACACAAGTTAAAATACATCATCATCACCATCATCATCATTATTGTTATCATTATTATTATTATTGGGAAATATTTCTAGAAATTTTAGTAACACAGTATAATTGTTAACAGTGTAGTCATTGGGAGTCAAAAGAGCCTGGGTTTGAGTTTCATCTCTACCCCTGGTTAGCTCTGTGACCTTGGGTAAGTCACCTAAGAGACAATAAAAGTACCTTTCTCACAGATTGTTATGTTGATTAAAAGATATAACACATGTAAAACACTTAGTACAGGCGTTGGCATACAGTAACGTTCAGTAAACTTTAACTGTTAATGCTATTATTTAACACAAATGTTTTTGCAAATAGGTCTCAGACTTATAAATTTTACATGGAAAATATATACTGAAATCTTTTCCTTTTCAATTATGATTTTTGTCCATTCACATCAAAGGAATTTAAAAAATAATATTGTATAGCTTTAGAAATGTGAAATGAATACAACAATGTATTATGTCACTTAGCTGGTAGCAGAGCTTATAACCAGAAAAAAGTATATGTTCGGTCAGCCAGAATCAAGGTCAAAAGTTATATAATAGATCAGTCCTTCACTAAGTGTCCTTTTTCTTTCTACAGTATGTTGTAGCTTTCTTATGATAGATGCTCAACAAATATTTGAATAAATGTATTTTCATACAAGTTTTTCCAAAGTGCTTTTCTGATTTCCCAGCTAGAGGTAAAAAACATGACAGCAAGGCAGCCTGGTAACAGTGAAAGCAACCAGGTAGCTAAAGCTCAGAATCGAATGCAAGAAATGAAATATATAGCAATTTGGAGCGAGTGAATTTATATAAAGATAGTTCTGGGTCCTATAGCAGCCCCTTAAAGGCACATTTCAGTAAAGTACAGTAAATAAGGACCAGCCTGGCCCTCTCTCCCAAGTTCTAGGTGCATCTGTCAAGCTGCCTGCTTTTGACACCTCTACTTGGGTATCTCTATTAGGCATCTTACACTCAAAGTGTCAGAAACTGAACTCCTGATGTCCTCCCTCTAAGTTGGCTTCACCCACAGCCTTCCTGTCTCTGTTTATGAAGGCTCCATCCTTCTGGCAGAAGGCTCTGTTAATTAGATTGTACTTGGCACGCTCTAGGAAGGGCAATTTACATTGGATTGAGCCTTGCTATGATTTCACCAGAGTTTATAAATATGTATTCATGTATGGATATATATTTTTTTATTTTGTAGGATGAAGAAAATGGCAACAGAGGAGGTATGCTGTAAAAGTTTTAATTTTTATCTGAATGTTTTTCTATTCATGCCTTTCTGTTCTTTAAGTAATATTAAATAAAAGGATATAGTTTTTGGAGTCCAAATATATAACTGTTTTTAGATGTGAAAGTCATAGAAATGAAATATTTTTACCATGGATTTCAAAGTTTTATGAATTTATTGTTTCATCATAATTTGAACATGTGATGATTTTATTGTTAATTATATATTAGTGTTTATGGGAGGAATATATCATGATTCTGAGGAAAGTAATTCTGAGATTTTTATCCAATTAGTAATTTTTTAAATTTAGTGATTCTTTTAGGTAAGAAGTGCTGTGTGTTTTATCTACTTGATTTATTGATTCAAATATTGAAAAGTAGAGTATTGTGGTTCTTGTAGTTAGTCTTACTGTTGGATTTAAACATTATATTTAATTAGCTTAAAAGGAGAATCAGGCTGGGGATAGGGTTATATCTTAATAACCCTCATTTTTTTTTTTTGTTTTAATATTGTATGAACTCCAATGAGTTAAAATTTACACACGATAAAATGCGCTTGTTTTTAAAACTTATTTTTAGATAGTTTTAGACTTTTAAAAAAGTTTCCAAAACAGTATAGAAAGTTTTCATTAATCCTTAATTCAGTTTCCCATAATATTAAAAACTTATATAACCATAGTACAATTAACAAAATGAAGAAATTAACATTGGTATGATGCTGTCACCTAAACTGTAGACTTTATTTGGATTCTTACCAGTTTTTCTGCTAGCGTCCTTTTTCTGTTCCAAGATCCTGCGTTGCATTCAGTTGTCATGTCCTCTTTGTCTCCCCTAATCTGGGACAGTGCCTCATCTTTCCCATGTTTCATGCCCTTGATACTTTTGAAGAGTACTGCTCAGTTATTTTGTAGAATGTCCTTTAATTTGGGTTTATCTGATATTTTCTCATCATTAGTTTGAAGTTATGCATTTTTATCAAGAATGCATTTGCACCTATTTTCATTAAGCATATAGTATTTTGATAATGCCTAAATTGTGAAACCACCATTCCAATCAAGATATGCTATCGAAAAGAACCTTTCTGTCATCCCATAAAGTTACCTTGTTCCCCTTTGCTGTCAGCACGCTGCTCACCCTAGACAATCAGTAATCTGCTTTGTGTCTTTAGTTTTGCCTCTTCTAGAATTTCTTCTGAATGGAATAATACAATTTATACTCTTTTGTTTCTTTCACTTGGTGTAATATTTTTGAGATTCACCGTATTGTACGTATAGGTACTAATAGCACTATCTTTTTTGCTGGGTAGTTTTCCCTTATATGGATATACCACAGATTGTTTATCCACTCACCTTTCATAGACCCTTGTAATACCCGTATTTGATTTGAGGTCTTGGAATGGTTATATTAAGGTTTAAAATGAGAGGAAATGGTTTCTTTCAGCACTATCAAAAGTAATCTGAGAGTGTAGGGCCAGGTAGGACCCTTCATAGTTGTCACAGTTGTGCAAGATAGGCCACTCCTGTGTCACCATCTGTCATGCACCAGTGTTAAGGATGAATTCCAAATGTTACTTGGCAAGGGTTAGAAATTGGCGTCAGTGGGAAAGGGAAAATTTACAAAGCCAGTATCAGCAAGAGAAAAGAGGATGCAGGTCTTTTATCTTCCCATCATCCTATGGAATGAAGTGCTGATGCTGGGCAGCCTGCTGGGCACACAGCATCTGGAATTTTACACCTGTCATATTCTGGTCTCTCTTGGAGAGAAATACACTTCTAACACATGTAGAAGAACATAGTTATAATTATAATACTTTGCACAAATTATTATATATCTGACATAGCTCACTGAAGTGAATGGATTTAATCACATGCTTTGGCTGGAGAGAATAGACTTTTAACATCTGTAAGGAAAAACCAGAAGGTCCAGGTTCAACACAAGGCTATTTGGAGGGTCATGGTAAAGTGAGACCGAAGGGTGTGACCTGCTGGGGAATATTACAATTTAATACCTATTTTATTTATTGACTTATACCTAATCTCATCCAAGAAAGGGTTTATGTCCACATGCAGAATTACCTGTATTACAGTAAGACAAAAAATAAGGTTAAAAAGTTGATGGCAAAGAAAAATTAATTAAACTGACATTTGGGAGATTTAGTACATAAAAATGGGTGCTGTAGATTCTACACTGTTATCAAAAATGAGCTCTAAATCTGCTTTTGAGCTTTTCCAGTGGTCAGAGCAAAAACAAAAATACGATTAGTTAAGAATTCACATTATCCATAAGAAAACAACTTCTCGTTTACACTGAAGTCTGAGAAAGGTTTCTCCAATGGGCCCTCATAATGGAAAGCAAAGAGTAATACAATAGATAATATCCTCAGTACCATTTCTTCATGTGGCTATTTTTTAGTGGATCCTTTAACATAAGCTGATTTCAAAACCCTAACATCCAGTTCAGTTTTAAGGGCTTCTCAACTGGGGACCGTTTTGCTCTCCAGGGGACACTTGGCAACATCTGTAGACATTTTTGGTTGTCACAGTTGGAGGGATGGTGCTGTGCTCCTGGCATGTAGCAGGTAGAGGCCCAAGGTGCTCCTGAACAACGTATGATGAACAGGGGCAGCACGCCCACAGCAAAGAATTATTCAACCCAAAATGTGAATAGTGCCTCTGTTTACAATCCCTGGATTACAAGGATGGACCCTAATACAGCGTGGTCTAACCGTATATGTCCCTGAATCTGTTAATACAGTGACAGTATTCAGACCATTTAGAAGAATGGACATTGAAGGTGGCATGTCTAGTGATCTCTTATGATGATTATTCTTTACAACTGAATTTCTATATGAATTGAGTTACTGCTGTAATTTGAGATTAAATTGCCTGGCTGTTCTACTGGCATTTTATGTTATTGATGAAAGAATTATCATAAGTAAGAAAGAGGTTACATTTTAAGAAAATAGAGTCAATATAATAACAACTAGAAGGTAAAATAAAAGAAAAAGTTAACAAAGATGTAAATAATTGAAGTGTAATAAAAAGTTAACATCAGGAGCCTAACAGATTGATAGAGACAATAATTATAAGCCTAGTTAACAAAAATTTTAAAGACTAATAGAGGAATTAAAATAAACACAACAAAATTAAGGCTTTAAAATAAAAGAAGTACAAATTCAAGCACCTCACCTCCTGTGAAGCAAGATTCATCAAAGTAAGACATATATAAAGTCCAGAACATTAATACTTTTTTTTTCTTAAGAAGAATGCGAAAGGCATAGAGTACCTAAAGAAACTGTTTTATAATATACCTGGAAGGAGAACTGCTTGATTTCAACCCCCTCCCCTCCACCCCTAGAATGGTAGAAATTAGCATATGACTGAGGACTTAATCTGCACCAGGCATTGTAATATATATTGTTATTCTTTTTAATCCTCACTATAATGCTGTGCGATGTGAGACAATATTCCCATTTTGTAGATGTGGAAACTGAGGCTGGGAAACATAAAATAACTTGCCCAAGATCTCACAGCTAAGTGACAGAGTTGTATGTGTCCAAGTCAGGTGTATCTAACTCCGAAATCCATCTTCTTTAACTCTGCCATCTTACTTCTGTTGACTTATTTTTAAGTCTTTCTTCACTTCTTTAATTTGTTTTAAGAATAATTATGTCTTTTAAACAATAGTTTGACTTTAGAGTCAAGAATTGGGAGATAAATACAGGGCATATTTAGAATGTTATGAAATTAACTGTAAAATTTCTCTGCCTTGAGAAAGTTAAAAACAAGGAAACTTGATCCATATTTATACGAATATGTACCTAAGGACAAAGAAATCACATGAAAGTCAGGGATATCCCAAGTTTAGAGGCCCCGAACATCTTAAAGGAACAGCCATCACTGGTTCCTCAATCCTGAGTATCTGGCTAGCAGTGGACCTGGAAAGTTCAATGAGTTTAAAGGAGGGTGGTAAAAATTAGCATATGATTGAGGACTTTATCTACAGCGGGCAGTGTTCTGTCCGCCTTTGCTTCCCAGGGCCAGGTTTTACTCTTATCATCCCGATTGGTAATGGGGTCATAGGTTAGTCCACAAAGGCCTAGTTAGTTTAAGGATAGTAGTCGTAATACTTTTCCAACTAAACTGATCAATTCACGAGAACATAGTCTATGTGAAAAAATTTCTGACTTCTGAACAATTGTAGATCAGTTTTTAGAATGCAACCTATTTAGAGACAGACCACGTATAATTTATTACTTCAATTTAATGAATATTATGATTTTTATTTTATTTCTCACTTCGTTTTAAAATTTATTTTCAAGCATATTGAGATTATGAAACTCTTTTATGTGAATTTTGTTTTAATGAAATAGAATCCTGGCCTCCAGTGTAATGATCCGAGTCAAAGCCTAGAGCCACTGGAGAGAAAATAATTGCCAGAATTGTATTCAGACTCCTAAGAGATCCTCTCATAATGCCAAAAATTCTGTGAAACAGTTGAAAGGTTTCATTTTGGTATTCTTTCCTTTTGGCAGTAGAGTGAAATCTCTTTGCCACTCAATTTTCTGATTATTTTTCTTACCCAACTTCTCTGTTCTATTCTATTTCTTATATCCTATATGTGTGTACTGTCTTGTATTTTAAAACTTATGTTTTTTTCTTGTTATTTATTTTTCTTTCTGTACCATAATGCAAATAACATTTACAAGAAAAAGGCCATTAAGGTAGGAAAATATTTTTTGGTGATAATAGTTGCTTGTGGATAATTGCTATCTTGCTGACATCTTGTTGTCCCTTTAAATCTCTAGAGAAAATATTCATAAATAATCAAAATAGAAATAATTGAAAGTTTGTAATTACTATTAGGTCTTCCTCTTCCATGAGTAAAAATTCTCAGTGTTCTAAAATGTTATATCATTTTGTTAGGTGCTTAAATAACTGTTAGATTTCTCCTTTGGCTTTAAAATTTATATTCAAGCATGTTAATAGTAGAGAAAAAAGTAACTGGGAATTCTATAAATTTTCTCAGTAGTAAAACTTTCTGTCTTTTAATTGCAATTTATTCGGGCTAAACAGCTCTATAGCCTGTGTTAGTTTTCTAATAACCAAGGCTCTTTTAGTGGGAAGAGATAGAAACTCCCTGAAACCACCTCAGGAAAGAATTGTTAATTCTAAAAGCCAACAGGGAATCTCCAGATTTTGATTATACTTGATTTTCTCATGAGCTGACTTCTGTATTAGGTACAACCCTCACTATATCTTTCTTTCCTTTTTCTCTCATTATAATACTCTGAATTCCTGAGAGAAATCTAATTGACCCACTTCATCATTTTATACCAGCTATGCAGTACTCACTATTTTCAGAGTCCAAATGTTCTTCATTTTAATGAAGAGGAAAATTCCATAAAATTAAGGAAATACATGCCGTTAATTTTCATTAATAGGTCGAAAGCCTATCCTCTCAAGTTAATATAACACTAAAATCTTGATCTGAAAATTTGTTGTAAGAGTATATTCTTATGGGCAGGGCTAAGGTCTGTGACGTGCTGGTAGGGTGTCAGAAGCATGTTTTATTACTTAAAAAATGTAACAATACTAACTGAGCTCCACGGATCTCTTCTGATGTCTTTGGGAATGAGTGTGAACTCCTTACTGACATTTTAAAGTATTTGCGTTTCTGTGGTAGTTATGTAAATATTCTAATTAATTGCATATTTTTAATTAAGTTTTTGTACTGCTCAGTAAAATAACCTCAGGTATCTGAAATTGTCTTGAAGATATTTAAGAAACAGGAATGGTGGTGGTGGTGGTGATGGTGCTGATGACAATGACGAAGGTGATGATGGTGGTTGTGGTGGTGATGATGATGAAGATGATGATGATGATGACGGTGATAAGGGTGAGGCGATGATTGTGATTGTGATGATGATGGTGGTGGCGATGGTAATGATGGTAATGATAGTAATGGTGGTAGTGACAGTGTGGAGGTGGCAGTGGAAACTAACTTACCGTGTGCCAGGCACTGTTATAAAACTTCTCATGGGTTAACTCATTAATCCTCACAACAACTTTTTGGCGCAAATATTATCATCATTTTCATTTTTTAGATGAGAAACAGGCACGAATGTTTACGTAACTAGTAAATGGCAGTGTTGAACTACAAACTCTGGCAGTCTGGTTGTAGAGTTCCTCTCAATTTCTATCATAATTTCTCGGAAAGTTCTTTACTCTCACATAATTCATTCTTGAAAATGTTTAAGAAAGAACATTCTGTTCCCTCGAAAGTTAAGGAGCATTAAAAGATGCCTAATTCAACTTTCAGATACAGTTTTGGCTAACATAATATTAGCATTTCATACTTGTTCTTTAATTTTCTTCTTTATCTCTGTAATTGAGTATGTCCTATTGGCTTAAGTCTGTTGAGCTTAAGGATAAAACATTATTGCTTTAATATTTGCATTTGATTTCCATCTTTGATTCAGTTATACTTTTGATACTTATGTATCTTATGACCTATATAACTTTTTTTGGTATCGTTTTTCAGTTTTTTTTATGAAATGATAAGGGCACTTATAGGTATTTGCCAAAGATAAATGAAACTGCCCGGGAAAATAGTTGTACAGGCATCTTCATAACTGCTTTTTTCACAAAAAAATAACACTGGATTTGACCTAAATATTCGTCAACATATCAATGGATAACTAAATTATGGTATATCCATACAGTGTAATACACATAACATCATGGATCAGTCTCAGAAACATTTATTTTATTGGTGAAATCCATGTAACATAAAATGCACCATTTTGAAGGGAACAGTTCAATGGCATTTAGTACAAATTAAAGGACATGTATTAAATGTTATACATCTACCACCTCTGTCTAGTTCTAAAACATTTTCATCATCTCAAAAGGACACTCATATTCAGGAAGCAGTCATTCGCTATTCTCCCCTCCCCTAAGTCCTTGGCGACTACTCATCTCTTTTCTGTCCCTTTAGGCTTACCTATTCTGGATATTTCATATAAATGGTATCATACAATAGTAACCTTTCTTATGTGGATGGCTTCTTACACTTAGTGTAATGTTTTGAGGTTTGTATGTGCCATGTCTGTATGTGCCGTGTATTTCTATTTATGGCTGAACAATATTCCATTGTGTGTATATACCACATTCATTCATCTACGGATGGATATATGGGCTTTTCCACCTTTCGGCTATTATGATTAGTGCTGCTGTGATCATGCGTATACAAGTATTTGAGTTCTTGTTTTAAAATCTTTGGGGTATATATCTAGGAGTGGAATTGCTGCATTATACAGTAATTCTATTTAACATTTTGAGAAACTGCCAAACTCTTTTCCACAGCAACTGCACCATTTTACATTCCCACCAGTGATGTTTAAGGGTCCCAATTTCTCCACATCCTTACTAATGCCTGTTAGTTTCTGTTTTTGTATGATAGTCCACACAGTGAGTATGAAGTGGTATCTCATTGTGGTTTTGCTTTTTCATTTCCTTACTAATGTAGAGCATCTTGTTGACCACTTGTGTATATTCTTTGGAGACATGTCTATTCAAATTTATTGCTCATTTTTAATTGGATCGTCTTTTTGCTTTTGAGTCAGACATGTTGTTTAAATATTCTGGATACTAGACTGTTGTCAGATCTATGATTTACATATATTTTCTTTCATTTCATAGTTATATTTGAAAATTTTTGTCTATTTACATTTAATGTAATTAATTATATATTTGTTAATATTCCTAATTTATTTTGAAATTTATGTTTCTATTTTATTTTGAATTTCTTGTAATTCTTTTCTCTCTTTTCTTTTTTGAGATAAAATACGATGTCATTCTTTTAGTGGTTTTTCTAGAAATTATAATGTGCAAGTTAATCGAAGTCTAATGCTAATTAATATTTTTTTCTTCTCTGAAACAATATAAGGATCTTAGAACATGTTAACTCTGCATGTCTCCCCTCTACCTACATGTTGACCTTTATATTATGCTGCAATTCTTTCACTTTTTACTTTCTGCAAGTTCTTTGTTTTGCCCTCATTTTTGAAAGATACTCTTGCTGCTACAGGAATTCCAAGTTGATATTTTCTTCTAGCATATTGAAGATAATATTTCGTTCTCTTTTGTCTTCTTGTTAGTAAGAAGTCATATTTTGATTTATTGGTTTTTTGAAAACAAGCTTTTAAAATATCAGTTAACATTTTCTTTATATCGTTGGTGTTTGGCCATTTTCATGAGTAATCATGAGTCTAGATGAGAATTTATTTTTATGTTTCTTGTTTGGGATTCATTGAGCTTCTTATGTCTATGGATAAATGTCTATCACCAGTTCTAGAAAATTTTCATCCAGCATCTCCTCACATATTATGTGTTCCTCTGTATCCCAGCGCTCTCTTTAATTCTTCTGTGTTCTCAATTAAACATATTTTAGATTTTCTTTTCAACTCTATCCCCATGGCTCCTAAACTCTCTTTTTTTTTTTTGGCTACATTCTATATAATTTCTTCCAATATATTTCAGTAATTTTCTTCTTAACTGTTTTAGAAATTTTGGTTATTTGAAATTCTTTAGGGTACTGCACCAAACATGCTCGATCACTTATTATAGTTTCCTCTTTATAATTTTTAGACTTATTTTTCACATTTCTTCAAACAAGGTTGTTTTATAATCTGTCTGGTAATTCCATTATCAGAAATATTTGTGGGTTTGTTTCTCTTTTTTTTTTCTGCTTGTTCTACCTCAGAATGTGTTTTTTGCTGTGCACGTTTAACTGTTTTGTGTTTGTTGACCTTCAGAAACTTTTACTGGAAATTCCTTGAGATCCAGGTTGAAAAAGCTGTTCTTTAAGTAGATTGGTATTTCTTTTTATCCAGAGCCAAGCTATTACTAGATCGGCCTACATATGTATGTCCGGTTTGCTTTATTGCCATGTCTTGGAGATTGGTTGTCCCTTCTCCCCACTTACCTCCCACTCCCCACTACTTTGCATAGCACCGAGATAGAGTCTGAGTTACGAGTAAGTCACCTTACCCATAAGTGTGGGGAGAGTCTCCTAATAGACACCTAACTAGACAGGACTTGGGATTTTTCTTCTGTCTACTAGGTGGAGGAGCCCTTAAAATGGAAGCTTATGCTCACTAGCCTAGACATATGTTATATTATTGATACTATTAATATTATATTAATAGTGTTTTGAGGTATAATTTTCTAGTAACTAGGCCTATATGTCATATGCATTATGGTTCAAATATAAATTAAGCATTCCCTTATATGAGCTCAATTTGCCAGTACATTTATACTTCATTGGATGATTTGCTACTCATGTAGTTGTCTTATTAAAATACCTTGAAATAATCTATTATCAATGTAGTTATAATAAAAATCTCCAAGTTATTTGTAGTTTGCTATTACAGGCAATGTTTCCTAACATAAGAATGTATAAGCTTATATACATACACTCATATGCTTATCCAAGACGCTTTTCACAATTAGGATTAGGGAAGGATGCAGATAGACCCTTTGCCTAATTCTCTCCTGGAAACTCCCTACTTATATTTTGGAGTCATTTAATCTGAGTGATTGTTCATGCTACGAGGTAGACAAGTGAGACTTTCAGCCTCCTAAAATGTTCGTTCCTGGGAGGTGGTGGCAGCAACACCAATCTGATATGGAGAAAAAGAGAAATAAATGAGCGATTCTGTCTCTCATCCAAAATTGGTTATTAGAATATGCAAATAAAATTCTCCTACATACCAGGACTATTCATTATGTTTATGAAAAAATAGTTTTTATGTGGTACCTAAGAACAGAGATCATTAAGGATGGAAACTGTCTTTTATTATTAAATTTTCAGTGCCTAGTAAGAACCTGGTACACAGTAGGAACTCAAATATTTGTTGAGCAAATGTATTGAATGAAGGGAGGTACCGCCTCCTTAACTTGTCACTATTCCAAAATGACTGTTCCCAAAGCTGCAGAAGTTAGCGTGTTAGTATCTGTACCTTGAGAAAAATTTATTGTGTCCGCTTTCTCCTTTTCTTTTACTTTTCTCCCATCAGTCACCTTCTAACAAAAAGTGTCAGTGACACTTTTTAAAATTAGAAATTTTATTTCACATAGCTGCTAAGTGTAAGCAGAAACAATAACAAAAACAGGACATGGTTCCATAGTGTAGTGGTTAGCACGTCTGCCTTACACGCAGAAGGTCCTGAGTTCGTGCCTCAGTGGAGCCACAGTCCATGATCTATTGCCGTGCCACCCTGAACAAGCCCAGTTCTGACCATGACACTTTTTAAAATTAGAAATTTTATTTCACATAGCTGCTAAGTGTAAGCAGAAACAATAACAAAAACAGGACATGGTTCCATAGTGTAGTGGTTAGCACGTCTGCCTTACACGCAGAAGGTCCTGAGTTCGTGCCTCAGTGGAGCCACAGTCCATGATCTATTGCCGTGCCACCCTGAACAAGCCCAATTCCGACCACGGAAGCTAAGCAGGGTCGGGCCTGGTTAGTACTTGGATGGGAGACCACCTAGGAAGACCAGGTGCTGTAGGCATAAGTAATAATAAATAATGATAATAATAAAAACATGGTAATCCCAGACTTTGGTAGGATTTCAGCATCATTTTTGTAAAATAAACTGGTAAGGTGGTCAACTTCAATGACAGGCAAAAAAAGAAGAAATCTCCTTACTTCACTTAAAAAGTCCCAGGAAACCATATTAACAGCAATCTAAAATGAAGGGATTTTGATTGGATTAAATTTGGCATTGTCGGAAATTCAAGTTTCTGTAGTATATTTAAGACTTTGAAAGACACAGTGCATGAAGTTACTTTGTCAGTCAAGAGAATAAATGCGATGTAAAAAAATCTCTTTAAGGGTTCTAAAACCTTTAAGAAATATGAAATCTAGGATTTCGGAAAACTAAGGCGAGCTACTGAACAGGTAGGGCTATACAGGCGAAAAATCGAGGAAAGTCCATGGTTGGAGTATTAATATCCTAGACCGTCTCCTGGAAATAACTTCTCTACAGAAAATGTTGTAATTAGGTGATTCTGAGTTGTCTTTTCCTGGCTGCTCCATAACTTAAGACCTTGACACAGATACCGCCTAGCTAGATAGTCCCCTTTTTTTCCTGATTACTCTCCAGGTTGTCTGTGTTCAAAAATGTGATTCCTCATTCCAGGTAATAAAAAGTTTATTGCAATAGTTACAGTCCCTGCTTTCAAAGTTTAACTTTTTGTCTTGGGTGTAAAACCAGAATAGAAAGATTTGCATTTGAATGTGAAATACATTAAGTCTAGAAATATATTTCCTGTCGTTTATTCATTCACTTAGCAAACATTTGTTGAGTCACGACCATGAGCCATTCACTAAAGTAATTCCCGGGAAGGGAGCAATATGGCCTCTGACCTCACTTCCTTTAGATAGTTGTTCACATGTCACCAGTTAGAGAGGACTTCCCGGACCATTTGATCAAAATCGTGTTACAGCCCTGCCCTGCTTTTCACGCTTCCTTCCTTCTCCCTCTGCTTATTATTCTCCATAGCACTCATCACCGTCTCTTATACTACTTATTTCTTGTTGAACACTTTTCTGCCTCAGTTGGAATGTAGAGCAGAAAATTTATTTTGTTTATTACTTTTTACTTAAAACCAAGAACAGCTCCTAGCATGTATACTTCAGTGAATATATATGATCTAGGCTCTGGCTTCAAGAAGCTCCCACTCTGATGGAGGATGAAAGTGTAAAATAATTTTGTAAGTGCAAAAATAGAGGTGTGTCCAGTTGTTACAGGATCACAGCAGAGGGACAGGTTCTCAGGCGGGATGTCCTTTGTGCCGTTGACAGATGAATAGGAATTTATCAGGAAGAAGGAAAAGCAGTATTCCAGAACAGATTTCAGAGATGTTTGGAAATTATATTTGCCCAGATTTGGGGGTAGAACTTGGGGATGGGTTATATGTCAGCGGTTAAGGATGACTTGTGCAGGATTATGCCCAGCCTTTCTGGCATGATTGAGCGGATAGGTGGAAGTACCATTAATTGAGGGATGCCGGAAGGGAAACATCCACCCCTTTTCCCTGGAGAAATGAGTTTAGTTTGGGATAAGTTGCATTTCCGATGCCTGTAGAGTGTTTAGTACTTAGTGGAAAATTTGGGTGTGGAGCTCATAGGGAAAAGTGGGGGTCGAAAATAGATCTGGAATTTATTATTATATATGTTATAATGAAGTCCTAGGCATAAATGAAACCACATACAGAGAGCATGAAGATGCATAGATAAGGTAGGACCCTAGAGAAGGCAGCATCTAAGAGATGGTCAGTGAAAGAGGAATCAGAAAGGAAATCTGAGAATGTTTTGGAAGATCCGAGGGTACCCAGGAGTTGGTGACTTGCTAATTAAAAAGTGTTCATTTTAAAGGGGCGTGGATAACTTGTCATTTGTCACAGAGATTTCATTAGGGTAGGGACTAAAAAGATACTATTGGACCAGACCTGACAGGTAGCAAATTGGTAAAGTTGCTAAGAAAAACAGTTTCAGTAGAGTGGATGGAAGAACTGTGAAAACCAAATATTAGTGGGCTGGAACATAAATTAGAGCAGTGAACTTCAATGAGGATGGGAGTGGGGTGGGTGGACAATTTTGTCCCCTAGGAGAAATTTGTCAGTGTCTGAGGAACCCTGGATTAGAAGGGAAGAAATGAAGATATGCGAGTATAGACTATTTTCCCAAGAAATATGAAAATGAAAGGATAGCGAAAGAGAGATGGTAGCCATGGGGAAGGATAGGGAGAAATTTTGTTCTCTTAAGTTGTGGAAACTTGTATGTCCGTCTAGAGATCTAGAGAGAAGAACAGAGATTGACTGAGGTCTTACACATGAGAAGAAATAATTTAGAGGAGCAAGGTTCTGAAGACAGCTGGTAACTAAATCCTCACCTGAGAAAGAGAGAAAGAAGTACGGATGGGGAAAAATTCTTTGAAAAAATTGAGGATACAGCAATTGAGATATAGCAAAATAAGACATGAAGGTTATCCAAATAGTTTGAGGAATTTAGAATGGAGTAACAAGTTCGAGAAGGTTGTCAGAAGTTTGAAACTAACCTTGAGGGGGTGGGAATTAAAATAAAAGGAAGAGACTTTAGAGAGGAATGCCAAGAGCTTAGCTGAACTGGGAAACTGTAAATCAATGGGTTACGCAGTTTTATCCTGCGGAAGTAGTGGACCAAGACCAAGAGCAGGCGGAGTGTAGTTAGATTTTTCCACAGCTGGAGATTGGCAAATGGACTGCTTAGAAAGGTCAAGGGAGAAAGGAAGTTGAGGTTGTCAGTGAATTTTGTTGAAATATTGATCCATGGATAATCTCAGTAAGAAAGTGATTTCTGGAAGGGGACTGGTAGTCTTAGAGAACAGAGATGGCTAAGGGCTTGACAGAGCCAAGGAGCAAATGTAATGGTTTCAATGGTGGAGTGTTGGTAAGGTCAGAGATGGAAGGATGGTTGCTGTTGAGGAGAGCACCGTTAACAAATTTTTCTAGGTTTGCAGAGAAATTAAAATCTAGCACAACAGGAATAACAAGGCTATGAATCTAGGTGTGATACATAGTTTGTGAAATTCCTGGAACTTTCGAGAGAGAAAAACTTCAAATACTCCAGAAGGCAGATCCCGGGACTGTTTTGTTCATTGTAGGATAATGGACGCCTGGCACATGGTTAGAGCTCAGTAAATATTTGTTGAATGAATAAACACCCTTCCAGACTTTCTTGCCGAGGTAGTTTATCATGCCAGAAAATTTGATTCACGTCTGACACCTAGTGGTATTGTCTTCAAATTACAGCGAAGTGGCAGCATTTTCCTTCTGCTATTTGGAGATTGTACAGATCGTTTGTAGAACAATGAATCTATTCCTGATAGAAATCTCCAAGTTGGTTTGGGGGAGTTTTACTGTCGGCATTTTCCAGGGCTGTAATTTGAACCAGTCGGCAGTAAATATTTATTGAGGCATCTCCTGTATGCCAGGCACTGTTCTACATGCTGGAGATTTTCATGCACTGTGTGTTCTCTCACATATATGATCTCACTGAATTTGAATACAGAGGCCAAGCATTCCATTGGGAACTTAATTTAGGGTTTTTGTGTGTGAAACCTTTCTACATTTATTTCATAGCTTTTGGTGCTGTCATCTCTACATCATGACATACTGTTTTTCCTTAACGTTAAGTCAGCTTTAGGAAGACGAAAGTAGGATTGGGTTTGTTGTCAGCTTATGTTATCTACCTTGTGCAGAATACTACAGACTCTAGAAAACTATGCAAGGATTTTATTGTAAGAAAAAATAAAGTTCTTATTTGTTAACGGTGCTTGCTACAGTATTTGTTGTATTTATAAATAAATAGACATGATATCTGGGATTTGCTTTAAAATTTTTTTAGGAAAAAGAGTAGTGCAAATAAAAAAAGGTGACAGATTTAATATAATTATTTAAGTTGTGTTTATGAGGGTTTATTCTGTTTTTTTTTTTTTTCTTTGCTTTTGTATATACTGGACATTTTCCACAATAAAAAGTAAAAAAAGATTAGATGAGCGCACATTGAAAAAAAGTTTATTATGATTAAGTTAGAGCATGGTCTGCTTTTTATATTTAGCAGATTTTCAT
The DNA here is from genome assembly GCF_000325575.1 of Pteropus alecto. Taxonomy (NCBI): domain Eukaryota; kingdom Metazoa; phylum Chordata; class Mammalia; order Chiroptera; family Pteropodidae; genus Pteropus; species Pteropus alecto. The sequence continues at coordinate 14,151,348 of NW_006431956.1, read as the reverse complement.
ATTTTATATTGTTCCATTTGATATTACTTGAAAATCAGATTGAGTAGAGAGATAGTATGTTTTTGCTTATAGTAGATCTAATGTGATTGAAACCTTACAGGTGACATTCTGCTGACATTGTACAGAGACTATTGAAATTTTGGGCTGAAGCTTATGATAATTGTTAAAGCTAAAGATTGGAGACTTGAGAGTTATGATTTTAAAGTACTAGCCATCACTTTGGAAGCGAGAGAATCTTAAGTGGAAATTTGGGAAAAATCTAGATTTAATAAGCTGGCACATATATGTATATTTTTCCCTTAATGCTTCTGCCATTTACCATGGGAAAATAGTATCTCATAATCTGTCATACTAGTCTTGTTAAATTGGATTCTGCTCAATTATCATATAGGATGTATTTATCATATGGATTTTTGATGTTAGGCAATGTTTCTCTATGAGGTTCTTAAGATATTTTTAGGTACCATCAGCAAACCCAAGCCCCAAAATAAAAATTAGAAGCCTGTTTTCAACAATAAAAAAAAGCTGTGAAACATTTCAGGCAAACAAAAATATAGAGGAAAAAAGTAACTTCCAAGTGTTTGCCATCTATCTTTGTCATCTTAGCATTTCAGCATCTTTCCCCTCACACTCCCCTCCCCAACAGAGATGATTCTAAGTATGGTGGTGTGGTCAAGGCCCCGTTGTTCCACTCTTCCCTATTCTCTTACCCCAGAGGTAACCACGAGCCTGGATTTGCTGTGTATTACTCCTTCTGTTTGTATTTTGCTTTAGTGGATCCATAATTCCTAACTCAATAAATTCTTTTTCCTGTGGCAATCTGATATCCATCAAAGAGAAGTAAAGATCCCTTTTTCATCATTACTTCAATCTCCATTATGGTTTCAATTATTTTGGGTCTGAAAATAGATATTGATTTAAATAAGCTATTTAATTGAATTTTAAAGATAATTAACACCTGGATCTTTAATATTCTATTATGTGATGTGCTTCTTTTAGCTTTCCTCTTTTGCGGAGAGTATACTTTTCCCAAAGCTTTATATTGAAGCTCAGTTTAATTTCAGTGGCCTTCTCTTGTGTAGAGAGATTTTGTTTTTACAACAAAGAAATCAGTAAAAAGAATACTTTAAAAATATAACTCATTATAAAAGCAAGGTAATTTGGTTTCATTAAAAAATTGTTTAATAGCATATTTGAGAATGTTGAGAGAGAAAGGGAGGAAAAAGCTTAATCTCAGTGACAGTTGTTATTTTCCATTACTTTGCTTTTGGAGGAAAAATATGGGATAGTCTTTCTTTATATAAAGTATATGTTTTGTCAGCCTGTTAAGAAATGTTTTTCTCGTCACCAGAACTGTGGAATTCCCTGACCCAGGCTTATCTATCTTTCTGTGGATCTTCATTACAGGGCCCTTTTTTTAGTAATTAGTATAGCTCAAATTTTGTTACCTCTTAAAATAATCTGTTTGCTTTGTACAGTTAATATTTTAAATCTTGAAATGATTTAAATGTTGCAAGTGATTGAGTTTAGCATTCTCCAAAGAAGAGGGTCATCAGATTTCAGTCATCCTTCGGTTAAGTTGGTATACTCTTTCAACCAATATTTTTATAGCATTTGTAGTATGACAATCACTGACCTTGATCATCCCTGATCTGTATGTAAACCTTCTGAAGGTTTATCATCAGACTGGCATAGTAATAAGTAACACTTATTAAATACCTATTTGTATTATGCATTATATAAGGCTTTTAATGGATTATCTCTTTTAATCCTCACAACGACCTTGCGAGGGAGGAATAAATAAATCATTTGTCTAAAATCACTTGGAGATAGGGTTGCCAGATGAAATACAGGAGGCCTGATTAAATTTCATTTTCTGATAAACAACTAATAATTCTTAATATAAGTATGTACCAAATATTGCAAAATCTGGCCTACATGGAAAATAAATGGTAGAGCTGGCATTTTAAATCATGTAATCTGGTCATAGGGCCCAACCTGTTAACTACTGAATTATACTGGATATGGAGAATAAAAATCGTGTCCAACTGGGTATTCATCTGGTATTTAGATGGCAGCTACTACCTGTATATCAGTTTTTTTTACTCAAGCTGTTTTCCCCTCCCCAACTGATTGTATTTACCATAATGTAGAAATATGTGCATGTTTTCTGACTTCAAAGTGTAACATCAACTTTAGGTGAATTCATATATATGTTTTATAGCTTCTCGTTTAAGTCTTTACTAATTGTGTATTAAATAGAACAACATGACACTTTTTCTGTACATGCTCATTTTAACCATTCTTGTCCATGTCAAATCATTGTAGTTTTCCTTCTTTTCTTCAAATATAGAAAGGTTTGATTACATGTGTGTGTTAAAAAGAAATATTTGTCCTTTAATAAGGTTAAAGAAATGACATGTGAATAAGGTATTTAACTGTTCTTTGAAACATGTCCTGTGTGTTCTCAAAAAATTTATAAAAAATTATAAAATACAGATGTCGACTTGAAAGAGGCTTTTGCAGAGAATTGCCAGGGAGGCCACCTGGCTGTGCCAAATGATCATACTGGTCAGTAAGGAATCATTTTTCCTGGTTTATTGTGAGAATACAGGATTGGGCTCTAAGTTTTGCGTATCTAGAAATTGACTTACAAAAACTGAAGACACAAGAGATTAAATAACACACATTTTAAATTTGATACCATAGATTTCTAGTCCCAGCAGAATTGCAGAGAGCAGATATTAAAAAGAAGACACTTAAAATTAATGAGCTAAGTGTTTAACTCAAGACTTGGAGTCAAGGAATATGGAAATTGAAGAGAAGGATATTTCTTAGTGCACCTACCTGTAATTAAAGGCATATCTATGAGAAATTTTTCTATTTCTAAAAATTTCTATTTTCTAGATATTGGATAATATCCGGGTAGTAATAGCAAGTCAGAATTTTGAAGAAAGTCCCAAAAGGAAAGCTCAGAAACATCAAGAATCAAAAGTACAACTCTTGGCAGATATAATAGGGCTTGCTCTAGGACTGGCCTGTATTTTTGTCTATTCCGTATATGTTTTTTCTAGACTACTCATATGTTTTTGGGCATAGCGTAGTGAGAGATTTGTCAGTGGCAAAGTGTCATTTCTTGCAAAGGCAGTCATTGTAAAATTAGTATTTCTTTGATAGAAATTAAACCTAATTATTTTGGACTACATCTATTCTTTATGAGGGAAATTTTGTACCAGAGTTTTCAAAAGTCACTACATTGTTATTCACTCAACTTTTTATTATTTTGTACAATTCATTAATGGTCCTTTACATTTTGTCTTTTTAAATATAAGTATGTTATAATCACCTTTGGGACACAGGAGACTGGAAGACATTAATAAGAAAAATGTTTCTCCTCTTTTATTATATAAATCTTTCCATGCAAGCAGTGACTCGATACAACTAAACTTATTAAACCCTCAGCTCTCTAGCCGAGAGAAAATAGATGGTTTTCCTAATGCCAATGATTGTGCCAATGGTTGTGCCGATGGTTATAAACACTGAATCGGCCACAGAGAAACCTAGCCTGATTACCAGCTCGACTGGAATTAAGTATTGGCATCCTTTCAAATTAATTATAAGTGTGCTTGTCTACTTGTATTCAGTAAAGCTGGACAAATGAATAAATAATTCAATTCCTTTTGAAGCAACATGGAGCACCAGGTTTGGATTCAGATCTGGGTTCAAATCCCTACTCTACCTCTTTGCAAGTTACTTAGTCTCCGTTTCTTCCTCAGTTCAATGGTAATGTTAGGATTGTAATGCCCATCTTGAAGGCTCGCTGTGAGAATTGAAGTAGATAATGTATTTATTTGTTCATTGAATAATTACTTATTGATTGCCTGCTCTGCCCAAGCATTGTTCTAGTGATGTGGGGGTCGGGGAACGTGACAAAATTCCTGCTCTTCATTTTAGTGGGAGAGAGTACAACCAACATGCAAGCAAATAAATATGTAATGTTAGGTAGTGAGTGATAACTTCTACGAAGAAAAATAAAGCCTGGCATATACAGAAAAATTTCCCCAGCTTTTTATAATTTTCAAAGTATAGTAAACACCTGTATGCTGTCCATCTCGATTCAACAATTAACGTATTGCTGTCTGCCTTATCCATATGTGTGGGGGGGGCGGGTGTGAGGGTATCTTGCTTTATTTTTTTTCCCCAAACCATTTGAAAATGAAGTTGTAGATATTGTTATAATTAGTCCCTTAGCACTTTAGCAAACATCTTTTAAGAATTAGGACATTCTTCTAATATTTAATACTAAAACTAATATTAGTTTTCCTTTTCCTCCTAAATCTCATGGAGAAAGCAGCGTGGCTGTCTGTCATAGCTAATCAGAAGGGACAGAAGGATTCATTATATTTTCATGTCATCTAAATGTAGAGATAAGGCTGAAGTTACTTTGGGAAGACATATATGTGTGTGTGTATATATATATACACACACACACACACACATATATATAAAATTAGGTTTATAGTATTTAAAATCGGATAAGAGCTATTTTGCAAGTGCTTTTATAACCTTTCAAAATTTAATTCTTGAAAACAAAAATATGACATTCATCCTCATTTAAGCAGTATGCAAGGAAGGGCGGAAATACACATTTACTGAGGAATTACTTCAGTTGCATGCTATGCTGAGTGCTTTAACATGTTATCTCATTTAGTCTTCGTAGAAACCCTTCGAGAATGTAAAAATAAAGAATAATTATTGATATTATAGAAGAAAAAGTAATAATTTCTTTAAGTCAGAAAGTTTACTTAATTGCAACTGGACTATTAAGTGGCAAAGCAAGAATTTGAATCCATATCTACTGGCTTCTAAAACACAAGCAATTTCCACTATACCCTGTTGCTTTTTTAATGATCGAGTTAGGCATTCGCTAATTAGGAGGAATTCTTTTAGAGTTAATAGCTAAATATGTAAGAGGAGCTACTAATACATATTTTTTTACTAGGAAACTTCTCTTTAGCCGCCTTTGTGATACACCACGATAAGAATTCAGTTTTCCATGGCAATAATTATGAATTCTTTATATTTGACACCAAATTATTTTCTGCTCTGCATTGTCATCTAACCAGTATTACTGCATTACTTCATATATGTATAGGCCTTATTTTCTCAATTATATTCTTCATTAAGGGTCAGGGCTGTGGTTCTCAAACTGGAGTGCATCGCGGTCATCTCACAGTTTCTGATTCAGTAGATCTGGGGTGAGGTCCACACATTTGCATTTCTAACACAGGCCTTTGTGATAGTAATGCTGCTGGTCCGGGGGACCACACTCTAGGAACCGCTATCTGCCTATTTGTCCCCCTTCAGTACTTATTATGATGTTTACCACTTCGCTTAAACATCTTCTCATCTGAATCTTTCCTTGACTTCCGTTTTACTGAAACGTAGTTGTTCTCGAGCATTAGTGTGTTTAGGGAAACTTGTCAACAAAGCACGATCTTTGATGATTGGATCGTGAAACACTGATTTTTAGCAAACACCTTAGATGTTTTCCATGGACAGCGATATGCGAACTGTGTCTTATTCATCATCATAACTTAAAGATTTGCACGGTGCCGTGTTAAAGAGCAGAAGAACGAGTACCACTAGTGTGTAGTCTAGCTGTGTGACCTTGGAGAATTTAATTTCTCTGAGCTTCAGTTTCCTCTTTTTATGCAATGGTGGTAGTAGTACTTACTTGCTATAGAAATTAGCTCTCAGCTGTGTATAGTGCTTAGTGTAGTAATTTATATACCGAATGAACCTAGGAAATGGAAACTATTACTATTGTTGTGGTTGTTTTGTTATGAAAGAAGCAAAATCAATGTTCCAATTAATGAAAGCCCCTAAATTATGATTTTAGCATTGGAATTCAGGATGTGTTTTTAACACTTCATTAAAAATCTTTACTCGTCTTGATTAAATACTATTTTACATTTTGGTATTTTAGTAAACTATTATGAAGTAAAGCTATGCCCTGGGCTTTTTTTCTCTCACAGGAAAACAAAGGAACCGCTTGGAACCCATGGATACCATATTCGTTAAGCAGGTTAAAGAAGGGGGACCTGCTTTTGAAGCTGGATTATGCACAGGTGCTAATATTATTCTTTAAATAATAGCTTCTAATTCCTTTTTTACTTTCTTTTTATCTTCCATATTTCATTTCTGTATTTTTTCCTTATCTATGCTCATGTATGTTTCTCTCTTTTTCTTCAGATCTATTATTACTGTTTTTGAGACATAATTGGTTATCTATTTCTTGATACCCAAATGGATGGGTTTGAACAGCAATAGTTTAATGTAAACTATAAATTGTAGGTATGTTAGGTTACCATTCAGATAATGGAGTCTTGGAGGCCCTTTTAAAGAACCTATTTTGCATATATTTTATTTTGAAGAAAGAAGCAAAATGGTGAAGATGTTTATTGACATAATTGAAATAGTCTTGGATCTTCAAATTCTGAAAGTACCTGATTTTCTAGAAGTGAGTTAATTAATTTGCACCATAACCAGTTGTTTAAGTCTTCAATGCAACACAAGCCCAGCCTCATCTGTAGGTATCAGTGGATATAGTCTGATAGCTGTTTGTTCTAAAATATTTTGTGATTTGTGATTTTAATAAAAACTAAATAGAGATTTCATTTAGATTAATGCACATTCTAAAATAGTTACTCTTTTGTTTTAAACAAAATAATTTAAAACGAGAATTAGTGAAAAACTATCTTTTATTGCTTTTTGAATAAAATGATTTTTAGCTACAAATATCTTGTCTTTTCAGCTACAGATATTATCAAATATCTATAGTGAGTGTCATTGCTAAGATTTATTAGAATACACTGTTAACTTATTACCTCCCTTAATTAATTACCATTTTCATCATACTTAAGTAACCCTAATTTCTGTATCATTAATGTGTATAACTGTATGTCAGCGTACATATGGAATTCCATTTTCTAGAATGTATCACCTGTCATGTTCTAAGCCTCACAAAGTTGGGAGGATGAAATGGAGATACTATGTGATAAACACATAAAAAGGGCATTTTTTTCCTATAGTCCTCTTTCTTTTGTCCTTTCTCTCCCAATCTTTTCCTTTCTCCTTCCCTGAGTTTTTCTGAGTAATACAAATGTCCTTTTCCCCATTAAAATGAAGAAGAAGTTAATATGTATAAAATTAAAACCATGTACATACCCGTATTTAAGTTTGGTCACGAAGTGCTAATCAATAAACTAAGTGGATTGGGAGAATACCACACGGAAGTTAGCTGGGCTAAAATTAAAGGACACTGAAGTAGTAAGACAATCAGTTGTTTAAGCCTGTTGAGTAATGTGTATCACAAATGACAAGAGAAACAGGAAAACTAGTAGTTCTACAACTCAGGAAATGGCCAGTAGGGGCATAGATAGTATCGTAGAGCTGTGGCCACTTGGTGACTGTACCTTTTGAGTTGTCTAAATTCATCAGTGACTGGAACTCTTATTTAAAACATGGCTTTATTCCATAAGAAACTAGATATATTAAAATTTAGATTCATTTTTATAAAAGATACTTTAAAAAATAATGAGTAATGGTACATTAAAAAATAAGGACATTACTCGAGACATTATTTCAAAAGTATTCAGAAGGGACTTTCTGTAGGAATTCCTCACGTGATTTTTTTTTTTATTCCTCTCTGAAGGTGACCGAATCATAAAAGTCAACGGAGAAAGTGTTATTGGAAAGACCTATTCTCAAGTAATTGCTTTAATTCAAAACAGGTAAGATTCTTGAAATATGATTAATTTTGGCCAGAGATGGGTTTTACAAATCAATGGAGCAAGTAGATTTAATAGAATATCGTATTTCTGTAGGGAACTGAGGTGATGTGGAGATGTGGAACTTTGTCTTAAAGTGGATAACGCATTTGAGGGTTGCCAAGAAGAAACTCCTGAGGATAGTGTAGTTGGTGGCTTTGCTTTGGCAAATTCATCAAATTTGTGATTAAAATCCTTTAACGTCTAAAAGGCACACATTTTAAATGTTCTGTAAGTTTCCCACTTTTATTCCAAGTGACAAATGATACTTTGTTTATAATATATAAATAAATGCATATATAATTGATTTTAAAACCTCTTACTAAAATAAAGTATCTTTAAATAGCTTATTGAATGATATTCTTAGCTCAAAATTATTCATTTGTTTTAACCAAGATGGCAAAAGATTGTCTTTTAATCCATTTGTCTGCCTACATTGTGCAGAATGATAGGATTTTGAGTTCTAACAGTAAATATAGAGTGACTGTCTATGGGACCTCAAAGATAATTTAGTCCTACTCTTTCTACAACAAACCTAGACAATTTACAAAAATTACAAATAAAGTAATTGAAAGCCACAGAGGTTACCATATTGAATAGCTGTCAAGAGCAGGCATGAATCTGGGGTTTGATTTCCAGATCAGCACTATTGTAGGATGTTCTTTCTAGATTCAAATATAGTAACTTTTAGATTATCTGTGGCATTATATGAGCTACACCCCACTATCTACAATTAAATTGAAGTTTTTTATTTTCTGAAGATCTTTATCAAGCTCCTCTACATCTAAAGCAGTCAGGCTATAATCTGTTACTTACACTGCTGCCCTCATACATTGTCGTTTTTACAATTAGATGTGATGCGATCTGGGAGTATTCTCCGAACTGTTTTGATATTTAATGACATTCTTAGAGAAAGCAGATTTTAAATCTAGCCTCTAATGTTGGTTTCTAGGTGTTCTTTATAGTGATACTAATTGATTTTAAAGTATGAGGAGACTTAGGGACTGGTGGAACATTTGAAGCCTCGCCGAGGCCGTGGGGTGACCCACCCAAATTTTCTTTTCCTTAAAATCATTTAAATCATTGTAAATATACCAATATGGGTTTTTAACCTGTAATTTAAGGATTTTTAATATGTTTGTTAACATCTCTTTAAAAATATTTTCCAATATTTTAGGAAATAACTTATTCTTTGTTTTCCTAAAAAATCTATGTTAATTTTTTTGTTACTGGTGCCATTCATCTTTCAGAGTACTAACGTTTTGGAGTGACAGTCTTAATTTTTCAACCAATAAAGCAGTTTGAAAAATAAAGAAATACTGTTTTTCATGATCTTATTTTCTTTTAAAAAATTGTGTTCCTTTTGTCTGCAGTTGGTAGCAAATGGATAATGCAGCACAAAGCCATTGAGATTCTGCAGAGTATTAGTGTAAAAATGTATCCTTGCAGAAGAATTTATCTAAACATCAGTATGTATTTTCTACCAACTCTAAATACAAGTACCTGCATAATTTACTAGTTAAATTTATTCGAACCTGTGGTTCTTATTGGTTTTCTATTCTCTCAGCATTTATAAACCCCAAAATAAGGGTTCAAATCTATCAAAAAGAGACACCAGTGAATTAGATCTTTTTTTTCTTTTTTTTGTTTCTTGTTTGATTGTTTCTTAATCTCTTGATTGTATTGGGGTGGGGAGATTCTCTGATATTGGTAGGTTAGATATTGAAGCCCTTGATGGGACAGCACCACTGTCCTTGCCTTATCTAAATGTAATTCCAGATCACAGGACTCAGTATAATGTCTCCTTTTGGACTTTTTAACCCAGAGGAACTACTCTGTCATTTTGAACAAGAAAATAAAATGAGACTCTGAGCTGTGCCTGTAAAGGCTCTAAAATTAAATTGTAGAAAGGAAAGCATATACAGAAGTTGAAATGCCATATGGTTTTTAATTAAATAAGGAGTCATGTTGATAGTTGTGATGGTGGACTCTGATTTCCTTCACTTCTGAGGCCAAGAGGGAATATTTCAAAATTAAGCTTATTAATATTGCCTAAAATGTTAAATATGAGAGTTCCTTGTTTTTTTGTTTTTTTGTTTTTCACTTTTAACTTGATAGTGAGAATATGTGGTAAAAATTTGTAATTTGTTCCGTGACTTTAAGTAAAATAATAACTAATTATATACTGATGAGTTTTGTTACAGGACTATTTAATATAAATAATGTACTTTATTTCTAAATTAAATTATGTTTCTAAATTATAAGAAGACTTGACTGATTATGAATAGCTCAAACATATGACAGGGAGTCCTCCTTCATACATAATTAGCTTAAGTATGTATAAAAGGGACTTCTTTTCACTTTAGTGATTTGAATTTTAAAAGTAGAGACTTAAAAAAATAAAAATTAAACTCTTGAGCAATTTAAGAAATGCTTTTAAGTTAACTATTTTTCCTTTATGTCTTTCTAATACATTTCTACCTCCCCTAAAATAGTGTATATATATATGTTCAATTTCAGTGATACAACATTGGAGCTTAGCGTTATGCCCAAAGATGAAGACATTCTCCAAGTGGTAAGTTTTATTCAAATACGAATTGTTTTTTAGTCATGAGTGTTAATAAAAATTCTTTAAAGATAGAGGTGGATTACATTTTTTAAAATTCTAGGAAAAAAAAACAAACTCTTTGGTTTATTTAGCAGAGTCTGGAATTCCTCAGATTTAACAACAACAACAACAACAACAACAAAAAGTAAAAGACCATTGTCGATTTTTTGCAATTAAGTGATATGATAATGTTTTATTGATTTTACTGTGAACCCTTATTGTTGTCATTTGCAATGAGATCCCTAGAATTTACTCCAGTATTGTTTTTTAGGTAGTCATTTGACGAAAAGTCAAAAAGTTCAGGGTGCTAGGGCATAACCCCAAGAATTAGAATCTTTTTTTTTTTAATATGAGGAAGTTTCTGAAAGCCATTTCTTAATTTTCAACAAGTGTTACTGTTTGTAAATTAACTTACCAAGCAGTTTTCTTGACAGTAACAATTCATTCCGATAGTAGAAATAGGCACGATGAATGGAGTCCACAACTTAAGGGAAAAATATATGAAGGTCTTAGGAAATGAAACTGTATTATTGAAAACTTTAGCATTTAGTCTAAAATATTTTTCTCCGTTTTAGAAAGAAATTGAATGGAATACTTACCTTCTTTATTAAGCTTAAATATTACTGAAAGTAAAAAGCTGATAAAATATATAAACTTCATTGAAAAAATTAATAATTTCCCCCAATTAACTCTGCAGTTTAAGAGAATAAAACAGCCTGAGAAAACTGTAAGTTACACACTAAAAGCTAACAATTAGATCTAGGAAATGGCAGTGGCTACTAGAGTTTTGTTTTTTGATTTTGTTTTTTCTTTTGTTTTTTTTGTTTGTTTTTAGTGAATAGTTTTTTTTGTTTTGTTTTTTCTTATTCAAGAAATATAGGTAGATGGGGTAACAGGGGTCAAATATGTGGTGACAGAAAGAAATCTAACTATGGGAGGGGAACACACAATGCACTATATATATGCCTATTAAATCGTATACCTGAAACTTACTAGATTTTGTTAACCAATGCCACACAAAAAAATAAAATAAAATAAAAAATAAATATAGGGAACTTATGGAATCTTGTGATGGGAATGGAAATGGTAATGTTTTTTATTTGTAACGCATTAATTTGAATTTAGCTCTACAAAAGTCCTAAATAATCTTCAATAAACTTTTTTTTTTCTTTTTAAATGTCACTAAAACTGGTCCTAATGATTCAACTTATTCCCTGACGAGTAAAATATAATTAACCGAAGTCCATGAAGTTCAACCTTGTGTTTTCAAGGTGTGTTGATGTTATTTGAGAGTGGCTTTTTACTGATAACAGATTACCCATCCTAAGTACACTGTTCTGTTGGGGTTGGGGATACTTAGCAAGGAAGGTGCAACTGTCCATGGTAATTTTCCTGGGCATGTAGAGCTAGCGGTAGGGTTTCTGCAGATTGAGAGAGTAGCAGATGTAACCATCGAAGGTGATAGAAGTCGCTAGATTAGAAATAAATAGGAGACTTCCTGTAGTGTTTCGCTTCTTCAAAGGACTAGACGATGCTTAGATGGTAGGAAAAGCTTCGCCTTGAATTCTCCTTGCAGTCTGATGACTCAACGACAGAATGCACTTCCAGAACAAAACTGTTTTTTCATCCTCAGTAGACGCTTTCCTTGCCAAAGTGAAGGTACTGGTTGGACGCTATTTTGAACAGAGCTCATTTCACAGAATGGCTGGCATTGTACTAAATGCCTAGGGAAGGAAGCAAACGCAGAATTACCATCATAACCTGCTGTGTGGTTGATGATGAGTAGCAGCAGTGGAAGGACCAATTTTCTAATGATGTGATCAGTGGGAAATTGGGTTAATTAGCCTGTCTTGTTATATTGTATTTAAGATAAATATATTTAAAATAAAGGTAAAATACAAAGTGTTGCAAACATGGGAAATTGGTTCACTAGAGCAACATGAGCACACAGATCTTCGTGGTTCATCAGTAAAGGGTTCTGTTATATTGTAACAGGAAATTCATTTTTAAAACATGTTATTTGAATTATTTTAATTATAAGAAATTAAAAGCTGAGACCTATCATGATAAAAGAAAATTTGACTTTTAAGCTCAGCTTTCATTCATATTTGGATGTGCTATAGTTTATTAGGAAATCAAAGGAGTTTATATAATTAATCCATACTTTGCATTGTTCCCTAAAGGACATTAGGACATGGCAATTTCTTTTAATGTATAATTGTTTTTAGCTGGACTATCTACAAGTGTCATTTTTTAAAGCTATTATTAAAAAAAAAAAAAAAAACAAAGAGAACCTGGGATTTAAAAAAACGTGCATAAAAATACTTCTCTCCAACAGATTCTAGAGGTAAAATGTTCTATAAGGGGTTTTCAGAAGTATTATGTTGGTCTTAAATCTGTTACCCAAAATATAGCCCTTTAAAGATGTATTTGTTCCTGTGAGATTGAATATTCACTGTAAAGAAAACAGTAAACATCAACATTTTTATAGCCTCTGTAAAAATTATTTGCCCAAGAGAAAGCTTGTCATAGTTGGTATATGTTTGCCCAGCAACAGCAGGATGGGTGTCCATGGAATTTTGTTCCTGAAATGACATATGGACCAAATTTGCTCAGCTCATCTTTGAGAGGTGGCATAGAAAATTTAATTCGATTTAAAATTTAACTCATGTAAGGGCAGGTATATAAAAATAAATTTAATAATTTACAAATTACAGTGATAGAATGTTGAAAAACCTGAAGTAAAATTAAGAATAATTCGTTGTTATTAAACTAGGGCTGTTATTAAACTAGGGCTCCAGTACTTACTTGTCAGCCTCATTTTTTAAATCAACATATATTTTCTAGATTAAGAACATAAATAGCATCACATTCATTTTAGTCACTTTGACAGTATTCTATAATGATATTTTAGACTGTAATATCTTAGGTTTGTATTTGTAAGGTGTAATTACAAAATAAAAAGCATTTCCTGTTTCATTTTCAAAGAAAACCAAAATGGTTTTGTTACCTTCTCAAATGTCTTGTGTATGAATGAAGTAGCCACCGCCCATCAAATCGCCTGAACAGTGATGCTGGTTGAAGAAAACACATTCTTGCATGAACCGATGGTAGGAGAACTCAGTCAGTGGATGCCTCAAGATATTTTGTTAAGCATTTGGCTCAGTGGACTCAAAAGTAAATTTTAAGCTGATCGGTTCTGATGGCTGTGGAGATTCTTGGGTGCGTCTACTGTCTGGCCAGGGCGTTTCACGCCTACTTGTTGCTGGTTTGGGTTAAGCACAGCAAGGTTAGCTGCTTTTGTCATGTGACAGGGAAGAAAGCGATGGCACAGGGATTTGAACCCAGGTAGGTCAGAGACTAGCGCCTGTCCCCTGAGCTAAACCTGGTTGTATGCTGCCGCTGGGTACAGGAGAGGAGTTAGCGAGCGTGCTTCTCACAGTCTCCTAGCTGTTGTTGGAGCTCACATCTCTGGGCTCTGAGTCTAGTGCTCTTTTTGTCATTCCGTGAAGATGTAATATAAGTTGAGAAATGTAATTTGACCCAAGTTTTTCTTGAGATTTATTAGAATTGCTTTCACAATAATCATTTAATATGTTTCATGATCAGTAGAATAGTCCACTGAAAATGAGATATCCATTTGTCAACTGTGGATCAAGATGGTCTTACCTAGAGTAAGGGAAGCAGGAGTAGGAATTCTGGAGGGATTCTTTCATATTTGTCAAGTTTGTAGCAGATTTTAAAAATCTGTTTTTAAATAATGATAAGCTAATACATGCTTCTTAGAAAAGTTTTAAGTAATTTAGAAAGTTGTAAAATTTTCACACCCCACTGTGGTATGGTTGACATGTACTTTACTGTACAGGCAGACATATAGTTATTTTGGCTTTTATCATAGGTAATAGCATTAAATTAATAAGTCAGGCTATTAAAGTGAAATGGTAGGCAGGAATTTTAATCATACCAGCAGGGTTTTTTTGTTTTGTTGTTTGTTTTTACCATTTATTAGACAGTATAAGTATCATGGGCATGGAAATAGTGATTTTGATAACAACTCTACTAAAACTGAACTGAAGGATCATTTTAGGATCATTTCAATACTATTAGGCACTGTACGTATAGTCAAGATCCAGATTGTTAATATTAAATAATACATTTGTATTTATTAAAACAGCGATACATCAGACCATGATTTGTCAATGAAACACTTGGTACTTTTTGACCAAGCCCTCAAGGGAAAGCCTGCCAGCCACAGCTGTGAGCAAGTTATAGGGTTTTCATGTCTTTTTGCAGGTATAAAAACCTTATCAGTGGGTTCCATGTCCACGTCAAAGAGTTGTTGCATGTTGCATGTTGTTCCATTCCAGATGATTCACCTAATGTTCACTCAAGCCCTGATGAATATTTTCCCCCTTGAAGGAGTCTCAAGCATTCTTTAGCAGGTTTGTTTTCCAGGGAAACAGTTAGCAAGCATCATGGCAGAAGAGGATTCCTTAAAATGCATATTGTCTGTTCTGATTTATTTCCCCAAATTTACTCTGAAGCCAATCTGTGTCTGTACCATACCTCTCAGAATAGTCATTGAAGTTCCAGAATTATTCCTAGGTATGTCTGTGACCTACCTGGAACACATAATAAGCTACAGTGGACTTAGGACTCTGCTAATTTCCCCACAGATGTTAAGTGAATGGTATTAGTTCCCAAACTTTATGAGAATGAGGAACTTTTAGATGATAGATAGATAGATAGATAGATAGATAGATAGATAGATAGATAGATAGATGATAGATAGATAGATAGATAGATAGATAGATAGATAGATAGATAGATAGATAAACAAGTATTTTTAGTGTTCATGAACTGAGAGGATATGTGAAGTAATTCAGTAATGCTCTTGGATGAGTTCACGTTTTATTCGTCAAAACTGCATCTGCTTACATTACACAATAATTCTGTATATGTAAGAGTTCTCTTAGTCCACTGTTAATGCATGGTGCATGGGAATATTTTTAGGGACCCCTGCCATAACTTTACTTGGAAGTGGGGACCCATGAATGTAGACTATTTAAAATTTAGGGTTACTATATAGGAATCTTAGAGATGTCTGAAGTACGTGAAGTATTTTTTTGAATATTTAATAGTTTCAGTCATACACTTATATTATTAAAAGATAATATTCCTCCCCAAATTTGAATAAAGGAAGGATCTTAATTATTAGTTCTAGAACAGTGTTTCCTAGCAAAAATTGTACTTATATTAATACCCCTGGAAAAAATGAGTTCTATGGCTAAATAAGTTTGTGATCTACCTTTGAGTTCTACAACGTACAGTAATGTAGTAGAGGTCTTGAGAAGTCAAGGAACTTCCCAGCCAGTCTTATCCTAGGTCACTGACCACAGAGACCACACTCTCCTCCTCTTTTTCAGGCAATACCTGATAAATACCTGATATGCACAGACCTACTGTGGGAAATACTGTGTCAGAGTTTACTCGTCCAGACACAGTTTTCCTTTCATGGAAAAGTATTGGTGTGAATATAATCAGAATTAAAAAGATAAGTTTGTTATATCAGTGCACGTCCTTAAAATGTATACTTTGATTGACTGTATTCATGCATTAAAAATATTGTGACATGTATGTTTTTTTTTTATCTACTTGGCTTTAATTTCTTGCTACAATCTGGTTTATGTTTTATAATATTCATTACAAAAGAATAGCTCTGGAAGTAGTATTTTTTGTCTATTCAGTAGTTATTTTCATCAATTAATAAAACAGGGGCCAAAAGGTACAGTGTTGAAAGATCTTAATTTTTGAGTGAAACCTATTTAATAAAACAGCCACTCTCTTTTTTCCAAATCACAGTGTAAAGGCAGCTGCAGTCAGCTGACAGCTTGTGGTTATACTCTGATTTACAGGGGAAGGAGGAGGTTGTACTATTTTAAATGCATAATAGAGCCTTCGTTTCGTCATCTGGAAGCAGAGATGGAAGAAGCTCAGGGGAAATGAGAGACGTCGATGTTGCTCTTGTGGAAGGGAAGCTTTGTAGCACATCGTCAGACAGCAGTACAGATCGAAGAAAATATCTATTAGGAATGCATGTCACCAGACGTATTTTGCTTTCAAGGATGGTAGACAAATCAAATCAGAACCAGATAAAAGCCTGAGAAAAAGATACCCAGAAGGATACTGAAGTTATTCTTTATGCTTCACTGCCCTTTACCTCTCTTGGTACCTTCCAGAGAAATGAGTATAGATGTATTTTGAGCTTGCTGTTTCCAGCATCAATATGACAACATGATTCTGTCTTTCTGTCAGTAAGCAGCTTCTACTATGTTTTCCTATTTTCTGCTAGCTACAATTTACAAAGGATGTCACAGCTCTGGTAAGAAATGCACAGAAGCCATTTCCTTGCTTTTTAAGTCATGTTTGGTAGAGATTTGTAATAAGCCAATTGATTGAAACTGTAAGTTTGCTTAGAGAAATTCCTCCATAGTGCCATAGTGTTAATCTTACTAATTTGCAGAATGTGTTTGTGACATATGGTTTTCTTTATTTTTTATTTTTATGGGGTTTTTTTTTTTTTTTGGTATCACGTACATAACCAATGTTAAAACATATTTATCTGCATCTGTGTTTTTTTTAAGTATCTCACCTTCTCTCT
>NW_006431956.1:14104666-14134225 GCF_000325575.1 Pteropus alecto | reverse complement strand
TTGCTGTTTTGTTATGTTTGTGGCTGCGCTTGAGCTTGCAAGCTGTCTAATGCAAAGACAGGATATGATGATAGTCCTGAATTAAGCTTGTTTTGATTAGGGGAGGATGTGTAACAGATACCACACCTAACCGTCTCAGACGCTGAACTTGGCCCTGAGTTGCATCCATTAGCTCTGTTCTGTAGGCTCTCTGTGTTTAATTTCAGTTTTTATTAAGTTTTTGAAAATATTGCTAGGTAATTTCACAAATAGTTGATGAAAAATGATTTGAGCTGCATGCCTGCCTGTTAGTAATAGAGACATGTCTCCTTATAAGTAAAAGAGACCAAATAAATTTGTACAATATAATCTTGCATTAGCTTAAAATAAAAAAAATATAAATTAAATATAGAAAGGTGAATTACTTTTTTATATTTTTTATGCCTTTAATATATGTGCTTACTTTCTTAAACATGCCTATTCCTCTCTCATTTTAAATATCAAAATATTTAGCATGGCTGTTGAAAGACCTAATTTATCAAAATGGATTATTTTGGAGGGCTTGGTAATCATGAATTGACATTTCATTTATGATAGCAGTAGTGCTTAACATAAAATGTCTTAGGTTAAGGTTTTTAATATTTTTACCTTCATTCTGGCAAAGGATCAGAATCTTCTTTTGCTGAGATTTACCAGGCAGCCATTTAACCCATCGACTGCTGAAAAATCATAAAACTTGAATGGGGGAAATTTTACAAGCAACCTGGCTATATTTAATTGGTTGGGAGGAATTTTTAGTGTGCTCAGATTCTTTGAGAAAACAGGCAATTGTAATTTACATTTGTTGCATATTCTACAATTTATTTGATTTCTGAGAGACTAGCCCATTCCTCCATTTGTCAAGCACCCTCGTGTTGTTTGCATGCATGTTTTAGTGAATGGCAGTCAGGAGCAAAGGAGGGCACAGTAAAATAACACAGTGCATTGCCTGAATGGGTATTACCGTTCTTTTTGTGAATTTTTAATGACACTTTTCTCTCGTTTCCATGTAGGCATATTCTCAAGATGCCT
The DNA here is from genome assembly GCF_000325575.1 of Pteropus alecto. Classification (NCBI taxonomy): domain Eukaryota; kingdom Metazoa; phylum Chordata; class Mammalia; order Chiroptera; family Pteropodidae; genus Pteropus; species Pteropus alecto. The sequence continues at coordinate 14,133,175 of NW_006431956.1, read as the reverse complement.
ACCTGAAAGGCAACGAAGCCTACAGTGGCAACGCCCGCAACATCCCTGAACCTCCACCGGTTTGCTACCCCTGGCTTCCACCGTCCGCCCCTTCGGCCACGGCACAGCCGGTCGAAGTCTCTCCTCCAGACTTGTCATCAAGCAAACAGCAGACCAGTACACCAGTACAGACCCAACCTGGAAGGGCCTATAGAATGGAAATACAAGTGCCTCCATCACCAACAGATGTTGCAAAGTCAAACACGGCAGTGTGTGTTTGCAACGAGAGTGTGAGGACTGTCATTGTACCTTCTGAGAAGGTTGTAGATTTGTTAACTAATAGAAACAACCATACCGTTCCGTCACATAGAACTGAAGAGGTGAGGTATGGCGCCAGTGAGCCCTCTTTAAAAACAGTGTCAAGAACCACATCACCGTCATCATCCATTCCCACTGCCCATCCGATTCATCAGACTGCAGGCTCCAGATCATTGGAACCTTCCAGAATTTTACTCAAATCTGGCCATTACAGTGGACATTCAGAAGGCATCTCGAGCAATAGATCTCCAGCTGTGGATTCTCCGTCCGTAACTGTTAATCATTATTCTCCAAATTCCCATCAGCACATAGACTGGAAAAACTATAAAACTTACAAAGAGTATATTGATAACAGACGATTGCACATGGGTTGTCGGACAATTCAAGAAAGATTAGATAGTTTAAGAGCAGCGTCTCAGAGCACGACAGATTATAACCAGGTGGTACCGAACCGCACGACCCTGCAGGTACGACGCCGCAGCACCTCTCACGACCGAGTGCCCCAGTCCGTCCAGATCCGGCAGCGCAGTGTGTCCCAGGAGAGGCTGGAGGACTCTGTGTTAATGAAGTACTGTCCACGCAGTGCGTCGCAGGGAGCCCTGACAGCCCCGCCCATTAGTTTTAGCAATCATAGAACTCGTTCGTGGGATTATATCGAGGGGCAGGGTGAAACCTTAGAAAATGTCACTTCCGAAAGTCAAATACCGGACTCAAATGGAGAACGAAAACAGACTTATAAGTGGAGTGGATTTACCGAGCAGGATGATAGACGAGGTATTTATGAAAGACCCAGGCAGCAAGAAATCCACAAAGCTTTCCGAGGTTCAAATTTTACTGTGGCTCCGAGTGTTGTTAATTCGGATAACAGGCGGATGAGTGGTAGGGGAGTGGGATCCGGGTCTCAGTTTAAAAAAATTCCACCAGACCTAAAAACACTGCAGTCAAACAGAAATTTTCAAGCCGCTTGTGGAATGTCACTTCCTCAAGGTATTTCACAAGACAGGTCACCTCTTGTGAAAGTCAGAAGTAATTCTCTGAAAGCGCCTTCTTCGCATGTCACGAAACCATCATTTAGCCAGAACTCGTTTGTTTCTATCAAAGACCAAAGACCAGTAAATCACTTGCATCAAAATAGTCTTTTGACTCAGCTGACGTGGTTAAGAACTGGAAGTGCCCCCGACCAGCAAGTAGAGGCTGGGAAAACCCCCTCTTTTTCTGGAGCTTCTGTTAAGCCTGTCCTTCAGATGGGTGAGAACTCTGGCACTTCAGAGGTAGAATTACCTGTCACTCAAAGGAATCAAGAATTAAATTTACAAGAGGTTGAAATTCAGCAGTCAAATAATTTAGATAATAAAGAAACTGTCATTCTAAGAGAAAAACCTCCATCTGGTCGTCAGACACCGCAGCCTTTAAGGCATCAGTCTTACATCTTAGCAGTAAATGACCAGGAGACAGGGTCAGACACGACCTGCTGGCTGCCTAACGACGCGCGCCGAGAGGTCCATATAAAAAGGATTGAGGAGAGGAAGGCCTCAAGTACCAGTCCACCTGGTGACTCGCTGGCTTCCATCCCGTTCATAGGTGAGCTCATTTATAGTCATCAGTTAATGTGTCGAATGTTTAACACATCTTTTCAGCAAAGTATTATTTCTAGTTCAAGAGATGCAGAAATTTTACACTGTGATTTTAAAACATTTGTTCTGAATTTCCTAAGTATTGCTAAAACCAGAGCCATAAGCTTTGACCTCCTTTTCCTTTTTTTTTTTTCCTTTTCTTTAGACTTTATGTATTTGGTACCCGTTTTTATTTTTATTTCAATGAAACAGATTTCTGCCTTCTGGGGCCAAGGGACTCAGCAAAGCAAGTTGTATATCTAGTTGATGATTTATCTGAATCAAAAGTCAGGCAGAACAATTTTGATAATTAGTGATCAATCTTTCATTTAAATAGTGCTTTTTACTCTTTACATCTTATTTCTTTGTAAATTTAACTTGGGTTGAAAGAAAAGACCTCTTCATTTTCAAATTACTTTGTCTTAGAATAACTCCTGGCATCAATTTGGAAAAATAACTTACATTACAAGTATGTTTCCCACATTTCACGTTTACTGAGTCTTGAGTCTCTTCCCACACACCCAGGTATGTTCTCCACCAAGCAGCCAGCGTGATGTTTTAAAATGAATCAGATCTTGTCACTCCTCTGACCAGACCCCTCCGTTTACTTTCTGTGTTACCCAGAATAGAATTCCAGATCCCACGGTGGCCTGCAGGGCCCTCCGTGATTTGCCCCCTCAACACCACTCCAGCTCTGACCAAATCTCCTGTCATCTGTGTGTGTGCGCCCCGTCCTCAGCCACGCTGGCCTTGCAGTCTGGGACAAAAAATACGAGCACGCCCTGCCGCAGGGCCCTGGCACTGCCAGTCTCGAGCCCTGGGACACATACCACAGATATTCACAGGCGTCTCCCACTACCTGGCTCTCTGCTCAAATATTACTTTGTCGAAGCAGGCTTTCCTGACACGCGTATCTAAAACAGCCCCCCCACACACACACACACACATAGCACCTGACGTTGTCTATCCCCTTAGGCTGCTTTATCGTCATATCACTTGTTTCCACTTGACATGTCTTGTATTTTTTGTTTATTACATGTTTCTCTGCAGAGCTAAAACATAAGCTACATGAGAGCCAAGATTTTAGGTCTTTTGTTCACGTCTGTGTCCTTAATGCCTAGAACACTGCCTGGTATGTAGAAGGCACTCCATAAATATTTGTTGAAATAATAGGTTGATGATAATTTTGAGGTATGGTTAAATGTATAGCAAGATCAAAAAAAAATCCTTTCCATAATTACTATGTAACTCTAAAACCTAACCTGCTAACAGGATTATCCTATATGTCCTTAGTATTATCTTAATAAAGGAGAACCTTAAGCTCTAGAGAGGTTAAATAACTTCCCTAAAGTCACATAGTTAGCAGTGGGGACAGGGACTTAGGCTTCCTTGATTCAGCCACGTCACAGAGCACAACTCCAGAGGGCACCATTTATACAGAGTGCATTGTGAAGAGCGCTTCCTGGAGTCATGTGACTTTGAGGCCAAGGCCAAACTCTTACTCTCTTTCTTACCCCACAGGTCCATGAAGAGTTCTCCATAATTATACACTAAAATATGCTTCTCTTTGAATAATATTTCAGTTTTTCTCTTCTAGAGAAACCTTTTTAAAGCTGTCGAGCTATTGGACTCTCAGCTTTAAAAGAAGTTCTATGTGATATATTTTTTATAACTATAATCAAGTTTTTATAACTATATTCAAGTTGTACACATTGTGAGGGATCTCAGCCTAAATTGTACTTATATTCACATCTGTACCCTTAAGGCCAAGCTCAGAGAATAATAGAACTTTACTGTAGATGAACCTTATACATCTTCTAGACATTTTATAGAAAGTAACTAAGGAGTAATGATTGTTTTATGATTTTTTAAAACATAAAAAGCCTAACAGTCTATAGCTGTATTTCATAGGCCCGTGAGATCTTATCAGAATAATGGCATCATATTTTCTTTCTACTTAATACGAATAATATAATCAGATTATATTGGAGTAATAGTAAATGTGCTAGTTATAACTTAATATTTCTTCCTACCTCTAAATACAGGAATAAGTCAAAAAGTCAATTATGTTATTAAAGAGAGAACTTTGGCTAAAATATATACTATAAATCTATAGATTTTTATATATACACAGATTTTGAAAAATGATTAAAATCATTTTTATTCCTTAAAAATAAAAAATGCTCACTGATCAGTTCCGATCAGATTTTACTTTAGGTACTTAATAGTCTCCTTCACAATTCCTAGTGACAATCTTTCATTTTATGAATCATGACTTTTGAAAGTCACCCAGCATAGAAACGTTTATATGTGCCTCCTAGAGCCTTAATATATAGCATAAGATTACTGTGGTATGTCAGTTTTATAGCACCAGTGGAATAGGGTAGAATAACGAACTGAAATAGGAACACAGAGTTTATTTCATTGTGTTTCTGTATGTGAATATTGTCCATGGATATTAGAATTCTTAAAAATTTCTAGACCCTGAGGTTGAGGAACACCAATGTCGCCAAGGTTTTTGCAGCATTTTCATGGCTCTTATAAAATTGAATGTTGTTTGAAATAAAGGCATGGGGAAAAAAAATAGTTTTAGTAGTTATCTAATTTTTAGAGCATAATATGAAAAGTATACTTTATTTTGCCTAATGTACGATTCACCTTTTTACTGTGAAAAGCTTTTAGTTTTTTGGTTAACTAAAAATTCTCTACTATAACCTCGAAGTCTAAAAAATATTTATTAGTCTCCTCTAAGGATTTTGTTGTTAAATATATAAATAACCAGTCAATAAAGGAACTTTCAGCATTTCGTTAAGTATAAGTTCCAGAATTTAGTATTGGAATCCTTTTATTATTGAGCTTTATAGTTTTATCTTACCCATAGGTGTTTCTCTTTCCAATCTAGGTATTTTAAATATATATATTTTAGTGGGGATAGATACCAGCATTGAAATGGAATAAAAGAGACTATTTGTGGTGTTTCCTAAAGTATTTTCCAGGAATACTAATTCCATTTGATTAAGGGGAAAAAATGATCAGTGATCAAATAAATAAATATATTGAGTTTAAATAGTTAAAACAAATTTTGTTTGACTTTACCATAAGACTCTAAGAATCATTAATGCGTTACTACGATATATCATGAATTTTCCAAGCAGGATGTAATACAGTTTTTCTCAGAAATGTTTGACCATGAATCCTTTTACTTAAGACTATCTCACTTTAGTATACCCTAAAACACACTTTGGGGGATATCGATCTGTATTCTACACTCTTAAGAACCTTGAATTAAAAGGAGAAAAGAAAGAAATTAAGGTTCGCTTTTGTATTGTCACACTCAGAATCTCATATTCTGTGATTTGAATAATTTTTGTTTTTCAAAAACATTATATACTAATGAAAAAAATAATAACAATTAAGTGCCTTGGCTTTATTCCCAAAATATTAGAGAATGGAGCCAATTCATTTATTTAGTTACCTATAATAAGAGCTAATGATATGTCTCACAGCAAGGAAATTTTCCAACATTTTGTTACACACTTAATATCTAATTTTTCCTGTCTCAAAGGTTTAGGAAAATGAAGAAAATAAACCATTTTATTTGTTTTTAAATTAGGATTATCAGTCATTTACAATATTTTATTTGCCGCCTTCCCCATATACTCTATAAAGCTTCCCAGTAAGTCCTGAAAATAAATTTCAACTTCTGTTACAAATGAACACAAAACACAAGATGAGTAATGAGTTCATAAGTAATTTGACATTAATAGCAGGTATTAAGATGTATTCTACAGTCCTGACTTTGTACGTTTCTTTAGTTTATACCGCTCATAACTATTAATATAAAAAAACTGTGACTGTATTACTCATACCAAGAGCTCATCTCAAATTCATTTTCCCTTCTCGTTTGCCATATTTCTAATACTCTTTGTTCTTCTCACACAGAGTTGGCCAATATGTGCTTAGTGTTAGCCTAACTGAAATTGAGTTAGATTGGCGCAGCCTTATTGGCACTGCCATTTTAAACCAAGTTAGAAGTTTTAAAGCTTATAAGATATAACCAGATTACAGTGTCTATACAGGTTAATTTAGTTATCAGTAATTTACCCAGAAGGGCTGGGAATGGGTGACTGTCACCCTATACCCCTCTGCACCTCTTGGGAGCGCTAGTGTCCAGTGCCGACAGTGATATTCTAAAAGGATGCAGCGAGCACTCTAGCCCCTCTTTTCTACTGATATGTACTGTGTGTTTCTACAAAGCAAATCATCTAGAAAGAGAAAAATTATACTCTATCATCTTACGACCTTTTTTATGTATCAGCTTTCTCCCTTAAGAACCTGACTCTACAGGTTCTTAAGCGTAGAGATTTTTACTCTATTATTTGAGTGATAATGTGAGATAAATTTAAATATAATTTAAAAAAAAAAACTTCTATAGTACTTTATAACCTACCAAACATTTCATGTACCAGTCCTTATGACAACCTGATGGGTAATTTAGGTCAGGAATAAATAACCCGCTTTATGGATAAGGAAGGTTAAGTAGTTTGCTCAGGTTTCTCAGTCGGTAACTAACAGAGTTAATTATCTGCTGGCTCTAAATTTCATGCTCATTTTTCAATGTCCTCAAAATGTGCTAAAATTTAAATCCCGACTTTTTACTCTTTTAAATCTTAGCCTAAAAAAAACTTTCTGAATTTAATATTCACCATTCTTAGATTCCCCAAGTTTGAATTGGCATCTTTTCACTAAATAAATTGATTGTTCCAAGGTTAACTAAACTGTTCACTACAGAATAAATTTAGATGCTAGTTTGTCTTTTGATAGTAGCATCAGCTTTTATCCTAAAATATTTCAAATTCGTATGTAACAGCACACCTTATAGAATACTATGCATATTTATTTAGAGAAATAATATTTTTTAAACTTTGCATGTGTAAAAACTATAGAATTATTTCTCTAACCTAGACTTTCTAGATTTTCAGCCATTCCTTTCATGTTGAAAATAGGTCCAACGGTAATTACACTCTCAGCTCGATCTGTCCGTTTTAAAAATAGATCTAAACCTTGAAAGCCCCCTAAAACAAATCCCTGGTGTAGAAAAACCTGGAAGTATTTTATACAAAATAAAGTAAACAGATGATTTTACCCCTTTAGTGGATTTATTATTGTCAGCCTCTTGAATGAGAATTGACCCTCCTTATAATCCACCTTCTTTATTTTATAAATAATGAATTTAATGTCCAGAAACTATGTGGCTCTTACAAAGTCAGACACTACAGGATCCACCCTCTCGATCTGCTCAGTCTTCCCTACTAGCTTATTTTATGTGTGAAAATTAATCATTTTTAAAGATAGATTGGTGAAATTGGTGCTTAACGTTTTTCAAATTCTTTTAAAGTAAATGTTAGGTTTCTCGAAATAAATATTTCCAGCATTTGTCAGCTGGCAAGCTGGGTCATTTTTCACACATGCATGCTCCCTCACATACACAGAAAACCATGAAATCTTAAGTTAACTTCTCTAATCTAAGGGACTGCAGAAATTCAGCAAAGTAATTGTAACCCATTATCTGTGACAAATCTAAAAATAATAGTTACGCTTGACCTTTAAGTTTAGAGCACTGCTTTGCTAATATGGCGCATCCTACCTTGTGGAAGAGTTGGCTAGCCCCAGTACTGACCATGATATCACGCACGTTCCTGGCTTCGCTCCTATTTCATCATCTGCCTTTCAAATTCCTCCTATAACAGCAGTTCCTCTTACAACTGCTCTCCCTTTACTTCTGCGCCAACTGCCATATGGTTCTGGTAAGTATGAATAAAGTATGCAAAATTCTACCCCCTTCCTAACTTTTTTTTTTTTTTTTATCATCTAGTAGGAAGATAATAGCATTGAATTTTTTGGTTAATTAAGACAATCAAATCTCAGAATGGCTTTTGAAAAGTCAAATGTTAATTTAAATGAGTGTTTATCGAGCTGGCTATTAAAGGTGCTTGTTCTTAATTAAAAACGTGAATTCCAATTACGATGATGAGTTGAATTATTATAATGGGGCTATTCGAACATGATGATGGCACCCCTTTACCAGTTTATGTAAAAGTTAACAGGACTCAATTTTAAGAACTTTATTATTAGTGTAAAAGTTTCAGTGAGACTGCAGAGGTCTGTCACTTGATGATCAAAGATTAGAAGGACGTGTTAATATATTAGTGGTTTATTTTTTAAACGTTCTTTCTAACCTTGCCTTTTTAATTAATGTAAGTGGCATTTCTTGAGCGTGTCATTTTTATCAACCTCAAAACTTTACTTGACCTGACGTTCAGTGATTGGTATTAATGGGGTTAAGTAAAATTTGCCTCGGGAGTTCATTTTTTGGGATAACTTTATTTCATTGGGTTTAAATTAGATTTAAAAAACAAAAACAAAAACAAAAACCCTGTGGTATTACCGAAGATTAATTACTTGTTAATCTTCCTTGATTTAAACTGAGTTTATCTCAGAAAACAAATAAAATGAAAGCATATTTGTCCCATTGAATTTCCTTTTAAGACAAAAAAAAAATATCCATTACCAGTATTTATTCCCCTTTTCCTTAAGGACAAGGAAGAATCTCCAAGACTTTTAAACATGTATTTTGCTTGAGGTATAGATTGACTTTTTAGGTCATTTGCAGTGAATGTCCCTTCTTGTAGGACTTGGAAAAGAAACAGTTTATTCAATCCACATTTTTAATAATAATAATAAAAAAAAACTACCAAACTATATGTATATATATATGTGTACTTTGGAAATATGTATTTATTTTTACATTAGTCACCATTTCTTCCAACTTAAATTTATTCCTCTCCATGCGATGTGTAGTTTAGTCCATCATTGACTATCAGAATGTGGACAGTCCTTAAATTATTATGCTGTAATTTTGGAGAGGGGGTAGGGGTTACCTCTTCCTAGCAGAGGTGAAATAAAAAGCAAAATTATGTCAAGGAGCTGATTATTCTGCCACAGTCTACATCAAAGTTCTGATAATTTCTCTGAGTTCTATAAAATTATTTTCAGCTCTAATTATAAACCACATCGATGGCGTATTCTTTTTGAGTAATTATGTGAACTGTGAGAAAAATTCCTCATAACCCAGCTCATTTTAGAAGGCCTTCCTTCTTTGCTCTCTGCTCTAACCTGCCGCATTAGACTTTGGGCCTTGTGAAGACTGATGCTTGTTTGTGAAAGGGAAACACACTGTACCCCGCTTTCCTATCAGGCAGAATCCTCTTGTTTCCAGCTGATAGAAACTCCCTTCAGATAAGCTCATGCTGAAAAAGGATGTCCGATCACCATGAAGAAGTTCCAGGGTAGACCTGGGCATCAGGACTGTGTCTCCTCTGTTTCGCTTTCTTTATTCTCAGATACTTTTTCTCCACATGGTGGAAAAGATGGCCACCGGCAACTCGCAGTTTATTGATTTTTATAGTTTTTGTTTCTCAAGGAAGGGAAAAGAAAGACCATTATTTTCTCAGTGTCCATATATCAAATCTGATGAAGGTACTATAATTGGTCCTGACTGGACTGTGTCCCTTGGACAGTCACTGTGGACCACAGGAATAGGGGCAGGCGAGAGCTTATGCTCCTGTGCTGGGGCAGGCGAGAGCTTACGCTCCTCCACAGGAAGCTGAGCCACTCCAGTGAATTCTACTGAACCTCAGAGGCAGAGATGGGTGGGCAGCTAAACAACATATATTCTCTGTGGTCACCTTGCATAATATGAAGAGGAACAAATAGAATAAGAACTTCATGAGGTGAAAATATTTGCCAGTTTATTAGATGAAAAATAGCTATGTTATCACTATTTGACTTGCTTTTATTTGGTTGTTTCCTTAATGTAGTCAGGTTTTCACAAGGCTTTTTCCACATTTTTAGTAGGCTTTTGTATTCTATGAATTGTCTTTACATGTGCTTTTCTCTTTTTCTGTTGTGATCTTAGTAGTTCTTATTTATAAGAAGTCTTATAAATAAGTGTATATTTAGGGCTTTCATTCTTGTTTCATGCTTGTTGCTTGAAAAATAACTCTTAACAGTTACACATAAAATTTCACAATATACTTCCTTGATTTTGTACATGTCTACATTTTTCTTGATTTGTGAAATCTTTTAGATGTTCTTGTAGAATATTAATTGATAAGAAATAATAGTAGTAAAAGTTTCTTATTCAGATATGAATAATCAATTTAAATATAATACCTTGTAGTATTCTCCATTTGGAAAAATTCAAAGTGAATGATGGCATATATATTATCCGTGAGAACTCTTATTTTTCTACCTTTGGAAAACACTATTTTCCAAAAATAAAACAAATTTGTTACTGCTTAGGTATATATATATGCATTTTTACAAGGTTAGAGGTAGTGCTCACCTGAATTTTAATATATAACAACTTTATGTCCTCCTTCACCTTTTCTTTATTGCGGAGAGCTTTGGGGCTTTTAGTGAACCAAGTAAATTAAGGCCTCATATTTCTTAAGTTAATTCTTCGTTTATGTAATTCATTTTACCATGAATGATTATGCACTTGATAATAACAAACCTAATAGTTCATAATATGTGTTTTGCATGCATTAATTGATACCTTAATTTAGTATGTGACATGCCTGGGACAAAGATGATCAGATATTTTCCCTGTCAGAAGATTTAAGTTAGATTATTAAAAATTTAAAAATTTGTTGAAAATCTGACAGCACATTGATTTTTGAATATACTTATACATGAAAATGGAAATTTTTTTTGTTTTCTCTTTGGACAACTATTGTTTATTTTCTTACGTTGGAAAATGAGGTAAGCTTGAATTAGTCTTGTTTTTACATTATTCACACTTTGGTAATAATTAAAACAATAGAAAATTTTTCAAATGTTCACAGAGAATAAAGAATTGGATTTATTAGTATAATCTATAAGAATGAGGCAATGTAATTTTGTGTATTTTAAAAGTATATTCGGTCTACGGCCATGCTACCCTGAACAAGCCTGATCCTGTCTGATTTCAGAAGTTAAGCAGGATCAGGCCTGGTTAGTACTTGGACGGGAGACCACCTAGGAAGACCAGGTGCTGTAGGCGTAAAAGAAAATAAGTAAATAAAAATAAAAAAGTAAAAGTATTCAGCATTTCCTTTTCTCTCTGTAACGTAGTAGTAAATATGTTCTAAATACGAACAGCGCTGACGTGTATAAGGCAGTCTAATCTCCCACCTCCTAGGCTCCATTCACCTTCACTCTCTAGAACAGGTGGATGTGTAGCCTTCCAGCCCAAATTTTTGTGCACATATACCTGAAGCAGAGATTATTTCATATCCAGTGTGTTTTGAAATTTCCTCCAAAATGAAGTAAGTGAAAAGAGACTGAATGCATACCTCCAGAAAGTCCAGTCATAAAAATAATTGCTTTTGAAATTTTCTTTAATGCTTAACCCATGCAACATTTGAATTTCATTCCATGATGTTGATTTTACATAAATAAATATAAGAAAGTTTTAAATTACTTCATAAAACATAGAATTGATTCTCTTAAATGTTTTTTCACAACATCTTGTAGACATTCTTTGGCATGTTGCTTTGAGAAACATTGTTTTATAGAAGCATCATCTAATTTTTTTGAAATGCCTTTCTAAATTTTTTATCTATGCAGATTTATGCAGTAGATCTCATCTGAACCACTCCAGTGAATTTTTTCACTACAGAAATCTCTAAACAATTAATACTATGTACGCCAGATAATTCCTAAAGAATATGGTATTTTCCCGTTCATATCAGTACTCACTAGTCCAAATCAGAATTGTGGACCAGCAGGTTCTATAGAACAACTTACTTTGTACATATGTGTCAACTTTGTTAACTGTGGTAATTTAAATAGTAATGGCAGTTTTAAAGAATACTACAACCTTTAGTAAAATTAAATTTTATCTTTAATTATTTTTTAAAAACATCAGTTATCGCCTTGCTTTTGGGAAAAGAATGATTGCATTTTTACCTGCGTGATATTAAGATGTCATGGATTTAATGAAATTGACTTATACAGAAATTTTCAAAATGTTTTCTATTGCTAAATTGTAAAGAACTACTTCTAAAAAAAATTGTAAAAAGAGAAAATAAGCTTAAAATAGTCAGGATTTACTGATTTTAGCCATAAAATGGATTGTTACAGTTTTGTAATATTATTAGTTGTCTTGATTAAAATGCTGATGAAGCCCATCTTAGAATTTGGTTGAAATTAAAATATTTGACCTTTTAAATCAAGGAATCAAAATCCGGTCTCATCATTATGTTGTTTTCTTTAAAGAGTTTCATTATGATTTTTTAAGGCTTGGGGCATTTAAATTTAAGGATTATAATTCTGACATCCTATTAACTTATATTTTCTTAACCTCACATATTAGAATTTAAACCACTGATATTTTTACAAGGGTAATAATTTTGAACAGAGCTATTCACCAATTTGGATAACAAATACAATTTATAATTATAGAGTGGGAACTCTGATATCAGACTGTGGGTTCTAATTCCATCTCTATGGCTTGGTAGCTGTACGCAAGTTGCCTTCTTGTTTTTTAAAAATAGTATGTATTTCTAGAGAAAAATCTCTAAAGTAGTATTTACTTCATAGAATTTCATAAGAAATAAATGAAGTAATATATGTATTTAGGATGGCACTAGTGCCTAGTAAGCACTGTTAATGTTATTGTTATTATGCATGCATACGCGTTCACATACACATTTCTGCCCATGACAGCTAGTGAACAGGCAGGCTTTTGAGAAGCTTAAAATTTATAACACCTAAAATATTTATATTTTCATAAGGGTAGAAGGGGCAAATGGAGATTTTTTCCTCTGACGGTCTACATCTACCTGGGGAAGAGACTCGTTTTTCTGGTTAGCGTTAAAGTACCAAATAAACCAGCAACTGTCTCAGTCTGTTTGGGCCACTATAACAAAAGTAGATTGGGTGGCTTAAACATCAGAACCTATTTCTCACAGTTCTAGGGGTTGGGAAACCCAAGATCACGGCCCCAGCGGGTTCAGTGTCTGGTAAGGAAGGACCCGCTTCTTGGTTCATAGACATTGTGTCTTCACATGGTGGAAGGAGCGAGGGAGCTTTCTGGGGTCTCCTTTTTAGGGGCACTAATCCCATTCATGAGGTTGGAGCCAGATCACCTAATCACCTCTCTCTCTCATCACAGACACCAACACATTAGGGATTTGGTTTCAACATATGAAATGGGCGGGGCACAAGCGTCCCATCCATAGCAGTGGCCTTGATAATGTGTAACTTCAGGCAGCTATAGACTATACTTTCTTATTTTTCTACAAAAATTGAAGACGTAACTTGAGTATGAGTGTGGAGGGAAGGTAAGGTTTTAGGAATTGCTACTTCGAAAGTTAAACCTCAGCCAGTCACCTTGCTAAGCTGCCTGAAATGATAATGTGCAATACATTTAACATATGGAAAATAATTATTTTAGGGTGATGTATGATTTTTCCACTTTTGTAGATTTCAGTTCTGAATACTTATTAACTTTGTTATCTTGATTATCAGTTAGTGAAGGTATTGGTTGGTAGAAGGAAAAGAAGCAACTCATTTATTTCTCATGCCATAGTCTCAGAATTATATGGAATTAGTAGAGTGATAACGGTGTAAGTAGATTTTTAACAGGCCAAATACGTTTTCTATTGGTATTTTAGTGGTTAAGTGTTAAAATTTTTATCTGGTTGTTTTAATGATTAGTGATCATTTGTTCTATTATCGTTATTATTAATAGCAATTAGGTCCTTCACCATTTCAATCTTTATCTTTATTTTATCTAATAGATGAACCCACTAGCCCAAGCATCGATCACGACATTTCGCACATCCCCGCTTCTGCTGTCATCTCAGCCTCTACCTCTCAAGCAGCCTCTATAGCAACAGTCCCTCCCAGCCTCACAACTTCTGCTCCTATAATTCGACGTCAGCTCTCTCACGACCAGGGTACGTTGGTTTCAGGGAGTGAATGTGTGAATCATCTCTTGTTCTTCGATTTCTGTTTAGAACACTGACAAACTGTGATCTTTTCACCACTAAAAGAATCTGGAAACTACTTGCAGATGTCTCACTGTTGGATTTTAATTCCAGAATCAGTTGGACCTCCCAGCCTGGATGCCCAGCCCAACGCAAAGACAGAAAGATCAAAATCGTATGATGAGGGCCTGGATGATTACAGAGAAGATGCAAAATTGTAAGTCTCAGGGTATTTTAAGTATTTATTTATAGGAGTTTAGTATGACTTTCACATATGAATATTGAATTTAATGACATCTTTTATATTTTCTAACTTCGTAACATTAGAAATGCAAGTAAAATCAAAGTTATTACTTGGTAAATATTAATTTAATTTTTAAATTAATACCTAAAAATCAGTAATATACAAACATAATACAAAAATATATATTAAGTAATCACTCCTACTCTAGGCCTCTAGCCACCCAGTCCTACTTTTAGAGATAACTATGTTACTGTTTTCTTTTGTATATTTTCAGAGTTATTCTAAGCATAAAACCACATACGGAATTTACATACGCTTATGTATATTCTGATTACTTTTATAAACAAATGATAGATACTGTACACACTGATCTTGGAGATCATTCAGTGCATATATTCTTGACTCATACTTTTTCATGATCATTTAATTTTCCATTGAATAGTTGTACCATGTTAGGTTTAACCAGTGTTCTATATTCTATTAATAGACATTGAGATTGATCGAATCTTACGCTACCACAAACAGTACTTCATTGATTATATTTCTATATAGTTCATTTAGCGAGTGAGTGAGTATGTTTGGATAAAGGATTGTTACATCAAAGGGTATGTGTGTATTTTAATATCCATCGTCAGTTGCTCTTCATAAAGATTATCCCAAATCACATCCCACCAACAGTGTACAAAAGTCTGCTGCTCTTCTCACCAGCACAGCATGTTACTCAATTTTTGATTACTTTGTAAATCTAATGGTATCTTATTGTAGTTTTAATTTGAAATTTTCTTATTATTAATTGAACATCATTTCATATGTATTTAAGAGATATTTATATTTTTCTGTGAAGTACTTTTTCATTTCTTGCCCATTTTCCTACTAGTTTTTCTTCTTGGCGTCTGGGGGTTCTTTTTATAAAGGAAACCCACTCTTTTCTGAGATCAGTATTGCAAGTCTTTCCCCAAGTCAATATTTATCATTTGGTTTTCCTAATTTTTTTTAACCATGCAAAAATATTAAACATTTTTCTTTTTGCGGTCAAATTTAGGAATTTTTTTATGGCCTTTGGATTTTGAGTCATACTGAAAAAGCCTTTCTCTCCAGAATTATAACAAAATTCTTTCATGTTTACTTTTCCAATTTGTATGTTTTTCCTATTCTTTTTTTGTATATTTACAACTTTGATTCACCTGGGATTAATTTTATTCTAACTAGTGAGGTAAAGAGCCAACTTTATATTTTATAGTGTCTCTCAGTTGTCCCCAAAGTATCTATTGAATATTATACTTTCCAGCTGATATTTTATGTTTATTATATTACTAAATTGTTATATGTATTTAGTTTTATTTTTAGACTGTATTCTGTTCAGTTTGTCTGTTTACACCAGATTCTGTTAATTATAGTGGTTTTATAATGTTTTTATTATATGGTAGGCCTATAATAAAAACTCCTTCATTAGTTTGTCTTTCTCAAATTCAAGCTATTTCTGTTTATTTTACTATTTGAACTTTAAAATCAACCTTCTAGTTTTTAAGTTTTCATGGATATTTTCATTGATACAATGTTTAATTTATAGATTAATTTAGGAAATACTGACATCTTTATGATGTTAAACCTTTTGTCAAAAAACAATTTGTTGTTTTTTATTATGTTATTTTTGTATAGATTCTCTGCAGCTTCCATGTGGTGATTATTTATATTCCAATAAAACTAGTTCTTTCTAGATCACCTATTTGAGAGAAGTTTGCGTGAGGTGTGGCCAGGGCAGAGGTCTAGGCTAACAGGAATTTTTCTAACAATGCTGGATAGGACTTGTGAGCTCTTTTCACATTTACTTCTCCCTCACTGAATGATATCAGTAATTGCCATATTTCAGAGTCTACTTCACTTTATGCACTGCTTCTAAGAAAGATGGCAAGACTGTACGTTTCCTCCTTCGTTCTCACCTCCCTCCCCTGATATCCATGGTAATGAACGAGTCTCCTGTCACCAGCAAAAGTACCTTATTTCTCATTGTTCCAAAAGGTTGGTTTGATCTCTCAGAGAACAGTGCACTGCAGTTTTGTTGGAGATACGCAATCAGTGGTGTCCTCCCTTTCTGTACGCATTTTTAATTCCCACCATTTAACCACCTTTCTTCATATATTGTAGTTCAGAGTTGGAGGTTGAGTTTGTATATTTGTTTCTAGTTACCTTGTTGTTTGGGGTCATTTCTGAGAGGAGAGGACAGTGTCATCTTCAGTCACATCTTAAAATCCCAAGTTCCTTCAATGAATTTGGTATTAAAAAACAACAACAAAAAGCAACTTGGTTCCCTAAAGTTAAATAATTTTAATAACTAATGTGAACCTGTCTTTTGAAGCCCTAAGCTTTTTCAGTTGTACTTATTGAAACCATCCAGAATGTGGTTGGAGGGGCAGAGTGGTCGGCCATGACTAGCGCTGGCAGTATTCTTTCTGCCATGTTGACAGGTCAGAGTGTCTACAAGCAGAATGAATATAGACGTGCTCTTCTCTCTGTGTCTGATTGTTGATGGCAACTACTTATCCGTCATTGACTCTGTGGGAATCCTCCACAGATCGTTGCAACTGGTTAACTGGTAATGGAAAGCCCAATGTTTAGCCTGAGTAGCTTTTCGTTTTCGTTGATCTAAAAAAAGAATAAGAAAATATCATACTTTATGTAAAAACTGTTTTTGATGTATCCGATTAACTAAGAAAGCTATCATTGAATCAAAAGTTAAAGTACTTATAAAATTAGTTGATTTTCTCACTTTTACTGAGCAGTGAACAATTAACATGTAATGATGAAATGTCAACTCTTAATGAAAGGTCAGTTGTAATATTCAGATTATTCTTACATCTCTGAGGTATTTTATGCACCATTGAAAATATTTATGTACTTCTTTCCAACAGGTCCTTTAAGCACATATCTAGCCTGAAGGGCATCAAGGTTGGTATTCAATATTTTTAAAATATCAGCAAATGAAAATATTTTTATTTACCTTAATTTACTTTAGCTCTTCATAGAGAATTATCTCTTATCCATTAGAGACGTTTCATAAATGTTATAACCTTTTATTCTGTAAGTTTCAAGTGCATTTGGAAAATATTATATATAAAGTGTTCTTTTCTAATTTCTACACACATTCATCAAGTGTATAATACTGTACATACATTTTGCTGGGATTTCTCATTTTATAAGTTTATTGCCAAAAATCGAACTGCCCAGCACTCCTTCTGTATTCTGTTGTATGTGTGTTTTTCTATCCTCAAAATTATTATTTTATGGCTTCCCACTCCCCTCCCACCTAAAATCTACCCCTGTCCTCTCTTATCTACCCTTCCCTCATACTTGATTGGAAAAGTAAAAAGCTGTTAGACAGGAATTGCCTTACTTTACTTTCTCCAAAATATTAGATCCCTTCACTTATACCCACAGTTTCTGCCTTCTTTACTCTTACCTTAGATATCTTTTTACTTGGAACATTTTCCTATTAAAAACCAACACCCACATTTCTTCTTTGAATTTCATTATTTCTCACTTTCTCAAGACCCCTCTCTCTTCTGCATGATCACTCTCTTTCCAGTGGCTCATTCGCCAGCATTCTGTTGTATAAGCACATTCTGAAAACTTACCTTGAATCCACACTTCCTCTATTTTTACTACTCTTGATTTCCACTTTTCACAGCACAACTTGGGGGTGGGAGAAGGTCCATAGTTTCTACTTGCTCACGTCACCTCTTTCTCAACCCACACATATCAGCATGACCCTGCTCATTGCCAGGGCTACCAGTGATATTCAGGTTCCAAAGCTAATGGTTGCTTAAGTTTTTAACTTATTTGACCTCCCAGCAGCATCCAACACGATTTCCCACTCCCATCCTGAAACACTTTCTTCTGCTGGTTTCTCTGCCTAATATTGAAAACATCGGAATGTCTAGAGCTGGTTCTGGCCTCTCTCCCCTCTCTATCTAGCCTGATTTTCTTGATGATCTTGCACAGAAGTCTCCCTAAGTTTACATTGCTGACCTTGACCTCTTCCCTATACTGCAGCTCAGTGGACTGCTGCCTGTATGACATCTCATTTGGACGTTTAATAAGCAATATGAGGTTTACATGCCCAGAAGACCTGATCAGACCCGTTTGTCCTTCAGTTTTCCCCATCTCACTAAGTCCACTTCCATTTACTCAGTTGTTCAAGCCATAAATCTAGGAATTAGCCTTCTTTCTCCTTTATCACCGCCCCCACCACCCCTCCTCGCCCCTTCCCCCATCAAGTCCTGTCATCTCTACCTCCTGAATCTTTAAGACATTCTTCCCTGTATTCACTTACACTACTTTAGTCCGAGCTGTCATTGTCACTCACCTGGATTCCTCCAGTTACACTTTTCATGGTTGTCCCTTTAGAATCCAACTTCCCTGTAGCAAGCAGAGTGACCTTTGAACTGTGTGATTAGATAATGTCTAATCTGATTCACCATTTAATGGCTTTCTTCATACTTCCTACCAGGGCCTAAACAATCCATAATTAGCTCTTTCTCTTACCTTGAATAGTTAACATTTAAAATGCAAATGTTGAGTATATATATTCATTAGCTATACATTCTTCCTGAACTTTTCTTTTCTTGGCCTTTCCTGCTTGTCTCTTTTTTAAAATTTTTCTTCTAGATTTAAACTTAAATGTTCCTTCTTCAGAGAGGCTTTGCCTCAGCACCACCAATTTACAGCCGCTGCTCAGTCATTCGTTATTACATCTCACTGTTCATTCTTCAGATGGCACCAATCACAGTCTTATCATTTCTCTGGCTTTTATTTTTTATTTTTTTCACACTAAAATGCGACCTCTTGAGCAAGAAAATTACACTATTTCTATTGTTTTTTAATGATTAAAAATTCCTTCAGAAGACTTTTTAAAAAATGACGTTAGTCAATTCACATATTTTTTTAACAAAACCAGAAACTTTTCTAATGTAATTGGTAAAGTTAGGATTTTTCAAAAATAGCCCTTCATTTGGAACATTAAATAAAAGACTGTTCTCAGCAGTGCAGTTTCAACACACAGATGTTTATGAAGGAAAAAGCTGACATTTTACTATGTTTTCTTGGCCTTTTCTGTAGAGCACAGACAGCCAAAAGTCATCAGAAGACTCTGGGTCCAGAAAAGACTCTTCGTCAGAGGTTTTCAGCGATGCTGCCAAGGAGGGGTGGCTGCACTTCCGACCGCTTGTCACCGATAAGGGCAAGGTAGTGCGTTTTCTGAGCTGCTGTGAGTGAATGAAATGCAGGCCCTAAAAATAAAGCAGAAGTCTATATACATAAAATGGCCAACTATCTAGAATAAAGACATCATTATTTTAAAAAGATTTTCTAATCATTGATTTAATTTTATACTTTTTTCATTCTTTTTATCCAGTACCTATGGAACATATTGTCTTATATTTTGGTAAAATGAAAGAGAAATCGAAGAATTTCTAGAAGAAACTCCGCTTTTATTATTAAATAGTTTATTAGCTATAGATTGTCATAGAGTAGTTTTTTAGGGAGTGACACTTCTCCATTTTAATAATTTAAAAAATTTTATTTAAATTTTCCCAGTTTATTCTTTTAAATTGCCATTATAATACAATAGTTTCACTTTATTTTATAAATATTGAGTTATATAAATGAATATCACAATGTCAATATGTGCTTCATTAAGATTCCAGTATAATGAAAACTTCGCCATAAAATTTCCTACAATATTTTAGCTGCTTACTTATAAGAAAATTTTAATATCATCAGAGAGTTTTAAATTTTTAAGAAAACTCACAAACCAGTAGCCACAGCCCTTGGCTATAGCTATTGTTGCTTGACTGTGTACAGTTGGTCAGTTTTATTAACTTAATTCATCATTTGTACAAATTGCTTTGGGATCTTCTGATGCAGTGTTTGTCATTTGCATGATTTATGACTTTAACTCAAAAGATTTTTCTGGCTGATTTTTTTTCTTTTTTTCTATTCCTTTACCATTTTTTTAAATATATATTTAGCTATATTTGTTTTATCTTAATTACTTTGATGATTTTATTTTCCCAGCCAAATTAAAGTTTAGATTGCACCATCCTAGATTTTGGTATGAATATATTGCCTAACCTGGTTTACACTCCACGTTTTTCGTGCTTCTTCTCCTGACAAGTTTATATTGATGTAAATCAGACACTTGCTGCATCGGGTGTACGTTTATGCATGTTAACAGCGCTGCTCTGTGTGTTTACCCTGGCACTGAGATTTAGCCAGGTGTGAAACATTCCTGAACCGTCTCATGTTTTCCAGAGAGTTGGTGGAAGCATTCGGCCGTGGAAGCAGATGTATGTTGTACTTCGGGGCCATTCACTTTACTTGTACAAAGATAAAAGAGAACAGATGACTCCGTCTGAAGAAGAACAACCCATCAGTGTTAATGCTTGCTTAATAGACATCTCGTACAGTGAGACCAAGAGGAAAAATGTGTTCCGACTTACCACGTCAGACTGTGAGTGCCTCTTTCAGGCTGAAGACAGAGACGATATGTTAGCATGGATCAAGGCCATCCAGGAGAGTAGCAACCTGAATGAGGAGGTGTGTGCTCGGAATGATGTTGATGAAATCAGGACATGTTCACAACAGTTTTCTTGTTCTTCTTTACTTTCAGAAGACTGAAAGATTTTGATATATTATTTTAAAAAATTATAATATGCTATTTTCACTTCAAAATACTTGGTCACAAGGAAAGCTCAGCTGTACCTATTTTATATTATTTTTTGCTTATTGGAAAACCACTTTTACTGAACTAGAAAAAATGATTATCATGCACTCTGCATAGCTTCTCGGAAGCAGTGAACCACAGATCAGGAGACCTGGGTTGCTAGTCCTGGTCCTTACCTTATGACTAAATAAGTCTAGATCTGTCTCCTTATCTCCAAAACAGGATTGTTGTGTGGCTTAGGTTGTAGTGAAGATGCTTACCAAAATAAATTACTATGTAAATGCAAAGAGATACTGATATGATTTTTTGTTAATGGAATTATGCAAGCAAAAATATAATATAACCCCTGTAATATAATAAGTGGTTTCTAAGAAACTTACATTATTAGAAATCATGTTATAAGCCAGATTTTCTTTTTAATGAGGAATAATGTTTAGGGACTTAGTTTCTCGCTCACAACCAGCAAGATATTACAGCAAGAATTTCAGTAAAGGTAGTTTGTAAGTATAGGTAACTATAATTTTAAAGTGCAAATTTAGCAATGATTAACTCTAGCTTCTATTCGAGTACCTTTTTTCTTACACAGTTTTTCTTACACATTGTTCTCGTTTCTTGTTCCCATCGTTATGACCAAAAAAACCGCACAACTTTCTTTTTCCTTACTTTTCCTGCAAAAACACCTACACTAACTATAAGATTACGTAAATTATCTTCTCTAATTTAGTCATTTCCATTATGTTCAATTCAAATGATGACAATTTATGTCATAGGAAAAATGCCTGTGCTTTTTTCTCTGATAGTTTATATCCTACCTTGGTTGTGGTTAAAAATTAACACCAGTCTACAACCATGTCACCTTGAACAAGCCCGATCCCATCTGATATTGAAAGCTAAGCAGGGTCGGGCCTGGTTAGTACTTGGATGGGAGACTACCTAGGAAGACCAGGTGCTGTAAGCGTAAAAAATAAAAAAATAAAGGATTGTAAGCTGACAAGGTCCTTGCAATCTGTGAGGTCAACCAAGGGTTGCCTCACCTAAAAAAAAAAAAGAGAGAAGAAAAGAAAAGATTAACACCAGATCATATCAGTACCACCTCAGTTCTATAACCACCATTATAAAGAGAGCATCGAACCTGAATTTTTGCAAAGAAACAGAGTAAGAGTTTAGATGTAGATTTCAGCTTTAAATATCACTTCTGGGGAGTTCCTGTTTAGAAGCACTGTGTTCTAGGCATTTTATTAAGTGGTAGGGTAGGGTGTCCTTGTTAAAATTCCTTTAGATGACTTCACTGGTGAAACACAGGACTGTTTTAAGGATTGAATGGGATAGTGCTTAAGAATGCAGCTGTCTGTTAGATAATAAACATTTACTTAATGTCAGCCATTATCATCATCATTATCATTTAATGTAAAGACACAGGTATTTTTCCCCCGTTTTATAGATAAGAAAATAATCATTCATTGAGCCTATACCATATGGCAGAGACTGCTTTAAGCATTTTACAGTGAATTAATCTCAGCAACCATATCAACGTGTCCTATAATTATTCATCACCATTTTACAAACAAGGAAACTGTGTTGTAAAGAGAGGTTAAGTAATTCCCCAAGGTCACATAGCTGATAAGTGTCAGGGCTAGGATTTAAACAAGACAATCTTATTCTAGATCTGAACAACATGATCTCTCTACTGGTAAATAGAAAGAGTAGATTTGAATTCAAGATTGTGACTTTAAAGCTTGTGCTTTTTGTAAATCGTGTTGTTCATTACAATCAAAATGAGACGAGTCGAAAAATTTTTTGAAGACGCATGTCAATGTATAATTGATTGTAGAAATATATACTGATTATAGAAAAACATCACTTTATGGTAACTCTGAGTTTACCATACATATAACATATTATAAAAGTTAACCTTTTGAGGTTTTTAAAAACAAAACAAAACACAGTTTCGAGCTTTTCTCTTCTGATTATCTGTCACTTCTGACACTGACTGTTAATCTCACTTCTCCTATAATATAATTACTAACGATTATTGGCAGTATTTTTTCCATCTTTTATCCAACTGTATTATTTTGAAATGCTGATCTTTCTTTCTGGAATTATTAATAGAAAAAACTGGCTCTCTGTTTCCCATTTATTAATTTAAAATGACAGATCAATAAGTTTGAACACTTGTTGTAGGGGTACAGAAAATAAACAGAAAACTCAGCAATGAATGAGGCACTTGGAACATTTGTCACAGTGATGATGGGTGGTGATCTTCAACAGAAGTTTTAAAACAATTCTACTGATAGTAAAGTATATAGTGTCTGTATTGGATAAGCAAAGTAGGACAATAGAGAGCCTCAAAACAAGTAGGGATTTCTATTTTTGTTTAGCATTAACTTTCTAATTTTACCTTCTATTTATTCTTTAGGACACTGGAGTTACTAACAGGGATCTAATTAGTCGAAGGATAAAAGAATATAACAGTCTGATGAGGTGAGAATCCCACCATGCCTTTAAGTTAATTGGGCTGTAAAATACGTCATTGTTAAGAAATGTTCATTTCTTTTCAGCAGCAAAGCTGAACAGTTGCCAAAAACGCCTCGCCAGAGTCTCAGCATCCGGCAGACTTTGCTTGGCACTAAGTCAGAGCCAAAGACACAAAGTCCCCACTCTCCGAAGGAAGACTCAGAAAGGAGACTTCTCAGTAAAGGTACCGATGTTGCTGTTCTCAGACAAATTTAACCGATAAAATGATTTGAAATTGGGATTTTTAAAGATATTTTTCTGTACCATTTTTGCTCACCTTAGCCCAGCGTGAGCTAGCTCGAAGACCACCGTGAGCCTGGCCTGGGCCAGTGGGGCCTTTCCTATAAGGTGGGGTCTGAGGTGCCAGTTCTTGTAATAAAGACAAAGTGAAGGAAAGTACAACACATACATCCACACTAAAGATGCCACAGATCTGATTAATGCAGAGGATCTGGGCACTGTCATTTTGAGATAAATTTTGTTGCAAAAATCTCGCTAGGAAGTTGTCACATTGATTCTATTTTCTTGACCATAGTCAAGAAAATCATGGGACAGGTTGTGAAAGGGTGAAGAAGCATAATCGATACCCTCTAAATTATATGGAAGGTTAAAAGGAGTGCTACGTTAGAAAGAGAAGGTGATACAATATTTTTGATAAATATAGGATAAATTATTTATAGTACAGGATTCATATAAATATTGATAAAGGATTTTTAAAGTCGTGATTTAAACTCTTGTTTCCATTTTCTTTCTTATGTCATTTAATCAAAAGATGACACCAGTCCCCCAAAAGACAAAGGCACATGGAGGAAAGGTATTCCAAGTATTATGAGAAAGCCATTTGAGAAAAAACCTGCTGCCACAGGAACGTTCGGGGTCAGACTGGATGATTGCCCACCAGCTCATACCAATCGGGTAGGAGACACCAGCCGGCTGGATTACTGGAGTCGTTAATTCGGTCGTAGGCCTAAGAGCACTCGCTTATACAGCCGTTCACATAGAGTGTCTGTCAGTTTACTGAACATTTTCCTCATCACAGCTGATTTTAGTTTCCCTAAGCATTTCTGATCTGTGAGGGTGTGTAGAGTAATTTTATCTATATGATGCTTTTACTAATATGTTGACTCTGAAATAGAATAATTATTCAGCCTTTAGGAGTATATCTGAAATGGTCAGTAAGAATTTATTTTCAAATCATGTGTGTTTTTGCTTTTAGCATCTTAAAAGGAGCATGAGAACGAGGACCTGATTAAGAAAGAATAATAAGTGTGAATGTGCACACGCACGCGTGTGTGTGTGTGTTTAAAACACCCACGTTAGGATTCACATCATGATTTGATTGATGTTACTCTCTTCTTTTTTTGACTTTATGTCCTTTATTCGACTGAACTGTCCCCGCACTGTCCTTACTTGCTCTTGTTTCCTCCTTAGACTGTTAACTTCCTGTGGTCCTTTCTCTTTCTGTCTCCACCTATTTGTTCTCTTCCCACTGCCTCGGATACTTCTTGCTGGTTTTATCGGTTCCCAGTTCTGCAGTGTCTGCTGTCTTTATTTTCTCTATATCAAATAACAGCAATTTTACATATTGCCTTTTGTATGAAAAGGACCTTTTAGCTATGGTATGCATCTGCTCACTAAATATAAACATCGGTGCTGTATTAAATAAAATGTTTATTTCTTGTTTTGCAGTATATTCCATTAATAGTTGACATATGTTGCAAATTAGTTGAAGAAAGAGGTCTTGAATATACAGGTATTTATAGAGTTCCTGGAAATAATGCGGCCATCTCAAGTATGCAGGAAGAACTCAATAAGGGAATGGCTGATATTGATATACAAGATGATGTAAGTTGTTTATTTCCGTTTGGATAACTGATCTGTTTTTTCCTTTGGTGGTAGTGATTACAAAACTATCGTATTTCTATTTTGCACACCTAGAAATGGCGAGATTTGAATGTGATAAGCAGTTTACTAAAATCCTTCTTCAGAAAACTCCCTGAACCTCTCTTCACAAATGGTGAGTTAACTCCCAGGAAAGGTACCAAGTGGAACAGTTTAAAATTGCATTGCTGGAAAACATAGAATATGAAATTGAAGCAGGAGAAAATTTTTTTTGTCAAAGGCAACAGATTTTGTTTAATTCTTAGTAATATATAAGGTATAATTGTGTGCTATTTTTTGTCATTTGGATTTTTTTCCTTCCTGATAAATATTAATGAAAAATAGAGTTTATAAAAAAGTGTTTAGGCTCAGTAAAATATATATTATCCAGTACATCCATGTTTGCAGTCAGATTAAAAATATATTGTCGTTCTCAGTCAAAGGTCTTCAGACCTAATACAGTAAGTACAATGAGTAGAAAACCATTTTTCAGTCAAGCCAAATACTTGACTTATATAAGACACTGTATTAGATGTTAGGGGCGGGGGGAGAAAAATGAACCAAGTATAAACATAGGAATGGTACCCTCAGAGAATTCACATTTTAGGGAATTTTATTTGAGTATTAGGCTTGGAGGATCATTAAAAACTATAGCAATTGTAGAGACTTAAATTTCAAAGATCATTTGGGGTCTTACCTACATTTTTTTTATTGTGGTTTGAAATCGAATCTTAAAACTAGATTACAACTCAACTAAGCAATTTAAGATAAATTTGTTTTATTGTACTGATTGTCGTTGTCAGATAAATATGCCGACTTCATTGAAGCCAATCGTAAAGAAGATCCTCTAGATCGTCTGAAAACATTAAAAAGACTAGTAGGTATTATTTTATATTTTTGGAGGTACACCTAAAATTCAGCATCTAAACCCGTCATGAAAATAATATGTTTCAGATTCATGATTTGCCCGAACATCATTATGAAACGCTTAAGTTCCTTTCGGCTCATCTGAAGACAGTAGCAGAAAATTCAGAAAAAAATAAGGTAAGTAAAGTGCATATAGAAGAGATATACTTTCAGTGACTTTATTTGAAAAGATATGCTTTGTTTCATGCCAAGTAGTTAAAAATAGGGTTATAATTCAAGAAATGCTCTAAAATACATTATATTGGCTGATTAGTTCCTCTAAAGATCAACCCTTAAAAGCAAAAGATCCCAAAACATCAATTGTCACCATTTTTAAAAGACATTTCCTTTTATATGTATCCAGCAAGAAAAACGAAAAAGCCAGAAATTTGACTTCTTTTATTTTTCAACTCTATATCAATATTTTGAGTATGCAACATTTGCACAATGCAACAGTCAAAATGTACCAAATGGTGTGCAGTGAATGAAAAATAACATTTTCTTATTTTAAGCAGATAAGACCTTTTTTTGGTTTGTTTTGACACCACCACATTACATTCATCAGACACACCAAAATTTAGTCTTGAATACAGGATAAGGCATTTCATTCCCCAGACTTATTTGACTACACTTTGTGGAATGTCTTTCAAAAAATACAGAATTTGTTTTAAGTAATTACTGAATAAATAAACTATAAATTATGTTACTAGTTTTATACAGGAGCCAACTAAAACTGTATACCCGCATGATAAATATTACTATATGTAAATAATAATTCATGCTATCATTCGTCTAAAAACTTAAATGAAACCAGAGACAAGAATCTAGTAAAAATTTTACAAAAGACCTTTGAGATGCTGGACTTCAGTTTTTTGAACCACGTCTAACTGAACGAGTATAACAATGAGATAGATGAATATGCCTTCTAGAGGGAAATTGAGAAACATGTCTTTTGTACCCAGTTTAAGTAAACCTTCTCTAGAGTCATATTTCTTTCCACTAAGTCAGCTTTCTATGACAATACTTAATTTAATCACAAGCTGTCCTTTTTCTCTGTAGTAAGCTCAGCGTAGTAATGCATGTATTATGAGAGTTAACATATTAGATGCATAATGACTGCTTCAGAATTGGAGGAGAATTGTGGGTTTTCCACTTTGCACCATATGCAAAAGGTGTGTGTGCGTGCTTGTGTGCATGTACATGCCTCTCATAAAATAATATAGTATTTTTTTTTTAAGTGTGGCCTTTAGAATTCTGTGGTCATGTTTTGCTCCCTTACATATTTTCAGGGTTGGTTAAAGTTATTTAACACTTTAATCAAATCCTGAGCTCAAAATATTACACCAGACACTATAAGACATAAAAAAGGAAAACAAAAATCCAATCCTTTGGTAATCATATATTAAACAAGTAATACAGATATTATTTGAATGAATATTAGAATGTAATCTTGAGGTGTTCAGATCAGCACACAGATAAGCAAAGAGCTTTGGATGTTTTGGTTGAAGTAAAAATTGGTCAAAAGGAATATTTCCAGGCAATAGATTTTTACATCTTAGGGATTTTTAATATACTGCAGGGGCAAATTTGGAAAATTTTATGTACTTTTCAAGCACTGTTTCCATTTTTTCATTTTTGAGGGAAGAAGGTTTTCCAATTCTTTTGTGAGTTTTTTCCCTTTGATTTTAATTTTTTTGTCAATTAATCCAGCTCTGGTAATAACTAGTAGTTTTGAACCAAATCAATTGCTTTCAAGCAAAGATTTCTTGGAAAAATGAATACCAGTTAAGCAATGTACATTGTCATTAAATCAGGAAGAAGAAGGTATATACAGATTAGCTTATGGAAGCATTATTTTTTTTTACACGCATCAGTCAGCCATTCTTCTTTGAATTTTTTTTCATTGAAAGAGACTTTCAGGAATAAGATGTCAAACATGCAATAGGAATTTAAGCCTCCGTTCTTAAGAAAAATTCTGACATTTTCCAATATTATTTTTTGTTTCAGATGGAACCGAGAAACCTAGCAATAGTGTTTGGCCCAACTCTTGTGAGAACATCTGAAGATAATATGACCCACATGGTCACTCACATGCCAGACCAGTACAAGATTGTAGAGACACTAATCCAGCACGTAAGTTCAGGTTTCACCTCACATCTCGTCAAGAAAATTCTTTTTCCTTCCTTTCTTTTCCTTTCTCTCTTTCTTTTTCTCCTTTCTTTTTCTTTCTCTCTTTCTTTCTCTTCTCTCTCTCTTTCTCTTCTCTCTCTCTTCTTTCTTTCCTTCCTTCCTTCC
>NW_006431956.1:14089928-14104646 GCF_000325575.1 Pteropus alecto | reverse complement strand
CCTTCCTTCCTTCCTTCCTTCCTTCCTTCCTTCCTTCTTTCCTTCCTTCCTTTTTCTGTGCCTAAATTCTTTTTCTTGAGCAGCTGATATTTGGTAGGACAGAATTTGGTTATAATTTTCTAAGAAAATTACCTTTTTCTCTATACTATCCTCCAAAATATAGATACATTTAAGAGAGTATTTAATTTCTCTTTTCACCTTTTTTTATTTTAAATTTTAGCATGACTGGTTTTTCACAGAAGACGGTGCTGAAGAGCCTCTTGTAAGTATTGTCCGTCAGCATTTGTGCTCTATAATTTTCATTTGGGACGCGAGATCCTGACGCTACAACAATGTCAACTTCCTGCTTTGTACGCTCTTGTCCGCTTTGCACCCGGAAGCAGGGCCATAGCTCCGCGGCTTCTGATCTAATGAAAATACAAGTATGATGCTCATTTTTTAGTTAACTCTGTGTAAACAAGGTAAAAAAAAAAAATGAAGCCCATGTGCTCCACTCTGATGTCTTTTATCGAATGTTGTTTGCATTTTAAAGAAGGTATCTTTGAAGAGATGATGAAGAGATCTTTGTTTATTAACCATAGACAACAGTGCAGGAGGAGAACACAGTGGACTCCCAGCCAGTGCCAAACATAGACCATTTACTCACCAACATCGGAAGGACAGGAGTGCCCCCTGGAGATGTATCAGGTAACCCTTGCCTGGGCAGTGTCGATCTAGAGGTTAAAAGCTAAATTCTTATAACATAAAAAAGCAAATTAATCATAAGTAACAATTCGCTATGATTTTTTTTCCTTTTCTTCTTTTTTTTTCCTTTCTACTAATAAAAACGTAATCTTCCTTTTCTGATTGATCTTAATTATCTTCCAGTGACTATAATGCCATTGGCAGTGCATGGAGTTGTAATGCTTGTCAGAATGGAAATATGAGGGAAACAAGCATGCGAACCACTGTTTTGTTCTTTTTTTTTTCTTTTTAATTCACAGTTTCCATGTAATAGTCATCACAAGGTAAAACAGATATATGCTACTGAATATGTGGTTGCTGTGATGGCAGAAAGTAAGATGTAGACTGAGTAGTTCTTATTCTTGAGCTAGGCGTTCTGTTTAAAAGCAGCAAATGAAATACGTTGAACTGCTCATGGGCACCATTTTTATAAATACGGTATATTATTTGTCACTATAGATGTCACAGTAAAAGTCAATCTGACATTTTCTTCTGTTTTCTCTTGCCACCCTAACGCTTGGTTAAGTATGACTTCTAATAGGCTCTTTCGGTGAAAATTTTCTCCTGCCAAACTGTTGCACTAATCCAGCATGTTGTTTTACACAATGTTCTCCCTTTGTCTCTAGTTCTTGTTCTAGTCCTAAAGGGTTTTTTCAGCTCTCACTGACACAGGCAAATCTATACTGATGTTGAACAGGCGAAGTGGGAGGAGTCTATCACACGGTAATGTCGCTAGTGGATTCCGTGGTGTCCCTGATGGACAGCTGGAACTGTAGGAAGAAGGAGGATTGCTGTCCACACTGTAGCTGCCTGGTCTGCAGAAACCCCCGGTTCTTGTAAATGCAAACATCGTTGATCTGTGGTGTACATTTTCTCTTAAGATTATTGTAAACAGATCAATACTACTTTCTTAAAAGTTTTTCTGCTGTTTCTTGTTATTTCTGAAGCAGACCGTGAGGAGAAATAGCATGGTATGGTCTACAGTTCTTAAAGTCATAAGCATTTAGCCATGTGTGAAAAGGGGCGTGGCACGGGGCTCAGCTCATTAATTTTGAAAATCGATTTCCCTAAAGTTGCAAGATAAAATTTCAAAATTGAGATTATCTGGAATAGTGCTAGCCCCTTCCTACCCTCTTTGTAATTGTATAATCTGAGTTTTTGCCAGACAGTAAAATTATGGTCTCCATTTTTCCATTTCCATAATAGCATTTGTTAATAGAGAATTACAAAGCTGGTAGCAATTTATAACCAAACTAGTCAAAAGGATCCCTGACTTGCACAGATATGAAACTGGGGTCTAAAGCACAAAGATCAGCATTATTTAATATAAAACCAAAGTGACCTGGAAACGGGGTTATCCTGATGCATCCATACGCATACAGTATATGCTTATAAAATTTAAGTTTGACAGTCTGACAAAAATCAACGAAAATACACCGAGTGTCTCAATTTGTAGCTAAGGCAGCCAGCGGTCTTAAAAGTTCTACATTGTGTATCAGTTTCAGATACAGGATGTGGTACATAATACGATTCTTAAAAAGGTCTTCAAGCTTCTTTATTGCTAGAGTTAATATTTAGAAAATTTAATAAACACTAGTATTTCTGTTTTTGTTTAGTACAGGGCTCCTTTGCCATTCCTATCATTGAGCTGATTCTGCCTACAATTCACAGCATCCTTTCATGGCGGTGGCTTTCTGTGGTGCAGCTTGCATCTTTGTGAGCTCTGACTATCCACTGTGTCCTGTTGTTTGTTTGAGTTTTGCTTTCCCATTTTGTTCTGTGCCTGTCTTTTCCATAAGTTTTGCAATGTTTGTTGAAAAAGGTAAAGATTGACTAATACTGACCATGTTTTATTTAACTTCTCACAGATTCAGCTACTAGTGACTCAACAAAATCTAAGGTAAATGGTTTCATACAATTTTGAAGTATTTTAGGGGGGAATTGCTTTTTTGGCCAATGATGATTAGTGTAGAAACGCATCCCTTTACATTAGTATACAGAGGTCTTTCTTCGACCTTATGCTATCTGACTTTTGTGATTTTGTTGTTAACCTTGGGATAACTGCAGACATTATTAACCTGATCTACCTAAGTCAGGTCCCTGAAGTCAAGCCCGGCCGAGCTAATAGAAGACCGAAGTCTTACAAAGGGGGAAAAGAATCTTAAAGTAGAATATGATGGAAGAATACTGGACTGTGAATTGGAACGTTGGGTTTCTCTCAGCATAGTTTAGCATAATACAAAGAAATAGGCCTTTTTTCCCCCCTCATTCTTTAATGTGAAAAACTTCTAACACGTACAGAGTGGAGAGACTAGTGTGATGAGCCTCCATATCCCCATTATCCATTCTCAACAATTAACACGTGGCCAAGCTTGTTTCATTCTCACTCCACCCACTTTCCACCTCTTGAGACTATTTTGAGGCAAATCCCAAATATCACATCATTATATCTGTAAATATGTCAGTAGTAATATATACTTTTCTTCTTATTATTTATACTTATAGAAAGTATATATTTTATTTCAGCAAAATTACTGCTTTGTTTCATAATCAATATTTTTTAGCATGATTTGCGTTCCATTGACAACACCACAGAATTACATAGCCTTTTGAGTGGTTTTTAGGAAATTCTTATAGTTGTTAGAAAGTTTTTTATTAAATCAATTTGTCCAAACTTTGTTCTGGTGAGAGAGTAACGACTAATTGGCAATAAGTTTCTAAAAATATGTTATATTTGGAATGAGACATTAATTTTACATATCATGTTTAAATATCGTAATGGGGCTATGTGTGATTAAATTATAATTCTTGCAGAAAACAATATTTTAGTTATATCATTCACTATCACTTATGTTGGATTTTCACCATTTTTTTTTTTTTTTGCCCCAACTTTTTATTTTGGATAATTTTAAACCTATAGAAATGTTACTAGAATAATAGTTAGCACTCAAACCTTTACCTTAGGTTACTCAGTTGGTAAATCTTGATATATATAATTTTTCTTTCTGAATCATTTGAAAGTTACTTATAGACAGGATAACGCTTTGCCCCGAAATGCTTCAGCTGGTGTCCCCTAAGAACAAGGTCATTTTTCTACATAATCACAGTGTAATTATTGTACATAGTCACAAGTACGATACATTATTATTTCTAATGTACAGAATTTACACAAATTTCCCCAGTTGTCCCAATAACTGTGCAGGATGCAATCAAAGATTACTCCTTGCATTTAGTTGTCATGACTCTTTAGACTTCTTTAATCTAGAACAATTTCCCATCTTTTTTTGCCAGAAGATGAGATTTTAGATTTCTATTTTGATTTTAGATTTCAGACCTGTTTGAATTTCGTCCATCCCATTTGCTAGATGCATATTTCTTAACCCGTTGTTTGTTATAGCCATCTCTTTGGGTTGTTAATTATGGCGGTATTTATACCATGCCTGTGTTATAATGGATATTCGAATGGTGTAACTCTTCGCAACAGCTTCTCAGTTGTAAAATAAGTAAAGTCATCTGCCCCAACACATATATGATCACAGAATCGTAAGATTTTAAAGAGAACCCGAAGACACTTTAATGATAATATAATCTAATTTCATCTCACTTAATGAAATTGGACATTAAAAAGTGAATCACTTGCTCAGTGTCATACACAGCAACCTAGAAGGAACACTCTAGAGGAAGAACCGCCAGGTCTCCAAACTCAGAGCCCTGTCACAACTGTTTATCCCCGCAGTCCTCAGCAGAATGTGTTAAAATGTGAATAATCATTAGGTATGTACTGGATAATTATGAAATTCTTTATTTTCAGAAACAAAGTTCTAGTCTGTGAGTTCATTTTGGTGAATTCTTTTTAATATGACAGCCTCGATTTTTTTATTTTTCAAGACTTCGGTATAGTCGTTTTAGCTCGTGATTTTTCGCTTTAGATTTTTATGGCAATAGAGAGATACACTTTCTGCTTCTATTACTTGGCATACTTCAGGCCTGCCTGCTTGTCTTGAATGGTGTGTGGTAAACCAGCAAGTGTTATCGACCCCTACTGCCACCATTTACTTCGCGTGGAGGCATTACGGACAAATTAATTGAATAGTTGTCATCAGGAACCTAGTACACATAGCTGACAAAGCCAGTAGCCTGCACTACAATTTTTCTAACAACAATGCTCTAAAGTATTTCTGTGGTAAGCACTTAAGATCTATAGTCAACCTTATGTTATTTGAAGTTTTTGTTTTTGTTGTTATCTTGAGATAAAGACATTGCCAACTTGGTCTACCTAAGACAGGTCCCTGAAACCCAGCCCGCTGAACTAACGGAAGACCAGAGGGTTCTCATGTCTTAACGAGCCGATCAGATACAGCATCTCTATCTTGTGGGGTCGATAGTCAGAAAATTGAAGTCAGCCACAAGCTTTTAGTAAGCTGTGTCAGAATACTATGTTCAACTATGTTGGAGTACTGACTCTTATACCTACGTTCACACGAGAACCTGAGGGCTGAGCTTTGCAACAGCAGGGAAAGTCAGCACAGGCCGGGGAATCAGTGAGAACAGGAGAGCTAGCTGGCACTAGGCACAAAATATTTCTTTCAAAGATAAATGTGTATGAGCTGTGACTTGGCAGGTAAATCACACCTGTATGACGTGCCAGTACATACCACCAGGCATTAAATGGGACTAGTTAAATAAAAAGTGAAATTTATCTTAAATTATCTTAATATATAGATAAATCGAAATTTGTCTTAAAAGGAAGTATGAAAAACGAGTTGCATTCT
The DNA here is from genome assembly GCF_000325575.1 of Pteropus alecto. NCBI lineage: Eukaryota > Metazoa > Chordata > Mammalia > Chiroptera > Pteropodidae > Pteropus > Pteropus alecto. Next base: position 14,099,151 of record NW_006431956.1, on the reverse strand, counting down.
GTTAGTGCTTCTAGAGCTTTAGCAGAAGTAATTCAGTAAAAAATACTTGGGAAAAAAGCTTTTCAGAAAATGAACTCGATAATGTTCTTATGCTTCAAGTCTCGTTTCTGATCGCTCCTCAGGGTTCTTGGGGACCTGGAAAAGAACAATACAGCAGAGATCTGCTCGTGTCCTCCATCTTCGCAGCCGCTAGCCGCAAGAGGAAGAAGCCAAAAGAGAAAGCACAGCCTAGCAGCTCAGAAGACGAACTGGACAATGTGTTTTTTAAGAAGGAAAACGCAGAGCAGCGTCACAGCGATACTAAAGAAGAATCCAAAAAGGACAGTGAGACATTGGGCAGAAAACAAAGGGCCGTCCTTTCCAAAGAGAACAACGCTAAGAAAGACAGCAGCGCAACGAAAGATGAGAAGACGTCCGGTCGAAAGGAGAGTCTGCCGTCTGAAGAACACTCACCCCGCCACGGTTCCAGGCTCAGCAAGTCACCCACTCCCAGCGGCCGCCTCGCCATCCTGAAAGACAGCCCCGGCTCCCTCGGGACACAGAAGTCGTCCCACTTTGAAGAGACGGGGTCAGACTCCGGCACTTTGCTCAGCACTTCGTCCCAGGCTTCTCTGGCCAGGTTCTCCACTAAGAAATCCACCAGCCCAGAAACCAGACATGGTGAGTTTTTGGCCAATGTCAGCACCATCACCTCAGATTATTCAACCACGTCGTCTGCTACCTACTTGACCAGCCTCGACTCCAGCCGGCTCAGCCCCGAGGTGCAGTCCGTCGCAGAGAGTAAGGGAGACGAAGCTGACGACGAGAGAAGCGAACTGATCAGTGAGGGGCGGCCTGTGGAGACCGACAGCGAGAACGATTTCCCTGTTTTTCCTGCCGCCTTGACATCAGAGAGGTTTTTCCGGGGGAAACTACAAGAAGTTACTAAGACGAGCCGGAGGAATTCGGAAGGAAGCGAAGTGAGCTGTACCGAGGGCAGTTTAACACCCAGTCTAGATGGTCGGAGACAGCTCTTCAGTTCCCATAAGCTGATCGAATGTGACACGCTCTCCAGGAAAAAATCGGCTCGGTTCAAGTCAGACAGCGGAATCCTAGGAGAGGCCAAGAACGAGAAAGAAACGCCTTCCATAACGAAGGTGTTCGATGTCATGAAAAAGGGAAAGTCAACAGGGAGTCTGCTAGCACCGACCAGAAGTGACTCAGAAAAACAGGAGCCCACTTGGAAAACGAAAATAGCAGATCGGTTAAAACTGAGACCCAGAGCCCCGGCAGATGACATGTTTGGAGTAGGAAATCACAAAACGAATCCCGAGACCACCAAAAGGAAAAACATCAAACGTCGACATACACTTGGAGGGCACAGGGATGCTACTGAGATCAGTGTTTTGAATTTCTGGAAAGCACACGAGCAGAGTGGGGAGAGAGAATCTGAACTTTCAGCCGTGTCTCGGTTAAAGCCGAAATGCTCGGCCCAGGACCTGTCCATCTCAGACTGGCTTGCGAGGGAACGCTTCCGGACCAGCACGTCTGACCTTAGAGGAGAAACGGGAGACTCCCAGCCGGACAGTACTAGCACGTTAGAGAGTTCCATGATGGACGCACCTGTATCTTTTCACTCCGATGCAGGTAGTTCTTCCAGTACCCTGGCTTCAGCTCACAGGCCCCTTCTCTCCATACCACCACAGTCACCCGACCAAATAAATGGAGACAGCTGCCAGAATATGAGCCAGAATGCTAGTTCCGCAGCTAATGCCCAACCTCATAAACTGTCTGAATCCCCAGGCAATAAAGCAGAGCTTCATCCCTGTCTTTAAACTGGGGCTACGTCCACTATAGCAAATAAAAAGCTACTGTCACAGGTTTCAGTAACTCTGTAAGTATGTTCTTGTACCAGAATCGTTATTATGCAGCCTTCGTTTGGGCTGGTTTCATCATTTTGCGCTGTGAAATGGCTTTACAGTGCATTGCTGCAGCCAGAAGACACACACACACACACACACACACATATTTAAAAATATATTGGATAGTTGTATACAAATGAGTAAGGTATTTGTTGCAACTTACTACATAGTGTATACACAAGGTTACTGAAGAAAATCGCTGGCATTAGTGAGCAGCAAATCTGTCCTTTGGTTTCATCACTAACAAAAGTGCCTCATCATAAAAATCCGTTTGGTTCTTAGGGTGCCATATTGTTAAAATTAGATAACTTGCATTGAAGAAATGAATGCATTTTCTTGGTAACAAGTTTCATTGCATTTACCAGTTTTAACACAGGTGGATACGGAACTTCCATTCTTTAGTCATTCCAGGTGGATCTCTGAGTTTTATATTCAAACTTTTAATACAGTTTTTGAGTTTTGCGTGACTTGAATTTTTAATCTTTCTGTAAAATAAGTAACTTAAATGAACATATTATATGTGTATCTTTTCTTCAGATACCAGATTTGATATAAATGTTGTAACATAGGTGTGTAGATAGTGACCTGGATGGAACTGGCTTCTTTATCAAGAAGAATATAATTCTGCATGAGGACTTAATGAATTCAAACTCGTGTCATGCCTGTGTGCATACCCAATTAAACACTGGAAATAAAAATTGTTTTGCTGAACTTTGCATGGCTTCAAACTTATTCTACTATATTTTAAAACGTCATCTATTGATAACTGCCTTAATTGATCCTGACTTTTAAAAATTACCCACTCTTTATATATTCCGTCTCTCTTTTGCTGCGGCTGGCAGAGATCTCTTGTATATGTTTACGTTGGCCTGCCTGCACTCCTATACACAGATAATACTTAATTTTTCTAGCTAAAGTAGTACAGTGGTCCCTCCTTACCCACAGAGGGTGCGCCCCAGTGGATAGTCCCAAACCCTAATTAGCTTCTTCAGCTCTGCCGGAAGTGTGGCGGCAGCTGCTTCATTGGCAGATGCGGCCTCTCCAGTAATTTTTATATGTTTCAGTCCAAACCTATTCCTGAATCTATAACCCTCCCTTACTTGCAGTGTAAATGGCTTGGTGTCGCTCGTTTCTGGGGATCCCTCGCTGAAGTCTTCGTATAGTCCTCGGTGCTTTCCGGCGTAACACGTTACGGTCCATCGGAACACGTTTTCCGTTCACATCTTCCACCCACAGATGTGATGGCTTTCCATCTTAACTGAGCACTTACCACAGTGTGGCCATAACTTTTGCAGTTTGAGGTGTAACGGCAAAACTAGCATGAATTTCCCTTCACCGTTTCACGGATAGCGATTTGTTCTTAACGTAGATCTTAGCAACCTCGGTGCACGATGTTTTTTCTTTTACTAAGGCGAGAACTTTAACCTTTTCGCTTCTGAGACACTTAGCAGCTTCTCTTTGGCATCCGAATTGCCGGCATCACTCCTCTTGAGCTTTGGGGACGTTAATAAGTAGAATAAGGTGACTTAAGCACTGACACTGCGTTGCCGAGACAATCTAATAACCGAGATGGCTACTGAGTGACTAACAGGCTAAAGGCGAAGCCGCTGGACGAAGGGGCGATTCACGTCCTGGGCAGGATGGAGTAGAACAGTGTTAGAGTTCACCACGGTACTCAGAACCGTGAGCAACTTAATTTATTTTCTGAATTTTCTATTTCATAGTTTCGGACCTTGGTTGACAGTAACCGGAACCGAGGCTGGGGGACAGCTACTGTGCAGGATATTTTTACCTTTTCTTACAGACAACTGAGTGAAAAGAACATGAATTTGGGGGTCAAACCAGCTCTATACTTTCTAGATGTGTAAGCTTAGATACATTTTCTAACTCCTCTGAATTTTTGCCCTTCTGTAAACAATAACCATAGTATCTATTTTAGGGTTTTTAGATTTAAGTGAGGTGCTGTTTGTTCCAAACAAGTAGTGTGTTTGCCACACACTATTGGCAAAACATGACAAAGCTATAGCTGGAAATAATGGGTACTTAAAATCTTGGAATGTTAGGACTGAAAGGGCCTTAAAAATGATCAAATCCAGCAGTTCTTAACCCTGTCAGACCCAATATTCTCTATCTATAAAAATTAATTTTTTTCTTCCTATTTTGAAACGAGATTCATAGATAATAAACATGTAACATATCTACATGTATAACTTGATATATACTCAATGTATAATACAGAATATCGTTCTCCTAGAAAAGGGAAGTTATGATAAAAGTATTTCAATATGTGAAGTCGATGTTTGCACCAATATACAGTCACTAACAATGCAATAACTTCATGTACCATAAACTGTTTTGCTGTGGTGATGAGATCTTAAGGGATGTATGATTCTTGGTAAAGTTCTGAACAAAACTACATTCTTTTCTTAGTTTACATGGTAGATGTGTTCCTGGAAAAGTCAGTGTATTATTAAAACCATCAAAAAATACTTATGTATGAAAATGAAGTTAGGTTCAAGATTCAAAGTTCAAATAATTATATTCATTTCTGCTCTTATATTTATTATTTTCTGTTTCCTTTGATCATTTCTATTTGCTTACATCATTGATTTTCAGCTTTCTTGTTTTCTAATTTCCGTTGTGATTTTTTCTTTGACCCGTGAATTATTTAGATGTATGTTACTTAATCTCCAAACATTTGGAAGCTTTCTAGTTATCTTTTTTAAAAATTCGATTTCTAGCTTAATTGCACATGATCATTAAACATATTCTGATAGTTTTCAGTTATTTGAAATTAATTGAGATGTTCATTATAAACCAGCCTGTGATCAGTTTTGATCAGGGTTCCTGTCCACGTGAAGAATATGTATTCAGTCACTGGGTGCTTTATTATATTGATTAGGTGAGGTTTCCTAATCATGTTTTTCAGATATCCTGTATCCTTACGATTTCTTACCTAGCTCTTATCAGTTCCTAAGAAGAGATAAAGTGTTATGATTATAGATTTATATTCCTATCCTTTTTTCCTTAGATATTTTGTTAGGTGGACATAAATGTAGAATCGTTTTATCTTTGCCGTGGATTGACCCTTTTATCATTGTGGAATGCCTTTCGTTATTTCCAGCAAAGTTTATTTTATATGATATTAGTGTAGCTGTGCTTTTGGTTAGTGTTTGCATAATCAATCCTTTTCATCCTTTTGCTTTCAGCACTTTATGTTTATATTTTTCAGGTCTTACCTGGTAGCAGCATGTACTTTTTAAAAATGACGTCTGGTAATTTTTGTCTTCTAATTGGAACATGTGATGCGGTTGGTTATAATATCGTTCTCCTCTGATATATTCGGATTCACTGATATATTCGGATTCACATCTGCCGTCTTAATATTTGTTTTTTTACTTGTCTCAATTTTATGTACCTTTTTTTTCTCGTTTCTGGCATCTTTTCAATTAGTCAAATATTTTTATTATATCATTTCCCCTTTCTGTGAACATGCTTCATATTTATTTTTCTATTCTTTTAGTGACAGCCTTCACTTAACAGAGAATTTAATATAAATTAGAATAATCTTTACTACTTTCCAAATGTTTATCGTTGATATACATATACCGTTTAAGGCATTATTTTTGTTTTATAGAGTTGAATATTCATCTGCATTTACCAACGGTTACTCTTTCTACTGCTCTTCATTCTTTTATCTGGGGTCTTTTTCCTGCTTCCCGAAGAACTCTAATTTTTATGTCATTTAGTGTGGGTCGGCTAATGAATTCATTCAGTTTATGTTTGTTTGGAAACATCTTTATTTTGCATTCTTTTTTAAAGGATATATTCGCTGCCTATAAAATGCTAGCATTTTCTTTCAGCACTTGAAAGATGGCACTCTATTTTCTTCTGGTTGTTATGTCACTGTTGAGAAGTTAGCTGCGGGTCTTACTGCTATTTGAAAGATCACTGTCCGGGTCACTGCATCTGCAGGCAGGAATAGAGCTGGTTGAGGCAGGGCCAGTAAGGCTGGGCCTGTCTCTGGTTCAGCCCCTCTCCTAACGTGCGACTTTCCAGAGATCTGAACTGATAATCTACAGTATTTTCTAAGGCCCCTTCTCCTGGGCAAGTCCCAAACTCCATTGTTTGTCACCTCGGCTCTCTGAGACCACCAGAAACACCAATTTGTTTTTTAACCAGCTTTCAGCCTCCTTAGCCTTTGCCCCGAATGACATAAGAATTGGGCAGATGCCTCAAAGGGAAAACCAAAACCTATCGCGTTCTCTTACTAGAGTTTTCAGGGGTTTCGAACCCTCACGTCTCAGCTGACTGTACATCCTGCAGCCCCACACTCCTCTTACTTAACTTAGTTATTTGCCTGCCCTCCCATCTCAGAACAATCCACGAAAGCCTGCTTCCTAATACACCCCTCTCCCAATGCCTGACTCTGATTTTGCCTCCTTGTCTTAGCTGGCATGACGACTCTCCAGTTTGTTCATGTTTTTTGTTCCGTGATTGATTGTACATAGTTTATCCAGTTTTTCTAATTATTCTCAGTAGGAGTGTTCATCCACTGTGAGCCATTTCATTGTCATTGGGAATGTCCCCTGAACTCTGATTATTATACATAGGCTTTTTACCTACAAAAACGTCAGAAAATTTAAAAATGTGTAAGATATGAGATCATTCTTTGGGAATTTTGGCACTTGTCACGCTGGAAAAATTATATTTTTTCTAACAAAAGAGGAATATGTACTGGTGCACTTAAATATTAAAGCAATGTATTTTCTCATAAATCTTAGAAACAATGGGTTCTCTAAAAGCACCCATCTAGGCAGGTGGCCCCTCTTAAGTAATCTGATGTTATGTGCGTCATTCACCGATTACGGTATTCGAACTACCTTGCGTCTCTTTAAGTTATTCTGGTCCCACTTCTGTTAAAAATGAAATGGTTAGAATAGCTTAACCCGCAAAAATTGTGTCGCAGTTTTATTTCTACTTTTTAATCAAAATGTTTTGAGGATTTCTTAGTCTCATTTTCAAAGAAGCTTATACTGCTTCTTTACTGAAGGAAGGGGACCAGCGTCTGTATTTGGTTCATCCATAGCAACGTTCACGAAATACTTGCTGAGGTGCAGGTTCTGCCTTCCGAAGAAGTTGACTGATGAGATTCATACAGGAGATGTTTAAAATCCCTACTTCTTGATTTTTTTCCATGAGGTCATATTCTAACCGCCTGTGTGACTTTGTGTAAGTTACTTTTCTTCCCTGGTCCTCAGTTTTTCCATCTGTAAAAACAAGTGAGTTAAAATAGATGATCCTAAAGTAACTTCAGCTCTGCCCTTCTGGTCTTCTGCAGACTGCGATTGATCGTAGAACCCTCCAAATATGGCAACATTCCTTTCTTTTAAAAAAGGTAGTGCAAACTGAAAACACGGAGAAAAATAACATAACACTGTTTACATCACCCAGGATTAACAAACAGCATTTTCACGATATTTACAAAGATCTTATTTAATGAAATCGATATCTCTGATTAAGTCTTCGCTCCCTTTTGCTACCCTTCCATTTCCGTTTCCTTCCCTCTGTCCCCAAAGCCAGCATGAGCACGTCCTTCGGTCCACATCTTGCTTTTATTATATCCACAGCCATAATCATTACAGTGTTATATTTTTAATTTACATATATCATAGTATCTAATTTGCTTTTTTCATTCAGTTCATTTTTGAGATGTATGTTGATATACGTAGCTAGCTCTAGTTTATTTTCCCATTTTGGGGGGATGGTCATGGTTATCAAAGTGGTTTCTTTGTATACACTTCCTTACACACGCCCATTTTCAACTCGGCTAGGTTTTGTCAGATTAATCTCTGAAGTCGTATTAATTTAGATTCTGTCGACAGTGTATGAGTTTTTCCATTTCTTGACATTCTCTTGAACACTAGATATTTTAGGTTTCTTATATTTTATTTTTACAACAAAACTGATGTGAGGTGGTACCTTACTGTTTTGTGTTTCCTACATATTAGTTAAGAATTTTGTTTTCTGTCTTTGGCTTTTTCTCAGAGATCTCTATGTAATCTGGATACTGATCTCTTGCCTGTCGCATAGATTTCAAATTCCTCTGTGGTCTTTCAACTTTGTTTAAGGTATTTAATTGTATCGATTTTAATTTTGTAATTAGAGTTACCAACTTTTATATGTACAATTTGAGTCCCACTTAAGAAATACTTCCATATCCACAGGCATAAGCTATATTTGTTTTCTGATCAATTTAACATGTGTTTTTCACTTTTAGGTGTTATGAGAGCCCTTTTTTTTTCCCCCTGAGATTTTGTCTACAGAACTCCATATCCAGGAATTGTTAAGCAAGACAACTAAATGTCCCTACTTGCCACTTCACTGCAAGGTGAAGAAATCTCACACACACACGCCCCACCTCCAGCGGGGACGACGTGGCAGTCCGTGTTATGTAGTGAGAACAGCGGGGGTTCATTGCACATTGGCGTCTGAGCTGGCTGCTGGATAAGGGAGCAGAGGGGAGCTGTGCCCTGGGAAACATCCGCCACCTGGGCCTCCTGCATCCCCACTGTGAGAGCCAGAGAGAGAGAGAACAGTAGCTTAGAAGACCAAAAAGAAACAGAAACAGGGACAAGCTTAGTTCTGTCCAGCCAAGGAGAGAGTTCAGAATTCATAAAATAGGCTCAAACCTTCTAATCATAAAGTTACAAAAGGAAAATATTGGGAAATGGAGATAGAGAATCATTTATGGTCAAACTGGATTTCGAAAGATGCTTGCTTTCAGACATGGAAAACAAAATAAGATGCCTTGCTTGAAACCTTTACTTTTTGAGAATAAAATAAATATAATGGTTACAAAAATCTACTAACAGAATTAAGCCGAACCCCAGGATGTGCATATGCTATGTGCTGCATTTCGTGTAGATTAGTTAGCGTTAGATTTAGGGGTGTGGATAAATTTTCCCAGTAAGTGAAATTACTGTACCTCAGTTCTTGACTGTACTATGTAAATACAGAGGTTTGAGTAATCTTAAAATGCTGTTCATAGTTGCATGGTGGATTTTTCTACAGGATCACTCAACAGAAATGAAGATCTTTATTCCGTCTCCCAAATCTTTTCCGCTTTAAGCATTCTAATTGCTTAACGTGGAAGAGGGGACAAAAGTTAGAGGGAGGTGGGTTTTATCTCCATGTGAGGAAGAGAACTCTAACCAATTCTAGCTGTTGAAAACTTAACTGAGTTGACATTCAAATGTTCTAGGGATTAGGGGTTGAGGACCTGTATATCTTTGGGGGCTATTATTTAGCCTACTACAACA
>NW_006431956.1:14042193-14089817 GCF_000325575.1 Pteropus alecto | reverse complement strand
CTTTTTTTTTTTTTTGGTATAGATTAACCTTAAATGTACCAAACAGGAGGAGACAGGGGCCAAGAACTTAAGAACTTAAGTAGGTCTTATTTCTCAGGATGCTTAAGAAGCTTTATTTCTGAGGGCTACTACTATGGCAACAAGTATAATTTTTTAGGAAAGAATGTAATAGGCAGCATCAGAATAGATTTCCAGCTCAGCCATGCTTTTCTTCAACACTCTGGCCCCAATAGGATCATCTCGGCAGCTTTTCTCAACCAGGATTTCTCAACTGAACAGTACCACACAAACTTATTTGAGTAGCTATACTCCCAATTCTCCCAAGGTTGGATGTACACGCCCAGTATCGTTCTGGATTCTTAGGAAGGAAGTTCATTCATTACACACAATGGATATCTTGGGATCATAATACTTGTTTATTTAGGCAAAAACATTGCAGAGCACACTTCACCAAGACAATAGGGATGAAGGGGCAATATAATATAATAGTAGCAGGGACTCTGAGGGCTGACAGACTAATTTCAAAACTTAGCTCTGCTACTTACAAATAGTGACAGCATGTATCAAGGATTAAATGAGTTAATGTTAAGGCTTAAAAGGGCCTGATACAAAGAGTCATATATGTTGATTATCTACAAGGCTATAAACTCTACAGGGGCAGGGATTTTGTTGGGTTTACTGATGTATTCCTAGGAACTGGAACAGTGGCAGGAACGTGGCCCAGAAAATATTTATTGAACAAATGAAGATTTTGTTGAAAGCCTAGACTGAGGAAACAAATCATATGATATGGATAGAAATAAGATCACCGTATAATTTATGGTCCGAAACTGGACGCTTTCAAAAGTAAAAGATCTTGATCCACATGGCATTGATTTTTGTGCACGCTGTGAGGTAAAGATCTATATATTTTTTATCCTATGGCCCCAATACCATGTACTGAAAAGTGCCCTGTTTCCCCACTGATATGCGTGCGATGCCAGCTCTGCCATACCTCATGCTCCTACATATGTACAGGACTGTGCGGAGCTCACCATTCTGTCTACTCCAGTCCATCAGTCCTGACTAATACATCCCTTAAAAGGCTTGATAGGAAAATTTCCCTACCTGATTCTTCTTATCCAGGCTTTTCTAGGTCCTACGAGGTGCATGAATTTTATAATTCAATATAATGTCTTTAACTTTTTCTTTCTATTGAGAGATTATTCTTTTGTAAGTCCTCAGGTTGAATGCTTAGGCTAAGGAGCTTAACTCGTCTTCAGTCTTTTCTCTTTTGTAATATAATCATATGACATTGGACATTTCTTTCTAAATGGTATAGCTATATCCAACAAGTGTTTATGCTAAGTATTTTTAAAGTTCCATTATAATTTCTTCTTGATACATGTGTTATTTAGAAGTATGTTTTAAATTTCCCAAAGATATGGAGTTTTCTAGTTTATCTTTTTGTAATTTTTTCTAAACTTTTGCATTGTGGTAGAATATGTATGTAGATTATATGATTCTAGTTCTTTGATTAATGTTCTGTGCGTGTCTGGCAAATATATGTACTCTCCAGTTGCAAGGCACACATGATTCTATGTCCATTGAGGTTTTCAAATCTATACCCTTCCTGATTTTTAGAAGCTGATCAATTACTAGGGACGTTTTCCCAGCAGGATGATGGATTTGTCACTTTCTCCTTGTTTTCTTATTTTTCATTTTGCTTTTGGAGACTTTTTGAGTCCACCTTACAAGTTTAGAATCGCTGTAACTTCTTGCCTCTCGTAAGAACTTTTGTGATTCTACACAATGATTAGACTTTTATCAGATTCTGTGATTCATCTTTATTTTTTATTTGAACCTATTTTTTATTTTGTCACAAGTAACGACAGCTACACGAGGTTTGTTTTGTATCTGCTTGCATATTTTTTCTATTTTTTAATCTTTAACCTTTCTACATCTCTGTATATTGTTTGTCTTTATAAATAGCACATGGCTGCATTTCCTTCTCTTTTTCTTGTTTTTACATTAGTCTGACAAACTATATCATTTAACTTTCACGATTAGTCTTTTTACATTGATTACCCTTCTGTCATCTGCTGTTTTATTTTTTCTTTTCATCCTTACCCTAATTTGGAGTGGTTGATATTTTCCTCTTCTCATTTTTCTTTTATCTAATTTGTATCTTTTTAGTAGATACCCCAGAATCTTTAGTATGCATACTAAATAAATTTAAATTGAATCAGTAGCTATACCTTCCATCCAAGATATACAAAGATCTAAGCATCCTTTAATTCCAATTTATCTACTATCATTTTCCAGCATTTTATTTTTATCTTACTCCATAAAGTGGACATTGTTGTTTTAGATAGTCAATATCAATGTTAGATTTGCTCACACGTGACCATTTTCATGGGTCACTATTCCTTCTTGCACTGCGGCCAATGCCTAGGATCATTCTACCGGAATTACATCTTCTAGAAGTTCCTGTAGTGAGAGTCAGCTGGTGATAAACATTTTCAGCTTTTATTTATCCCTAAATGTAATCATTTTGCCTTCACTCCAGAAAGGTCATTTGGCTAGATACACAGTTACAGGAGGACAGCAGTGTGCCCCCTCAGTATCTTGAAGCTACTAACTCCTCCTCTCTGGGATTTTGGTGGTGTTGTGAATCAAGAGTCTGCCTAGGTCTGTGTAAATACTCCATTACCTGGACTCTTGGACAATTTTAAGGTTGTCTCTGTCTTTGGTGCTCTGAGGCTTTGCTACAATGTGTGGAGGCATGGATTTCTTTTTATTATCCTGCTTAGAATTTCTTTGGTTTTCTAAAACTGAAGGTTGGTATTTTTTAACGATTCTGTAACATTTCTCAATTGCTTCTTAGTTTTCGCTCTCCCCCTTTATTATCTCTGTCAGGGACGCCTATTAAATGTGCGCGGAATAAACTCAGCCAGCCCCCCACGTCCCTCACCCTCTGTTCATATTTGATGTCTCGCCTCCCTCTGCTGCGTCTGGGTAACTTCTTCTGAGCTACTTTCCCATCCACGATTTTACTTTCAGCTATGTCTACTCTGCAGTTGCATCTGTCCAGTAAGTTTTTGAGATCTCTTTTGTTTGCATCACATCTTATGCCCTTTTTTATTTCTGTAAAATATTAAACACATTTATTTTAGCATGAATTCTAGAACTAGACAGCCTGACTCCAAATGGAGGCTCTGCCATTGACAACTGTGTCTCAGTTTCCTCACATGTAAAATGAAGGCAATAACGATCTTTATTTCATAGTTGTCGCTACATGTGTTCGCTGTTGTTATATTTTGAATCTGAAAAGTACCATAACTTCAATGTTATCGGGTCTGATTCTTTCATCTGTGTTTCTACTGACTCTTGCTTATGATGATTCTGGTGTTTTCAAATGTTAAAAAACATGTGTTGCAGTTTCTATTTATACAAATCAGAATAATAGATTTGTAATTTTATCATTATCTTGCCAAAAAAGTACACATTTATTGTTGTGTATGTATATAGTTCGGTATACCCAAATGATAGTTTTCTCTTTTTCTATTTTTGAGAATACACAAAGGGTGCTTTTCAGAGTTAGGAGAAGAGGAACAAGCCATTCTGTTATCCACTTGGTCTGTGGCTTTGAAAGTTAACTTCCTCTTCCTAGTAGCTCAGAGTCACACGGGAGCCTCTAGACAGCTTGCTTAGGGAAACCATTATCTTCAGAATCATGGAGTAAAAGTCTATCAGTAATTAAAACCAGCCGGAGGCCCCGTGAAGCCAGGTGACTTTACAATATTTCACTCTTCTGCGGTTCATGTCAGACACCAAGAAATCAAACCCTGTTAACCTAGGCAACAAGCATGGGCATTTTTAGACTGTCTTGTTCACAAAAAGAATCAGTCTCCCTCCTTTCAATTTTCAAGCAGCCAGAGAGAGCTTGAAATTTGTAACTCGTTATCTCGATTCATTCTGGCCAAGGCAACTGACTCGAAGAATTCTTATTATTTCCCTTAGTTTGTGTTGACTTTTTTAACATTCCAAATTTTTACTTCTAGCAGATTCTTAGAAGGAGAAATATCCAATTATTTCCTTTCCATTTTCCACGACTGACCCGTTTGGAAGAACTAAGGGTGGCCTCTTAGGACCCTCTAGCTGTGGATGGCGAGGCAGGCCAGGGCTTCGATCCCTGTCTCCGCCCATTCCTACTGGCTGATTATCACTGGCTAGCAGACACCTCCTACCCCGACCCTGGGAAAACGTCGATCAAAGAAGGAATGAGCAAACTAATCTCCTCATGCTGTAGCTTTCTCACGGGGTGGCGGGAAGGGAGCACCAGAACAAAAGCTCACACCAGGAAGGTTCTCAGTGAGTCGAGCATTGAAACAGAAATGTGACTCGGTTCTCTTAAAAACGAACGCTGCATTATATTTCTAGGACGGATAACATTTTACGTATTGGGAAACGGTGATCTTCCCATTCCTCCAGCCCACGTGGAGCAGACATCATGCAAACGAAACTCTTGGATCAGAAACTTGTAGCTTAAACGTTCAGACTTCCTTCCTTGAGTTCCTCGTCCTGCTGAGAAGGGGCTGCAGACTGAAGGACGACGCCGGCCAGACCGGTTCAGCTCCACCCCAAGGTCTCTTCTGTGTACCTCGCCTCGTAAGGCTTCCCACGCGTGTCCTCCAGGGCCGGCTCCTCGTGGCATTTTCCAGCCTGCCCCTCACCTAATCATCTCCACCTCATGGGTTCTTAGAGGACTGATCGCTGGCCTGTGGCCATCATAAGAAGTGTTCAAGGGGAACGAAAAGAGATGTCAGATGAAAATCCTGATCTTTTTAAAAATGAGAAGGTCTGACAGTACTGGTCCCACTGGTCCCACGGTTCTCCTGAGTGGTGACAAGGGAGCGGCCACCCCTCCCTTACGAGAGCGCGTGCATGTGACCCACCCAAGCCCCGCAGGCCGGCTGCCCCGACCCGCCCGGCCCACTGCACGGGGCCACTACACTCTCTGCTTTAAGCCCCAGTTACCAGCCTGGCTCCTGCAGTGAATCAGACGTCCTTGAATGAAGAAGGTACAGCCCTTTGGCCTCTCTCCTCAGCCCCGGTCCCAGCGTCCACTCAGGGATAAGAAAGAAGAGAAAAGGACAATTGAGGGACGAGTTCTTTGGAGACGTACATGTCCTCAGTGCCAAACCCTCTCTCCGCCACTCCGTGCAAGGCGATGACAGCACTCGCGTGATGCGAGTGGGGACGATGTCCCAGGCACTGTTTGTGGTGGTGTCCACGAGTCCACACACTGAATTCTCAGTTGCCCAGTGAAACTGATTGTGGCACAGAGGCCCCTTGCTTATTTCCCGGTTCCTGCTCATAAAGACAGCGTGGCCACGTGACTGAGATCTTGCCGTCTGCCTGGAAGTGGTTTATGTGACTTCCAGCAAGTTGTTCTTAAAGGGAGAGGCACAGACTTCTGCCCGCTTCCCTCTTCCCCCCCGAATGGAGCCTGGAGCCCGCTGGAACCACAAGGTGCCCTGGGAATGGAAGCCTTGCACGGGGAGCCTGCACACCTGACACCGTGGACTGCCACTCCAGCCGTGGACCCTACCCCCGGGGTCTGGGACAGGAGGGAGGGACAGACTTCTCTCTGGTTTTAAGCCATTGTTATTTTGGCTTAATGCCACGTCCTAGATAATACAGAAGTATAACATCCTTTTCTTACAGATGAGGAGACTGAGGCAGAGAGATTCAGCCATTTGTTCGAGATTGTGGAGCTAGGAATGACAAATGGTTTCCCACCCAGGTCAGACCCCCAAGCGTACACAGCAATGTCATTAGAATCTGACAGACTGACTCCAATGATTCCAGTTTCTGTTTTAGCAACAGAATTTTAGGAGTTATAAAATGGAGAGACTTCTACCCCTTTATAACAAGAACATAAAAGTAAATGAAAATATCGGGTCAGTGTTATGAATCTGAATTAAATCTACCAGTCATTTGAGGATTTTCGATTGTGATATTTCGGGTTTTTCTCTCTATATGAGGTTTTTCTAAAATGAGAGCATTTACTGGGTAAAGTGTATCAAGGAGAAAATGTAGAGGACTTACAGAACACAACTTGATTGTCTAAACACTGTGAATTTCTCCTATATATGTAATTTAAATGTGCTGTTAATTACTGACTCTGGGTCATTTTCATAAGCAGCCTCCGTTTTTCATAGGAAAGCTAAATCCAGAGTAAGGGCTCTGAGAAATACAACTCCCTTCCGAAAAATGCTTTGATTTATTTAAGTTTATTTCATTTTCTGCTAATGAAAGTCATTTCCTAAGGAGATACAATACATATTTCAAACTAAACAGTACCACCAAGCTCAGTTCCTGTTTGACATCCAAACACTAGCTTGGTGCACACAATTCTTTTCTTAAAAACGGAACATGCCAGATCTGCGAAGATTAGAAATGAGCCCGGAGGTCTCGCTCAGCGGCCACATTCTAGAATTGTCTCTTCTTTGTATCCTCGAAGCTTTCCCACTCACAATGCTCTGGCTTTGCACATGTCACCTGGATTATTTCTTGACTCGACGTCTCTGGAGTTCAGCGCTTCTCAGCTTCCAGAAGTCACGACATCGCTGCTGCTCTCTCCGACTTCAGAGCCACACTGGCCATAGTTGTACATCACCTCAAGTCCATCCGTTTCCCTCAGCCTCCCTCTGCCCATCCTCTCCCCTCACCCCCGGAACGATGGCCACCTCCCCGTAGGTACCACTCTCCTGCCCTGGTCCCCACTGGAAGGATGTGAGGTCTTGGGAGGAGTAAGGTGATGGAGTCACTCTCTCAAAGCAATACTTGGTCTTTTTGAATTTGTGGCAGGAAGGTAGCCTGGCAGAAAGCCACTTCTATTCCCTGATGCTTCGGTGGTTGCCTCTGAGGGCACCCTGAGCTCCAGGTTGGCCTGGGCCTGACTTCCCATGCATGCAAGCTTGCTTGTCGGCTGGGCTGCAGGCTATGCAGGTCTTTATCTGAGGAGGCCTTTATCTGAGGAAACTGAGCTCTTCTTGCCAGGACAAGTTGGCCGTCGCCACTGCACGGGATGAGAGTGGGGTGGCATTCTTTATGAAAGCAAGTAAGGCCGGGCAGTTCTGGTTCTGATCGAGAGCAGGGGAGTTAGAGCCCAGGGGTGGTAGGTGGTGTGGCTGCACCCAGAATAGTGGTTCCTCGAGAAAGCTGGGGAAGTGTCAAGGCATTCTCTGGGAGGTCCGTCCTCTCACAGGCTTTGGTGTGACTGAACTTGAGCTAATTTTGAAAAACTTTGATTTCCAGTTAAACAAAAAACAATTTTTTTTTCAACATCGTCAATTTTTCTCAGTGCTATCATCTTGCCAGAAGCATCTGGTATTGCTATGGCAACAGAATGAAGACATGTGCTTGGCTGCCTACGCAGTGGCTCATGTCGATGGCATTCAGATCGCTTCCTCTCTGAAGGTCATCCTCAGGCAAGCAGGATATTTTAATTTTGCAGAAGGCAGAGGTGGAATGAAGGAGCGGGAGAAGCGAGACTCTGGGCCAAGTGGAAACACCCAGTCCCACATATCCGATCAGGCGCCAGGGGGAGTCACTCTGCCATCTGTCTGTCCCCTCAGCTTCTGCACAGCCACAGTGCATGCTCACGAACCCTCTCAGCCTGGAGCCCCTAGCTCCCTTTCCTCATTCCCCAAACCCCTCCAAAACGGTCTTCATGATGCACATCGTGTCCCTTCTGCTTAAAATCCACTGATACTTTCTTTTTTCCTATAAAGAAAATGATTAACTTTGTTGCTTAGTATGCAAGGCCCTTCTTATTTTGTTTCCAACCTATTTTGTAACATTATCTCTGCTGCTTTCCTAAGGCACCGGCCCGGCAGGATACCATTTGTCCTTGCTTTGCTTCTCTGCGTGAACCTTCCTTTCTCCTCGTCACCTGTGGGTGAGTGAGGTCCTCCCTGCGCCAGGCTCCCACCTGCCCCAGCACCCTTTCCAGCACAGCAGTGGTCTGTGTCTCTGCTGTCCCTCCTTTTTGCTGGATTTTGAGCTCTTCAAGGACAGACAGGGGTCGAGTTTTGGGGGGCCTCATAGGATTGCCCAATAATGAGGCCTACAATAGATGTGATGGTACTGTAGGTTTTGTGCCCTTGATCAAGTCAGCAGTAGGGGGAGGCCTCAAGGCGATTTAGGGTGGTCCTGGCCTCCTCAAGGGCAAAGGGCCAGAATAGCTAGGGGCAGGTTGAGGTGGATTAATCATTAGGCAAAACCCTTGAGCATAGCATCCAGGAGCCCACCTCCCCCTGCAGCCCACCGGCCCATGCCCGCGCTCCCACGCTGGTCCTCTCAGGGTTATCTCCCAAGCCACACACACAGCATCATTTGCATTTGATGCTTTATCGACCTCTGTGCCTCATTACTTCCTGCTTCCTAACAAGGCTTAAATGACAGCGCCCCGTGAGGTTTTCCTAACTGCCCCTTCCCCCAGAGCAGATTCTCTATTTTGGGGCTCTGACCACATTTGGGGGGGGGCTTTATTTTTGAAGGGGTGAAAGATCTCAAGATCTCAGGTCACCCCAGGTCGGACCCTCGCTTTTTGGGAGCCCTCGCTTTGCACGTAGCTCACGCACGTGATTTTTCAAAGTGGACACATCCGCCAGGCGGGGGTCCTTAGAGCATGCTGGGGTGTAGCACGTTCTACTTAGAAGCAAGAACCCCGTGATTATCTCCAGAAATTGCCTCAGAACTGGCACTGGGCGTGAAAGCAGCTAGAAATGCAGGCAGCACCTGGACTCAGACCCACCCATCTCCGCTCTCTACTTCTGGGGCTCCTGGCTTCTTTAACCGGACCCCCCCCGCCCCGGCTTCTCCAGGCACCTTTACTTGTTCCTCCTTCCCCTCCACCAGCTCCCTCCTAACTGTAGCTCCGGGCCGCTCTCCCTCGTTGCTGAGTCCCCTGCCGCTACGAGAATGTCCTCAGATGAGCTGCTCCTCAACCCCCAGCCATACACGGCTCAGAAGAACAGGTCACGTAACGCTCTGATTGGTCGAGGGAGGCCGCAGAGGTTTAGGTTGACCTCCACCTTCTACCCCAAGCAGCCGCTGAGAGCCAGGTGGAGGGGTCTGGTGCCACCTGGTGGACCTTTGAGGTAGAGCTGTTTACCTCAGCCGTCCTACCTCGCTGAGCTTCAGAATCACCTGGAGAGCTGGCCTCCTCCCAGGCCTGTGAGTTTTTCGAGCCCCACAGCTGGTTCTTCTGGGTGGTCACACCTGAGGCCATAGGCTCGTCTCGCTGTTCCCATTCCGAGTGACTGTGAGGGGACAGGATCGTGATCTCTAAGGGAATTTATGTGGCCGTCTCTCTCCCTTCAAAACCATATTTGTAACCGGGATACTGAACTTACAATAAACATGAAAAGGCAAAAGCTTTAACAGGCTACATTGTGCGGGCAAAAAGAGGGAGCAGGGGCGTGGGAGGGGGGGTGGGTGGGGGTTGGGTGAGAGAGAAGGTGGCCTGAGGCCTGTGGGTCGTAGGAGGCGCCTTTTCCTTTGGCCGCTGGAGGCCACCCTGTGTCACAGCCAGCTGCCCGTGTAGGGGCTCCCCTCAAAGGGAATGGCTTTGCCTATAAAATGTGATATAACCGGCAGAGCATCTCCGGCCTGCTGACATTTGGGCCGGTCATTCCTGGTTGTGGGGGCTGCATCCAGGGCAGTATAGGGCTGTTGAGCGGCACCCCTGGCCTCTGCCTGCTAGACGTCAGCAGCACCCCCATTCCTCCCAATTGTGAGAACCAAAAATGTCTCCAGACACTACTAAATGTCTCCCGGGGGCAAGATTGCCTCTGGCTGAGAAGCGCTGAGATAGGTGTGGGTCACCAGGAGACAGAGGGCTCTACTCAGCCTGGGGAAGTCGATGAGAGAACAGAGGACTCTGCACTTCCAAAGGCCAGACCCGCTCTGAGCGGCCTGGCCTTTGGCGGTTTTCAGGCAGTGCTGACAGCTGAGGACCTGGACCGCGGAAGGACCGACGGGCGGAAGTACTGACAGCTGCACCTTGAAAGGATGCCAAGGCGGAACTTCTCCACCTGTTGTTGGTAGAACACGACTCTTTGTTATAGGAGAAAATTCTGCATATCTCCTCCATGGTTCTCATGTGACTTTGGGGGACAAGAAGAGCTACTCACAAGCTGGGAGTTACGGATACCAACGGGTCGTGTCTTTGCGTTCACTCATCAGGCGAAACGTGTCTGCAGAGTCACTAGGAGGCTGGGTCAGCAGGAGCTGCACAGCACAGCTCCGCAGGCCCTGGTAAAGGGTTTGGATTTTATTACAATGCGCCTGGAATGATCTGTTGATTCTAACAGGTGTAAAGATAACTAGGATACGTATAAATTCCTCACCAGGTGAATTGCCACGTGTAGAGTAGGGGCCGCGTGGCTTGGAATTCGAACCACTGCTTTGGTTAGCTCGGCTGAGTCAGGACCCCTCGTGGCTTCCTTCTTTACCCACGTGTTTACAGCCTCTAGCTCCCTCACCCCCTATAGTGGATGGAAATACGTCTTCCAAAAATTCCACAAGTAGAAATGAAACAGCAAATTCGTGGCGACCACAGCAAAATGGACGGTGGGCTGTCTGGAAGGGACTGGCCAAGGGAATGAGTTCCCAGGGGATTCCGCCCCAGTTCTTGTCTTACCAGCTCGGGCTGACGTAACACACACCACACACGGGGAGCTTCAACAACAGATGTTTATGTCTCACGGCTCTGGAGGCCGTGGTCCCGGATGAGGCTGCCAGTGTGGTCAGGCTCTGGCGAGAGCACTCTTCCTCGCTTGCAGGCACCCCCCTCTGAGTGTCTCCTTGTTAGCAGGGCATCAATCCCATCACGAGGGCCTCGATGTCTCGACCTCATCTAACTTCCATTACCTCCCAAAGGCCTCATCTCCAAAACCCATCATGTTGGGGGTTAGGATGACGACATATGCAGTGAGGGGCGGACACCAACATTCGATCCATACGGTTCTGCCGTCCGATACTTGGAACTCCACCCCTGGACGCTCAACCCTCTGATTAAATGTTGCCCTCTTCTGATAACCCTAAAGAGCTTGGAAGGAAACGGTCCTTTTCCTGTGCCTTCGTGTATCATCACTTTCCCCCCAAATAGGAATGATGGGAGGTAGAAATTCTGAGAGTCCCTGGGATGAGACCAAATGCCACTTGCCTCACCCATCTGTCCAGGGCCATGGCTGCATATTGCTGGTGCGTTGCACATTTTTACAACTGTGGCAAAAACCAAGATGAAAGAGGTTGAGAGGTTTAGTGAGCAGGGCTTGCAATAGTTTCCTAGGGGAAGTTCCAGAAATGACCACCAGGTGGCAGCAAGTAAGCAGTTGTTCTTAAAATACTGCAGAATCTTAAAGGTAGCAATGTTTTAGCTCTGGATGATGTGAGTAGCAGGAACCATGTGAGCCCCGCCCCTCACTCCCCCTCCACCAGCCTGTGTCTCCACAGAAGAGCATGATCTTTCATGTTTTTTATCAGGTCCTGCTATGGGCCCTTCTGGGTGTATCTAATTCCTGTATTTATTAATTTTTATTGGCCACCTCATCCCACCATATACTTCAGACCCGCCTAAGTGCTATGAAGTAGATGGTGACCATAGCCAGGTTCCTGATCCAGGTTTCTTCGAAGAGAATATTCCAGGCAGAAGAAGCACCTCTTGGCTCTGGCTTGTCTGATGGGCAGAACAGACAACAGGGCAGGAACACAGGGAGTGATGAGGCAGGTGTTTTGAGTAAGACCAAGGGCAGATAGCAGCCAGATCCTGCTTTGCCTCCTTTGAGGAATTTTAGCCAGAAAGGGCAGAAGGAAGTCATGACCTTTCTGGGGTCACTCAGTGAAAGGACATTCTTTGTCAGGTCCTGTAAGGTGTGTCAGACCTGGCAAGGCCCCTTCCACTGTGGGACTTTGTTCATTTGTGGAAACGAAGAATGTTGACTGCAATCACCATACTATGAACTATTTATTCCTGCAAGTTTCCTTCCCTGATTCCATTTCCAGGTGATGAGCTCTTTCTTGTAGACACCCTTTTACCGTGGTTTAATGGAGCTGATGGCACAGCAAAAAGCACTCCTCAAGGTTCAGGAAGTGGACAGGGCAGGGACCATGCCCGCAAGGCCCTTTTCTAGCTGAGAAACCAGGCCCCAGACTCGGGAACTGGTTCATCTAGTCCCTTGAGCACACAATCAGAAAAGGGGCGAGACCCTAGAAAGGAGACTGAACAGGTCCAAGATGAACTTTGCTTTCCTTATACATCTAAGGAATCCGAGATCTCCAATCTCTCTGTAATCTCAGATCTACTCTAACACTGTTTTTGCCAGACAGAATGGCAGGACTGCCGCACGCCGTTTTGGATCATTTGTGTTCCTACTGCCCGCAGAAGTATTTTGATTGGGAAAGGTGCAGGATTGGTCCCTATTGCCTTTTGTCAATAGAAAAGGACCTTAATTTCGTTTAATATGGAATTTATGTTTGTAAAGCCTTTAAAGAAATCCAAAAGAGGGACTGAAAAACGGGCGGTGTGCAGAGCGATCTGGAGGCATGGGTGCCGCTAGAGGGAGCCATTTCGGGGCGCGGGGGAAGCAGAAGCTGGTGACCCTCGGCCTCTATGGTGGCTTTGAAGCTGGGTGGCCAAGCGCCCTGGACGGCCTGGATCCTCTCCTCAAAAATGCTGGTGATCACCTTACTGTTTCTGGACGTTATTTCCGCAGGAGCATAGATCAGAGCGTGCACGGTTGCCTGCGGCCAGTGGCCTTTTCCCGAACGATGCCACCTGCTTACGTTGACAAAACCACCTTTTGGGTATTGGGTAGAAGCAACTGTCATTTCTCTACTCCTTCCCAAAAAGCTCCAAGTGGCTGTCAAATGCCTTCGCATGTACAGAGCCTTGGAGAAGGGAGGAAGCCAGTTCCGATGACAGGGCGGGCAGTCAGCAGCGCCGCGTTTGCCATGAACTTGGCTGCGGGGAGGGGAGAGAGCGGCCACACCCGCTCTCGGCGCCCGGCGGACGGGCCCGCTTTTCCTCACAGGTGTTGCCCCTGGCACTGGCTCGGGGACCGGCACCAGCTCCCCCTTGCGCCGCCGGAGGCGACTAGGTTGGGGTGATTTGGGTGCACCTCCCAAGCCTGGAACCGCAACCCCACGAAAGGACCACGCTTGCGTGCCCGTGGTTCCAGGGCCCTGGCTTTGTTCCAGGTCTGCGTACACTTCTGTTTTACGTTGGAAAGAATTCCATTCACGAGTAGCATGCCAAGAAAAAGCAGCCTCTTCAGTGCTGCAACACTATTAGAACCCGCGAGGGCCAAACACCAACATCGCCTCCATGAAACCACCTGCCTCGTCGACTCCCCCGCCCGCCCGCGCCCGCGCCGCCCCCTCCCCACTGGACCCGGAGCCTCTTAAGGGAGGGAATAGGGTCCCATCATCACTGCAGCAGTGAGAATGGTGACAACCACCTTAACTAACCATTCCTGAGGGCGTGATGTATGCCCGGCTCTACCTTTGAAATTTTCTAGACATCCCATTTAATCCTTCCAACAATCCTATGGGGCAGGTCATATTGTTATTCTCCGTTAACTGGTGAGGAAACCGAGCCATGTTCAAGGTTTCATGACCAGCAGGCAGGACTGATTCTGGACTGCTGAGTGAACCTGAGCAGCCCCCGGGGTTTAGTTCTAAGAATCTTTTTCAGCTACAAGAATTTGGAAGTCAAGAGATGAGCACAAAAGATAATGTACTAAGTAAGTCTGCTAATAGCACTTTAACAAAATCTGAAGATCCAGCAGCTCATCCCATCTCGCGTCACCCATTTGGATGTTAAGGGAGCTTTTCGTTAAGCGTTGTCACAGGGAGCTGCACACATCTGATTGGGCTTCTGCAGTTACACGGTTTCTCGGTTCCAGTTTCCCCCAGGAGGCAGGCTGCCCTTTGCTGCCCTTTGCTGGGTCTCAGGCACGGCATGTTCTTTCCTTCATTCCACTGGCTGACACTGACCATCACCTGTATGTCCTGCCTGAGCACTGGGAAGTCTCAAGTTAAACTGGACACCTGAGCCACAACCTATTGTATAGCTGCTTACCAAGAAGTCTCGGCTTGTGCACAAACAGGAGCAAATTAACTGGCATGAATTAGCTAGCTGGTATATATCTTTTAATATAGTGTAGTTGTCGAGTCGATTATGGGACATGATTGAAATGGTGGAAACTTTTATACCTAAAAGGTGTAAGATAATAACTTTCCTGAAACGTGATTACAATTACTGTAACGAGTAGAGATATGATCAATTATTTCTGGCAGAGGCATGCCAGCTCGGTAAGCCCGAAGGCTGTAAGCACTAACAACCCAGTGAGTGCTAAAGGTATTAAGAATATTTGCACTTTACATCAAACCATCAAATTAAATACTTGGGAGGCAAAAAATGAATGATAAGCAGGTTCCTGAGGTTGTTCTTGTCGTCAATTCATAATCTCGGCATTATTTTCGTAAACTTTTATCCCTGTTTTTTAAAGGACAACAAAGTGTGATGTCACTAGCATTATTTTTCTCTAGACCAACAGTATTTTTTAGAAATAAATTTTTGAGAAATAAAAAAAAATAATTCCTAGTGAAAAAGACATTTTATTTCTGCTTTACTTCTACTGGAAATTTAAACAGGAAAGAGGAAGTAAGAGACACTCTGGGGGGGAAACTGTACCCAGGTTTGCTTTTTGTTAGCCAAACCCTGATACGCCACAGAGAAGAGAGTCAGCACGCTGCGTCGGAAGGCACCTCAATCATCAAGAACTCATTGTGGGTCACCCCAGAGTGCTCAGAGAAATACAGCTTTCAGAAAACCGGCTGCGGCTGGTTACATGTTATTTATAATGTCCTCAAAGCCAAAACCATTTAACCTGGTAACAGTTGCATTTTTTTTTTCTTTGACTAGAAAGTAGCTATAAGTGACAAGATCCAAAAAATAATAAGCATGCAGCCCTTTATTTAGTTTTGCAAAGTCTCTGCTTATAGTTCTGTATATTACATGACTGTGTTATACAAATACATTTATTTACAAAAACACTCTAGCTGTGCAAACTTGTTGCTTTTTTAAAAATGTAGGGATAGTCCCATTTCTGCCCATCCCAATATATGTTTTTAAAGCATGCATAAAAATTAACTTTGGTGTGGGAAAACTACTGTGTGCTGTCACATACGATATTTTTATGTCTATTTATATATTTACAAAAGTTTGTCAGTTTACAGAACCGTACAGAAGTGTACATTTTAAAATCCACAATGCAATAGCGTGGGTTACCAGGTCTCAGAAATCAAAGAAAGGGTTTAGACACTGCAAAGAAAATAACTAGAGAATCCCAATATGTTAAAAAAGAAAAAGAAAAAGAAAAAGAAAAAGAAGAAGAAAGAAAGAAAGAAAAGAAAAAGAAAGAAAGAAAGGAAGAAAAGCAAAGAAAACTAGCTTGCTTGGGCTGGCAAATTATTATACATAATTCTCATGGCAGTGCAATTGGTTTGATAAATTGCCTTCTACATATGCCTCTGTGTTGGCTTGTGCAGAAGTTCATTGGCTTATTGTCTAGCACACTACTTTCAAATGTACAACGCTATAGTATCAAAATGTCTTGGCAAAAAAGATCTTGAAAGGAACCATGAAGTTTTGACAAAAATAGAAATCTGTAATAAAGCTAAATAACACTAAAATAAAAGGAAATATTATAGTATCTGTTTTACAATTTGTATAGTCACACTTGTGTATTTCTCTGTTCAGTTCTAGTCTCCGTAATGAAAAATATTTTTATACAAAACATACTAAAATTCTGGAATCGTACATGTTTTACATGCTGAATACATTTTTTCCTGTCTCACACACACCTTTCTCTCGTCGTATTCTCTCATACTCTTTTTCGGTAACACGTGCTTTCTTCATTTAACAGGTATTGAATATAAACAGTTGACACTATGTAATTACAACAGCAACAAAGTAAAAGAACAAACAAACGAATAAGCTTTTCTGAAATCTATTAATCCAGTATTTCACACATACATAGCATTAAGCCTCAAACAGTACAGCAATATGTTACATTCTCTTGTGGAAACAGTTGTTGAAGTCTGTTAAATTTTTTTTTTTTTTTGAATCTTTAACTGTAACTCCAACTTGTGCCTAATAGAATTTGGCCTTTAGGAGGTTTCCTTTGCTGTGGATGGGGTGGCTTTGCTCGAACTTCCATTCTGTGCCTTGTAGCTGGTGAGGCTAGGAGTATGGATGGTCCTGATACTCTTGGCGCCCTGATTCAGTGAAGTGGGGGAGGCAGGGGAGGGAGGGGAGGAGGAGCAGGAAGGGGGGGCTGCTCGGCCATTTGGAGTCTGCAGTGAGAATGAAAGATGGTGACCTTTACCTGTGTGAGTGGGGCTCTGAAACTTTAAGGAGCCATTAGAGACAGAGGGAATGAGGGAGGCAGAGGGAGCAGACCGTCCTGTTTGGGGGCTGAGAGGGTTAGAGGTAGCCGATGGCTTAGAAGCAGCTGGATTAGGGAGGTTAGAGCTGTCACCACTAGCAGAGGGCAGAGACCCGCCTTTCCCAGAGCTGGGAGAAAGGGCTGGAATCTTAGAAGCAGGTAAGGAGGGGAAAGTAGGCTTACAGTCCCCACCAGCTTTCTTAGCACTTCCATTAGCCTGTGAACAAAGATGGCGGGAGACAGTCTGTCAGAAAGCTGGTAACACGATCGTTCCACAGGGTCTGGCAACACAGCCCTCCTGAGAATAATTCAATTAAAAGACACCAAACCAAACCAAAACGAGTTCAAGGCCTGAGCTAAGTCTTGCTGTGCTGTACTGGACCTGGCGGAAACCCCCAAAGTACAGAGCAGAGGATGTGCAGAACAGGAAAAAAAGGAAGAGCATTTCCGGTGCTGGGTCAGCCACGCCTCTGGGTGGTTACGGGGCGGGGGCGGGGCAGCGCGCCGGAGGGTTAATGTGCCTCTAATGCAACGCGGTTGACATATACGTTAGTGCGGGTGACTTTCAGGACAGCTCGACAACAGGTTTGTCTGGCTCGGTTTCCCCAGGTGTTCTGATGAACCACTCCCTTCACCAAAGACAAGCCGGCTGGTCTGGCCGCTTGTGTTAACGGTTAAACTTTGGAGTCACGGAGTAAAAGATGTTTTTATTGCAAGCATGCAAAAGCGTGGTGAGAAGTTCAACAAAGGTTTTTTAGACTTTCTTCATGCCCCCAGATCCAGGATGTCTATGTAAACCATAGCTTACAAGGAAAAACACAATATTTGGTATCAACTAGGTCAGTGACTTGCTTCTTAACTGAAAATGTCCATCCAAAATTGGGTTTAAGGTAAAACTACCTGACGATATTGGCGGGGATCCTGCAGTTTGGTCTGCTTGCTGGGTTTGTCCAGGCTTCCGGGTCTGTTCTTGGAACTCATGGGGACGGGCATCCTGCTGGTCTGTGGGGTCCCAGTGGAGCCCTGTGGGAAGGGACAGCGAGAGGGGAAGAGATGGGGCAGCGCGTTAGTGGACTGTCACCAAGGCCGCCCCACCGTGTGCAGAGAAGCTCAACGTGAGAAGCCACAGCCCTACATGCAGCACAGACCTAGAAGATGGACATCAGAAGACACCACCGTGGTTAATTCCAAGAATCAAACAGAATACACTGCTCCACTACTGATCCGACGGATTTTAATGTGAGTATCAGAGGTCAACGGCAAATGGATGACCCAGCACCCCTGCGTTTACCCAACACCAGTCAGCAACAGAGGTAAACACAGAACTGATTAGCTGTTAGACACCTAGTTGTTGTTGTTTTGAAGGTGAGGGAGAAATGGTGAGAGAAAGGTATCGTGGCGAACAGACAAAAAAAAAAAAAAAAAAGGAAAAGGAAAAAAAACAACAACAAAAACACGAGCCACCTAAAAGGAAGCGAGTAAATCACAAGACGCCTTTTTGCTAATGGTGATTATGGCAGATTTAAGAAAGCAGCTGGGTCTTTTCATTCTCCATCAGACCAAGATACCTTACGTGACGCTGAAGGTATCGACGAGGGGGGTTCTAGGGCAGTGGGAGCTTCTTCCAGAACTAGCAAGGATCGGGGGGAGGCCTCCTGGGCCAAGTGGGATGAGCTGGCAACAGAATCTCTGTTGGAAGAACACGAGGTGTCAGCTAGGGCTTTTGGACTCATTTCACTGATCGTGTTTTCAAGCTGTTTGATGGTCTGCTCCAGACTGTCCAGCGTTCTGTAGGTGTTTTTCCTAATTTCATCGGTTCTTGAAATGGGCGATGTGTTCTCCAGACCGGGCTGCTCTTGTCTCTTGAGCATATTTTGGGGGGCGTCTTCGGGTTGAGAAGACCTAGTAATTTCGAATCGCTTGGCTTCCTTGTGCTGCTTCAAAGTGCCATCTTCTTCCTCCTCTTCGTAGACCACCACCTGCAGGGTCTTCTTCCCCGTTTTGGTTCCTGTGAGAATTGCTTGAGTGAGGGCGGCGAGCTGCTTCTTCGGGAATTTGAACTTAAACTTTTTCTTGGGACTTTCAAATTGGTCATCTGTCACGTCGCACTTGCTCTCTGAGCTTGGAGAGTCTGCTGGGCTGCACGTGGTCAGCTCGGGCTTGTTCCTTTCCTGGCCTCCTGGTGCCTCGGTCTCTGCTGAGGGGACATGCGGTTGTCGCTGACTCCCAGCTCTCAGTCCTGATCCTGGGCTGCCTGGGGCCACCTTCGGGAATTGTGGGGGGCCGTTCTTCTGTACGGCAGCATTTCCATTTTCCTCTTCTTCTTCCTCCTCTATCTTTTCCTCTGTCATCATTCTCTCTAATTCCTCATCGCATTCCTCAAATATGGTTGAAAGTCTCTTGTACGCAGACCGGATGTCCATGGGTTCGTCGAAAATGATAATGACTGGTTTCTTGTCCAGGCGCACGACCGGCTCTTCATTTTCAGGCCCTTCTTGCTGGAAAGTCGTCTCTTTTCTGGCATCGATATTCACCGTCTGCACGTCCTCTCCCTTTTTGCTCACTATGTCGCGGACCTCCCCGCTGGAGAGAACCTGGACCGCGGTTCTGGTGATCATGAAGGCGATGTTGTCTGCGGGCGCGTTTTCTTCAGTGGGAGAACTTGGGGTTGAGTCTCTGTCCTCATAAGGCTTCATATTAGCATGTCGAGCCCCCTTGGGTCTTAGCACAACTTGACCCAACTCCGTCACCGGGACCCCTTGATCTTGAGTTTTGACATCGCAGTTACCCAATTCGGTTGATCTAGTGGGAGAAGGAAGGTGACCCTTATCTGTATTTTCTTGTCCTTGTTGACTTATCTCCTTTGTGTTCCCACAATTCATTTTCTGATTCTCGGCGTCGGACATAGGGTACTGCAGTCCTGAGCGCTTAGGGCCTTTGCTTACTTCATCTTCTGATGAACTCATGCCAGGGACACTGGAATCGACCTTAGACACATTTTTGGGGGAATAGTTTCTACCGTCTTTAAGTAAACTCTTATTGGATACGTAATTTTCCTTCACTACGATGTCGGTTTTACATTCTGATGCTCTCGATGCGTCAGAAACACGATTCTCTGTTCCTCTTTCCCACTGAGGACGGTCGCGAGGTGTCAGGGCCCCCGCAGTAACCTGAGAGACAGTGGAGGAGGGAAACCACACGCGTTAATCGGAACCGGATCTGCAAAGGAAGGGCGTGAATCCGCACGGTATCAGCTGGAACACAGATCTGACGAACTCACCTTTCGGGATTCCGTTTGGAGGCCATTTTCATAGTCAACATCAGATTTCCGTACGTCTTCATGGAAAAATTCCAAATTCTGGTAGAACAGTGTAGGACATGTTACTCCACAAAACCACATCCCTCCCACCCCAAAGTGGATTATACCTAAATTGTTCCTTTAATTACACGCTTCTGAAACACGCAGGCCAAGCACATTGTTACGCACCAGTCCAAAGCCTGCAGCTCTGTTTACCGTGAGCTGCTGCATTTGCCAGCTTCCAAAAATGCCCTGTGTTTGCGCGAGATGAAAATCCCAATTAGCGAAATAGTTCGAGAATTTCAAATTTTTGGGGGGGGCGGAGAGGGGGAGCAGTTAGAGAATAAAGGGACCGATTCTGTACAAAAACATCCTCTTTTCAACATCTGATAGTGAGCTGAGCTGAATCGAAAACCAGGAGAATGGTGTGGCATTGTAGAAAGCACAATCCATCAGCAGGCAGAAGATTCTGATTCTAATCCAGACCTGCCACTTAACTGTGTTACGTTAGGCAAGTCGTTTCACTTCTCTGGGCCTCTGTTCTCCTGCTTATAAACCGAGGAATAAGACCAGATTGTTTTTATGTCCCTTCCTGATACTTATTTCAGTTTTTTTCAATGGAAAGTGTCCTTCCTATAAGGACATCTGCATTGGTTGGGTGTAGTACTTTGAGATGGCAAAAAAAAAGTCTTTTTCCCTGGTCAAATGACAGACTGAAAGGTACTTGAAGTTTGTATTTGCACTTGCCAAGGAAAGTGTCAAATAGCCTTCAAACTGATAATAGCCGAGATGATCAAATCCGAATTCAGTGTGATTAATGCTGCCAAAAAATCATCTAAACATTTACGAAACAGATATTCGAGGCTAGAATGGTGACAGTGGCATCATAATTCATACTGTGTTCTCTAAACCCTCCGATGCAAAGCAAAGACACATTTCTGAGGCTCTCACAAAGATTCGGAACATGCGAGCCCAGCAGCGAGGGTCGGGAACGAAAAGGGCCCCCTCCACCAAGGAGTGTGGCTTTTTCCACACGGCTGTGGCAGCAGCCAGGGCCCTGCAGCAACACTAACCCTAGCCGTGCCTCGCTGTGCCATTTCCAAGGCTCTGCTGTCCTTTCTCCTTGCTGCAGAAGCCCAAGAGGAAAGAGGCGATCCCAGCAGGATGGGACACAAATTCCAAGAAGGCGCTTTGGTTAAAGCAACGAGAACATGACAAAGCACAATAACCCGGGCCCCACCAGAGTCAACCCAGAGCAATTCTGCCGCCCCAGCTACAAATGGAAAGAATGTGGATATACGCATTCAAGGACTAACACACAAAGAACGAAGTCACTATTAATTACGTGGAAAGATCGCACAAGATGTGAGGGGCATCCACCACCAAACACCACCTGTTGAACTTCCCCTCGCCCCCGCGAGGCCCCCAAAACAAGTGCAGTGGTTCGGCTGCTGCAGTTGGACAATGTAACATCTTCGGTGAGATTTTAAATTTAGATTATCAAACAACTAATATACTAAGTAAAAGGTTTGAAGAAAAATAAGTGAGGTCTGGGCCGAAGGTTTCAGCTCCAAGTAATGGAGTTGGCATGTTGGGAATGGAGTGAGAATTCACCCTGAAATCAGAGAAGGAACTGGCATATAATCTAAAGAAGACACTTCCACGGTGATGTTTCGCTGGCCTTACTTGCTGCAGCGTAGGCCTGGCATCTGTTCCGATTAGTCAGGGTCCATGCTATACCCTCGTTAAATATTTCAAATGCCACCACGTGGATATGTATTTTAAAACAGATCTGGTGGCAGGAAAACTCCGATGGAAAATCGCTAAGATAAAGATGTCAAGTTTAAGTTTCACGTGACCTGCCGTTTTTATCACGGGGCCAGGAAGAAGAATCAACGTGTCAAAGCAAGTGCGTTGACTTGATTCGGGGTAACTAGGTCACAAATGTCATGTGACCTCACAATGTTTCTTAGGTAGTCAGGACTCCATGGAAGGTAATTAAACCTCATTAATATCTGTTAATAGGCCCCGAGATTTGGATTGAAAACACAACGGGTGAAGCAGGCTTCATATGCATATGGACAGTAAACCAAAATTAGAGACACAGTTATAGGAAAAGTTACATAAAAGTCAAGTACTAGGCCAATGCTTCATGACAGTAGGAGAAACGTTTTAAGAAAACATTTGATTCAAAGAGTAAATGAATAGCGCAGGAAAGGTTAATAATGGCAAAGTTTGGAGGCAAGTCTGATACCTATATTGTACATGATACTCACCTATAAGTCTAATACTGATATAATGAAGATCAATCTCTGAGTGTAATTATCCAGAATAAGCACCTGTGATTAAACCCAGTTTTGGGCCAACTCAATACAGACCTGCTTATTATCTGATGGACCTTTGACTGAGATGAGCTCGATGGGATATGTAAGGATTTTTAATCAAAGGACAAGAAATCTCATGCAACTTTTGAGCCAATTAGCAAAATTCTACAATGAGACAATGATGGTCTCCAGAGGGATCCTTGAGAAGCTCCCAGTTCCCAGTGTTTTAGACAGAAATAGTCACACTGACCCAAGTACGTCATTTAACTCAGATATGCCAGAACCTTCCCATTAGCTGGTTTCAATAAGGCCATATAAGGAAATTCCAGAGACTGTAAAAGCAATATATTTCCAATGCGATGTCATGGATTTGATTCAAATTAGTAGGAGGTTTTCTTCATGAGAAAGATTTAGCAACAAAAATCTCATAATCTACTTTGGTTCACAGAGAGATCCCGTGTCACCTGGCTAACGGTTTCATGTCAGCCACGCGGCAGACGCGTCTGACACAAGGGCTCTACGGTGACCGCGAGCCAGGGAGGAGCAGGTCGCTTCCTGGGCAGGACCTCCTGGCTGGGAGCTATAAGACCCAGGACTGCATCTCTTAAGGGCTGTGATGCTACTACGGCTTCCTCACTGAACTTACTTACACGTGGGCCGAGGCACCCACATGGAGTAGCGACTGAGCTGTATTGTGGCAGATATGTCTGACTTTATTTAAGGAAAGCTAGAACCTTTGAGATCCGACATATAAGTTCCTGGTGAAAAATGTTAGGACTCGAACTGGTCACGATAAGCTTTTTTATCTTGAAATTTGGATAGAGGCTTCATTCAAATAAGATGTCTCTATGTCCCCAAATCATAAAAGCTCTAGGTGTAACTGAATGTTGAAGTTCAAACATTCAGGCTCGTGTCCTTTGCCTAAAGTACTGAATAATGACAGCGAACTTTGTTTCAGAGCCAGGACATTTGTTTTGAAGCCACTTGAATGCCACAAAGTATATTAGCACTGCAACTATACCAAACTTACTCTCTTGGAAGGGACACTTTGAGAATTTGTAAAACTTAAGAAAATCTGTTTGGTGTCCTTGAACACATGTGCAGATACACATATGTGTGTTTCTATGAGGTTCACCTGGAGATGGTGGCGGGAACGCAATCCTGCGTGTTCATCCTGAAATCGGAGGTTTTCACCTATTTTTAATGTAGCTGCTTTTGGTCTAAAAGCCATGTTAAAAATTAGAAAAAGTGCTACATATTTCCTTCCATATTTCCTTCCTCCCTCCCTCTTCTTTGATGGTCTCCGAGGAGTTGATATTCCCCCCTTCCCTCCCACCTTCCTTCCACCCCTCCCTCCCTCCTTCCCTCTCTCCCTCCCTCTCTCCCTTTTCTTTCTAAGAGTTGTTCTAGAAAATCTTAAGGGATCTATATTCTTTAGTTTGGGAAGGTAACGCCTAAATTCTGCATATACTTGTTGTATACTGTGCACAGAAACACGACATCTGCTCTGAAAACCTCAGGCCGGTGTCTCTGATCTGAACCTAAAGCTGGGTCTCCATTAGTTAATAAAAAAAAAGGGAGAGGAAAAAGAGAGGGCACGGAAGACAGGTGCAGGAGCGGTGTTAGTGTCAGCAAGGAAAGAAGGGCTGTCCCACCGTGTGGCAAACGTGCAAGTGCCACGTTACCTTCTTCTCCTTGGGTGAGACTGTGGCCCCCGGCCTAGAGTCTTTAACGTGACTGTCAGCCCGGGACAGCTCAGCGTGACTGTTTGAATTTACATCCGTAAAGGAACACTTCTGGAATGCCTAAGGAATTAAAATACCGAGGTTAACAGGAATCCAAGTGTAGAGAGGAGGAAGGAGGGGACAGGCAGGGAAGCAATCCAGAGGCGTGGACACCCCAGCTGCGTCCTGCATGCAGGTCACGCCAGGGCCAGGGAGGCAGCGCCTCGAAAACCTGCTCCCCGTTGGCCTCAGGGTGGCAAAGCTGGCAAGGGGGCAGGGCTGGGGCAAAAGCACCCGGACGTCTGGGTTACAGCATCATAAAAAGACACAGCCCTCGGAGAGAACACCCTTTCTTCCTGTCCAGGGTGCACCCCATTTGCGCTTAGTAGGGCTTCTTCTTTTGACCACTCAAAAATATCGAATTTGCAAATGAATTAAAACAAAACAAGAAGCTCTTTCTTTTTTTTTTGTCATTATTTTTTTTTTTTACCAGACTCATTTTTTTTTCAATTATAGAGAAAAGGGCACCAGGTCTTACAAACCTTTCAACCTTCCAATCGAAGTCATTCTCATGAATTCATCGTCTGAATAGTCACAAGTACACTCCCGCACCTCACGCTCTGAGGTGTTCCGAGGCTCACTTAGAATAAAGCGATGCTCTTCAGATTCTGAGTGGCCTCGGTGCCGCCTGAGCCCTAGACTCGTCTCTGAACATAGTTACAGGAGCCCACACGGACTCGCGTGAACGCTCGGCGGAAGCACGGGCTGGGCTCGCAGGGCAGAAAGGGGCGACACTGTGACGGTGAGAGCATGAGAGACGGCCACCCGAGCGCACAAGTTTTCGACATCACTCCTGGTTTAAAAAAAAATACTGCTACCTACGGCTCATCCAGAGAATAATTAAGTCAGAATCTCCAGGCTGTAGGACTTAAAAAACAAAAACAAAAAACCTCCCTATGTAATTCTAACGTGCAGCTGGGATTACAAACCACTTATTTAAACGAATCATCTCAAATCATTCTCTCATATTTTCTTGACGTCAAATATGGTCATTTGGCACTAACTCTGCAGGTGGAAAGAATGACCCGTGGCCTCCCCAAGTGAGCATTTCAGCACGTTCGGTCCTAAGGTGGGACGGAGCTGATGCCGCGGGCTTTCCTCAGCCTGTTTTTCCACATCTCTGCCGGCTGCCTGTTCCTGCTGCCACGACATCCAACCTGCTGTCCCTCAGACCCCCAAGTCCTAGCTGGCCCTGGAGGTGCCCAGGTCTCCGCTCACTAAGACAATATGCCATCTCCACTGGGCCGCCAGGCCCCGGACTCGGAAGTCTGTGGTTTCTTCTGATGCCCAGTGATATGGAGCAGGAAAGTTGTTCCACAATTATACTTGGGGGGCTGCAGTTGCTTCCTGTCCTGACTCCTGGGGTGTCTAACTCTAGAGCCTGCAAGGGGCAAAGGAGCCAGCCTGGCCACTGGCTGACTTTCTGATGGAGCAGTTCAGTCCCCTCCAGCAGGAGGGCTAAAGGGGCGTTTGATTACATTATGGTTAGAACATTTCGTTGATCACTGTTAACAATAAGATGATGAGAAGCCAGATACACTGGTCTTGTAAAGATTTCAGAGAGAGCATCAAAGAAATTTTGACTTCAATGGAGGGAAATATTCTCAAGTGATGGGGTCTATGTGGCTGGAACAACTCAATTACGACTCTTAGGGGACTAGTGCAGGTTTATTCACAAACTTCAAAGTCTCTACTGCTTTGCTTATTAGTAATTATTTACCTTGCACCAATTTAAGATTATGTAGTGCTCCATCATTTATCTGAACCAAACTGGTCCAGGACCAATTCACACTATAATTTGAGGACAGATACTACAACAAATAGCCCCAGGATCTGGCTACACATCTTAGGACAAGTACCAACCCCCAGCAGCGTCATCGGCCAGACAATCTTCATTGGAAAACTGCGTAATGGACGCTTCCATGCTCTCAACTGTTTTACGAGTCACTAACTTTATAAATCTAAGTTTCTTATGAATGAAATTCTCCACTCATTCAGAAAACCTGTAAATCATCTGACTGGTGGAGGGGATGTCCCAGGCCAGTCTGTGAGTTTCAGTAAGGCTCAAAAGGCTCATGCATGTGACAACTAGCAGCCCCGTGTTCCCTAAAAATCGAGCAGCTCCACTCTGGCAGGTATTACCATGGAAAGCAGAGCAGGACAGCAAAGGTAGAAATGACATGGTTTGAAAGTTCTACTCCAAGTGAAAAGGCAGCATGTCTTAGAGCCCTAAGAAGGTTGTGGTCTGACCACTGGAAGGGCAAACAAATCTTGTAATAAGCATGGGTCAAAATGAAATACTCTATAAACAGACTTCGGTCTAGGAATTGTGTATATGTCTTCTATTAGTCAAGTCTCAGAAGGTACGTCCAGGGCAGACTCACAACCGTGATTTGAATGTGGGATCAGTTTTGGGTATAGCCCCTGCATCCCACCTTTAAATCTATGAGTGGACAGTGGCAATTAGTTAAGAAATAAAAATCTAAAAAAGTGGGAAGCAAAATTATTCAGCTTTTTGGAAGACCTGAAAAAATGACATCGACACTGACCGGGAACCTGGTATGAAGTACAGGAGGCCGCATGACTCAGCGTCAGTCATTCTAAGTATTAAAACCAAGTCACGGGACCTCAGCTGACATGGGCTTTCATCAGTCCTTATCGAGACAAGATGAGAGCTGGTGTTTCTCATCTCCTTTTAACTGTTTTTGAAATGAAGCAGAGACTACTGAAAATTGAAAAGAAGGAAAGTAAATCCCACCAGCCAGAGCCAGGAAGGCTTGCAACAGATTTTGGTATAAACTTCCTGAATCGTTTTGTGAAATGGCTGGTCCTTACACACACCTTAAAGGTGTCCTGAGAGCCTAGTTCAGCAACATCCTTGAAAAGGTGAGGCCAAGGCCGGGAGAGGATGCTTATGGGGCCCAGGCCCACGGGCTCTTTGCCAGCGAACGCATCTGTGAGAGACGCAGCCGGGAGTCCCTGATGGGAAGGGCGGGGAGCCACGGTCGGTCAGCTCATCCCCTTACCTGGAGTTCTGCCATTATTTTGTCTCCTTCCTCTTCTTCCTCCTCATCCTTTGAGGAGCAGGTAGCAGGTACTGGTGGTGGGGACGGGGTCCAGGCTGAAGCAGGCTCCTCTGTTGGACATCTTGTGGCTCTAGCCTGTGGGCTTGGTCCGGCATCTTCACTGCTGGCCTGTGGAAGATTCAAACCACAGGTACTGGCTTAACACCCCCAGGTACTGGCCAAGAGAAGGAATGACCACGAGAACACACGTTCCCTCGCTGCCCAGTACACTGGCTTCCTAGCCCTTCGAATCGAGCTGAAAGGCCCTTCTGTCCACCTGCCATCTAGTTTGGGTTTTTGTTTATGTGAGGTACCATTCTGGTGAATGGACCGAAGAATTATAATAAAATTGCAGCTCCTCAATATTCAGTGCCTTTGAGGAAGGCCCTGCCATCCTACCTCTCCTTGAAACTCGAATTTTACATTGACCGTAAAAGACAAAATGTGCCAAGTTAAATGGAAGCTTGAGCTCACTGTGCATCTTTCGGGACAGACGCCCGCAACGGTGTCAGCTAACCTCGGTTTCCTTTATGAGATGGTCTTTCTTTGGCTTCCCCTTCTTCCCCCGACCTCCATCCCCACCGTTTTCAATCTTATGATGCCCTGTAGAGGAAGAAGCTTGTGATTTGCGTTTCATATAGTTGTAGCTAAAAGTCCAGTCAGGATAAAACGCTGGCTGACGTTTTCCCATCTGTGGTGCTTCCTGGCGATTTCGCCCATTCGAGTCTCTGCTTCTCTTCTCTGCCTCACTACTTCTTACGCTCTAAACGAGACTGTACAGGACCTTGTCTAAGACAATCATCTGAACCCTGAAACCAGTTTACCAGGGCTTCGCCCATCAAACCTTAGTGGTGCTGTTCTCCTTCCTGCCGGTGTAGACCACGTCGCCGGACCTGGTGGTGGTGAGCCCCGATCCGGGCAGGTAGCTCCGTCGTGGGGGCGGGGGAGGGGGCGGTGGGGACTTCCCCCCCAGCTTGTCCAAGTCTTGTTCTGAGTTCGGAGAGTCTTCTGGAAAACAGCGTGTCATTGCATAACAACCTCTTTTCAAGGCGATGTCCAGAAAGTTTGGGGTATTTCTATAAACTCAATGCAATTTGACTTAGAAATTTCTCTAGCCTCTCCATAGTGCAACAATGAATGGTACAGGATCCTGAAGGCCGACTGGCGTGAAATCCCAGAAAGACCCTTCATGAGTTGATTCACCTCTCTCTGCCTTGGTTTCCTCATTTGCTAAATGGGCATGAAACCAATATTTTCTCCACTGGGATGCTTGAGGATTAAATGACTTAATCTACACAGAGCACTTAGAACAGTGCTTATTGGCTTATTGTAAATGCTAAGCAAATGTTAAACAAAAAACCTGCGTATTACTTGGAGAGATGAAGGAGCAGAACCTGAAGGCAAGTCCAGAGGCCTCTGCCTGGCCACCAAAGCCATTGTCCCCCAGGTCTGAAAAACGGCTTTAGCAGGAGGCACGTGAGTGTAGAATTTGGCCAAGGAAGGGCCGGGGAGGGGAAAGTGGGAACAGAGAACAAAGTCAGGGAGAAAGTGGACTTTTTTGGTCAGGGTCATGTGGTTGGACAAAGGTTCTCTGCTAAGAAAAGGAAGCAGAAAATGCAGAAACGCGAGAATTATAAATTAGCACTGACACCACAGGTTCGGAGACGCAGATACCTGCTCAGCTTTCTCCAGAAAAATGCTTCTTAATCAAAACTCACACAAACAGCCTCGCTCCTGCCTTTTATCGACAGTCTTCACTTCTGCCTTTAGAAAGGCTCTCACTAAAGTGGTGGAACTGGAAATTCAGCCTCCAGCTGGGCTTTGTCCCAACTCTCTCTGTGGACATTGCCTGGCCTCTCAGGTGTTTGTCTTTTCTGAGATAGAGCTGTTGATTGATGCTTTTAAAGCTGCGATAAAGACTAGGTTTAACCACCAGCCAGTTCCTGTCTCGTGCATGAGGGCACTAGCAGCATCAGGCATCATGGCTGGTTCCTATGCTGGCAGCCTGGCCACTGAATGGCTACCTCTCTGGATGGCCATCTCTACTTCGGGTCCCTCTAGGGGATGGCACAGGCTGATAGGCCCTGGTCCCTCCTCTCACGTGTGATGACAGACTCCCTCTTTGACCAACTTTAGTCAGGCTCCTCTTTACCACTAGGCTTTGACCTTGATCTGCTGAGCTCAGTTTTAGCAATCCAGTTTAGCAAGAATCTCCCATTCTGGATATCTGATAAATTCTCATGTCCTACCCTTGATATCTAAGTCCTTGGCCTGCCTGTAGCAAGAATCCCCCTACCCTGCTACATTTGGAGCTGAGTTCAGTTTCTCTCCCCCATTGCAATTGTCTCGCATAAAGTCCTCCTTGCTATTTTTAACACATGTCTTTGTGAATATTTTTGCTTTAACATTGACTGAGGCCACAATCCCCAACATTTTTCATAGATTTTTTTTGGGAGCTTCCACCCTGGTCTGACCTGTCAAGAAATTCACATAAATAAAATTCGAATGATTTTTTGAAACCCCAAGCTTAGAATTTTACGTCATTGGTAAACAAAAATAAAAACAATAACATCCATGACAAATAAATAAAAATAACAGAAACCAATGTTCACAGATAATGGACAATACCCTTATACATTTCTAGTGGCCTATGCATTAGTAGACTGTTTCCGACAAAAAATCAGGCCATGTGTTAAAAAAGGAAAAAAACAACAATAAATAATATTTTAGCTGAGTAAAAAATATTTGGGGAGAATAATTTAAAGATGAATTTATCCAAATTTTTTAATCCAAAAGAATAAAAAGCCCAAATGAGATTAACAAAATATATCGCTACATTTTATAAGAAGGAACAATTACACAATCATTTATAACTCTAAATTTATAATTGATTTGTAATCCTAAAACATTAGGGGACTATAGGACAAAACTCAACGGGGAGAGCTGGATGAGACAAGACAGCGACATAATGAGGTAAATCATTTTGTCCATCAGAAGTTCTCCAGCGGGACTTCAGGAGAAAAGCCATCTTTGTGAGGGAAGACCCGCCCCTCCCAAAAGGCCCGTCTGTCCCCGGGCCTTGGTGCCCGACCCTCCAAGGGGCCCTGGACAGGCCTCACACAGCTGGCCGGCAGGGAAGGAGGTAGGAAACGCCTCTTAGCACAGACTGAGGGGGCGAGTTTCAGGGCGTGGAGTTTTAGAGCGGCTTTGTGGAATGAAAACCCGCAGTGTGTTATAGGGGTTACACCGTGGTTATAAATTGTCTCCACTGTCACGTTTCTGGACACACAAATCAAGATGGCAATTCCTTTTCCAATTAACGGTAGTTGCTGGACAAAGACTCAATGAATGTGACTCTGGGAGACACTGGGACACAAGTGAAATGACGTCGCTGTACATAATTTTAATATCGGAATAAAGCACATGGATTGTAATCGGTTGGGATTTAGTAGGTTGAGGTTTTTTTTAACACTTATTTTATATTACCGTCGACACGTTGCTTAACTTCCGTAGTTTAGTTGGTTAAATATGCAATTCAATAATTTTGATATAAAAACGCAATTTTACCTTATGATCTAATATCCCCCTGGGAGCTCATAAAAGTTGGCATTTTCTTTCTGCAGTGTATGGAAAGCTCTCGCTTTAAATGCAGGCCTCATATTCTCCCAGCTGGTGCTGTGAACTGTCTGTCATAAATTCATAGGAAATGCAGAAGCTGGGAATCTAAAATTTCCCTTATTGGGCATTGTTCTAGTATCTTAATGCAGAACAGTTCCCCTACTATGCTTACAGTTAAAAAGCAGTGAGGCCCTTGGGAGACCTGAGAAATTTGTGTGAGATCTTTAAGAAGTGAGAGGTTGGTCTTGTTGGCCAGCGCGGGCTCACGTGGGTGGCAGCCAGGTGCACAGCGCCGTCAGTACCTCACCTGAAAGTTCCAGCTTGTCCATGGGAGCATCGGCCTTCAGCTGTGGGCCCGAGGCGGGTGGCATCTCCAGGTTTGGAATTGACTTCATGATATTGGCCTGAGCTTCTTCCAGGAGCTTCTCAAACTCTTTGCCATTATAGTGGTCCAGATTTTGTCTTTTCTCTTCCCACTTCCTCTCTGCTTTCTGAAAGAAAGCAGCAAGCAAAGAAAGGTTAAAAACCAGACAGAACCACTAATTTATCATTTAGAGGTTTCCGGTGGGAGGGAGGAGGTGTAACGCGGTTAACGTGTTGGTAAAATAAAGCTCCGGGTTCCTGGCTGAAGACACCCTGCACAACAGACGAACCTGACCGTGTGCTGTCTCCACATCCTCCTTAGCGAAGCGGGCTGCATTTAAGCCCAAGTGATGCTCCTTCACGGAGAAACACGCTCAGAAACCCAAAGTCACTCATGAAATGATGACTGAGCCCTTACTACATACACACTGCCACCAACAGTAAATAAAAAGGGACACAGGGTTACGCTTTCTAAGGTAAGAATCCATAACCAAGGTTTTGTTTTCTGAATTGAGTTTTCATCGTAGAGATAATGTTCTAGGCAGAAACAATCCTGTCTGAGTTCCACTTCTGTCGAAGACTTGCTATCTGGGCACTGGGCCACGTTTTCTTACCTAGAAAATGGGAGGCAGTAATTGAGATGACTTCTAAGCTGAATCATATTCTATGATAGGAAGGAATATGTAAAATGGAATTTTAAATGTCTGTACATTTTTTCAAAGTACATCTATCTGTCTGTGACTCTGAGATGGCACATGGGTCATGCCAGGAGGGCAGTGTGGAAATCAGAGCCAGAATTAGTGGAACTCCATAATGTAAGAACTGGAAACGAACCAGCAGGTCACAGAGCCAACACGTGTACACACGAGAACACTGGGACCCCGTGGGGTGAAGGGGTCACTGTATATAAATAATAGCCACCGGTATCACGCCATCTTTACCCTCCTTTATTTTTCCTTCCTAGTGTTTATTATCACCTGGCACGTACTTGTT
The DNA here is from genome assembly GCF_000325575.1 of Pteropus alecto. Lineage (NCBI taxonomy): Eukaryota > Metazoa > Chordata > Mammalia > Chiroptera > Pteropodidae > Pteropus > Pteropus alecto. The sequence goes on along the minus strand of NW_006431956.1, from coordinate 14,057,864 downwards.
CTCTGTCTCTACCTACAAGCAGGTAAGTTTCTCAAGGGCATGCAGTTTGTCAACTCTGTTCACTGCCTACCCCAGAGCCCGTGAGGACCTGGTCCCTACTGGAGCTTTATGATGTGAATGGTGATCGCCTCATTCGTCAGTGGCAGAGCTGGCAGAAAGGGCCTCTTCCTGTGAGTCGGGGTGTAGTCGGAGATGACTCATAACTTAAATACACACATAACAATGATAACTGTGTTCCTTGGGTTCTATAAAATAAAAGAGTTGTCCCATTGACATCCTTTAAATACGGGGATGTTTAAAGTGGCAGAATGTGTTTTCAGTTCTCTATTCCACCCCATAAGCACGACCTGATGCATTGTCATCATTTGCCAATCACAGCCTCCCCACACCCCACCACCCCGAACCACGATATCGTTTTGTAAATAGCTGATGGAGATTAGGGGCACAGAGCAGAGAGCAGCTACCTTGTGTTCGGAGGCCCTGTTGCCATGACTGTGACCATAGCAGTTTTAAGAGGTCATCTCTTGAAACCTGGGTTATCTACTGCTGAGTTGCAAGGGAGGCAGGGATGGTTAAGGTACAGGTTGCTGGGGATACATAATGGGTGCAGAAAACACTGAAGATAAGAGAAAAGAGAGCTAGGGAAGCTAAATGCGCTGCCTGAGCCCTGACACCAGTTCTTGACAAAAAGAACACTTAAAAACATAGCTTGCTTTCTCTCGATGTGTTGACCTTAACACCCAGCTTTCTCCTTCCATGTGTGGCTGCCTCCGCCTCCCATCCTGAGACTACAAGTGATAACTTTCCATCCAATACCCTTAATTCTAGACCCCCCAACCCCTACCTCAAGCAATTCTGTATGTTGTGTCCAGATTTATTTTCTGAAGATGCCATTTTTATCACTGCAGCATTTCTCTGATACCTACACGATACACTTTAAACATCTTGGGCTGGTTTTCAAGCTCTCCAAGATCAGGTTCTGGCCTATCCTGCCAGCCTTATCTCCTCTTTCTTGCTCCAGTTAAGCAGGTTTCCTTACGGTCCCAGCCTTTGCTCCAACATCCTCTATCCTAGAATGCCCCTGCCACCCTTCTCTGCTTACCCAGAGTCTCTTACTTTTCAAGATCAGTGGCAAACCCTCCCTGGTGGCGTGCGTGAGCCAGCTCCCACGGGCTCAGGAGAGCTGCTCTCACATTATCTTGCCAGATGCATCTTCAGTGATGTCATGTTGTCACTCGAAATCAATCATGGTGGCAGTCTTTACACTACGGAGACTGGCAAATGCTACAAATCAGGGCTTTTCCCACCGGAGAGCTGGTTGTTAAACAGTTACCAGCACACCTTCACCTCAGCTTCTCCTAGGTGAAGCGTCTCACCCTTCTCTGAAATCTGATGGCCTTCTCTTAATCTGGCCATTGAAACCCACTTACAGTTTTAGAAATCTTTCTTTTATATATATACGTATATATATATATAAACGTGTATATATATTCTTTTATATATGTGTATATATATATAAACATGTATATATGTGTATATATATATACACGCATGTATATATATATTTTTTGATAAAATATAACTGACACACATATGAATTATCTCTACAAGCGGACTGTAAACTCTTGGAGGAAAAGGACTATATGTCACATTCCTTTACGGGGTCATGAAAAATAGAAATAGGACTCTACCTCAATCAACACTGCCCTGTTCTTGGCGCTCACACTGTGGATTTCTTCAATGAACAAGCTCTGCATGGTGGAACCGTTCATGGGCGTCTGTGGGGACGGAGGAGCCTGTGCTGCCGGCAGAGCTGAGGTCACTTCCTGTGGGACAGCAGGAGGGCTGGCTGGGTGAGGACCAGTGCCCCCAGACAAGTGCTGGGCAGGGCTCAGGAGGGCGGAGGAGAGCTGGGAGGGCTGGATGACCACGGGGGAGCTCTGTGCATGGTGAACCGCCAAGGGCACCACTTCTGACTTCACGTCTCTCCCGCTCGGGGCGTGGAGGGGCTGGCCTGAGGCGTGGGATGCCTCTTCCTGGTTCTTCAGGACTTCCGCGGCGGTGGCCTTTTCCATGGCCACATACTGTGCGGCCTGGGCTGCATCTGTCCCTTTCAAGAGCCCATCGGTGACATGTCTAGGAGAAAGCACGCACAGCAGCGTTAACGATTAAAACAGGTAACTTCCATTTGATCATTAGGGTAGACTTGAACGCAGTGTCATCCCAAAGCCAGGCAAGATTTTGCTACGAAATTAAAACATTCCAAAACTCCGTAGCGGCTCGGAGTCGAGGGTTTCCATGGCAACTTCCCAGCACCCTTGAATTACCTCCTAGTTATGGCTGGCAGCTGCTTTCTGTCCTTTCCTCAGGAGATGGTCTGTTTTTCTCTGTCCACTAGCACTGTCGTGCCCTCCCTGACGTGATTCTGTCACTGTGTGGGTGGTGGTGGCAGCGTGAAGTGAACACATGGTTCTAACGACACCTCTTGCACCTGGCCCCGGCCTGGAGAGCTCTCACAGATGCTCGCTTCTGACCCCCAAAGCTTCCTAAACCCTCCACGCTCTCTTCCTTTCACTGCCAGGCGTCTCGGGAGGGTAGTTTAAATTCCCATCCCTTCTGCTTGCTCTTCCTGTGGCTCGGCCTAGCGCAATCTGGCTCCCCTCGCCCCACCCTGGACTTGACCAAGCTTTCTGCAAAGTCACCAGGGATGAGGAGTCCTCTGCCATTTGATGCTATTTTGCTATTTCCACCCACAGTGCAGCCTTTGGAGTCAGACAGACCTGTGTCTGAATATCAGGTCTACCATGTTGTGGTGGTATAATGCCAGGAATGTCACCTCTGGAGGCTCAGATACCTTTTTATAGAATGTAACAATAATGATGCTGCTGATAACGATGATCACGGCTTGCGATGCCTTCCTCGGGGGTGGTGGTTGGAATCGACGTAAAGTGATATAGAAGACAGTGTGTACCTTGACCTATAACTTTTAATTAGTCTCTCATTCCCTTCTTATTAAAACATTCTCTCTTTTCGATTTGATAAAAAAGGCTGCGTTCTATGACCCTCCTCTGCTGCTCACTTCTGTTGCTTTTGCTGTTTATCTTACCTACCCGCCCCCTCGATCCCCAAGGATCTGCAAGGACCTGTTGCCTCCTTTCTCTCTTATCCCACCATAGCCATCTTTTGTTTTCTGTGATCACCTTCACGAAGGCGACTTCCAATTCTAAACCCCCTGATCTTCCCTCCCAGTGAGGCAGGGACGCTCCTCTGTGTCGTGAACTTCAGTCCACATTACTAAGCGCATAGTGGGCAGCTGTGTTTAGATATCCTTCTAGCACCTCAAATTCAACCCGTACAAAAACATTTATTGCAGCATCTTCTCAGGCCGCTAAGTTACTCCGAACTGTGACTGTCGCCTGCTTTATCTTCTCTGCCATGGAGTCAGGACATACACGTCCTTGGGGTGGGGGGCGGGGGCGGGCACATTCCTACCCTCTTCATTGCCTCTTCCACAGTGCCAAGTACAGCACATCACACACATAAGATACCAATAAAAAATTAACAGTGTGAAGGCTTATGATAGGCAACTCAATGGCAGCTCAATGCCTTTTATTTTGAAAGTTTCTTAACTGGCTTTATCTATCGTTCTTGCCACTGAGCATTTATGAGACAAAAAACTCCTATAACATTCAAAAAGCACACTCCCATCTTTTTTTAGAACTTGCATTCCCTAGAGAGAAAGGCAAATACTGAGCTTCGACACTTTGTACTGGCTCTAAAATGTTCTTTTAACTGTTTTTCAGGGAAGAGAGGGGGGAATGGGATCGTGCTACCTGCCAGCTTGCTATCCATCTCCACTTAACAAGCACGGTTTGTTTTAGGCAATGCGGATGGGTTACCACATTTAGTGAAGAGAGTAATGAAGAATTCTTTTACCAGATTTTTATCCTACTAGAAGAAAAAAGTTCACTCCGGCGATTTAAAATGAATGAACCTATGAGAAAATGTAATTCAGATAAAACTTCTTCCTGTACTCAGTCAGATGTGGTCTCTACAGGAAGGGGCTGTTGTTTGAATTTAGAATTCCTCTGGCATTCTGGACCTTATGCAGGTCACGATATGGTTGCTCTATGGAGTTTTCATCTCAAAAGAGGCTCTTTCATGAGGTCGCCGTTACTAGAAAAATCTCTCTTGCTCTCATGGCTAATAATTTGTCTGAAAGTCACCTACATAGTTAATATAGTTCTCTTATTAATCTGATCAGATGATTATGGTTGGCGATTAAAATTCTCCCAAGAAACTGTCTTTCATGTTAGTTCTGTTTGTGATCTGCTCTCAAATTTGGTCCAAGATCTGAAGGGTAATGTCTCTGCAGTTTTCTAGTTCTAGTAAAAAACCGAAAACTCAGGGACTGCCACGGTTGGGAAACGGTTTATTTTTGGTATTTGTGTCTATTTCCCATGTGAGAGAGGAAGTTTTATAAGGGCAGGGGTCCTATTCGTCTCTACTATATTTTAATACCCAAGACCAGGGCTGAACAGGCAGAATGTCCAAATATTACTGATTGCCTGGCTGGGAGAGCAGAACCAACTCTGATCTCTGGAGTCAAACTATCCGTTCATAGCCCAGCCCCGCCTCTGACCTGATGCGAACCACCCCAAACTTCAGATTTTACCTCTACGAGGGGAATAACCACACCTGCCCTTGGGGTTTTTAATTAGGATCAAATGAGCTAATATTTGTAAAGGGCTTAGTGCAATGCCGGATATGTGGAAAGTGCTCTCAGATAAGAAGCCATTGTTATGACTATGTTGAGAAGAAAGAGATCAAATTGTCAACCAAAGGCAGTGCTGTGTATGCTGGTATGAGATGTCATTTATAAAGGTGCTTCTGGTAACACAAATTCTGCATGCAAATATTTCAGCACTTTTTATGTCAAGAATTTTCTTTTCAATGAAAGTCATGGATGAGTCAGTGATTTCTTTCAGTCTTTCCTCCACTGTGACCCTCTTTTATGGGCAGGTCAGGGTGACACGTCAGTGCCACTCAAGGGGATTCATTTATCTTTCCTAGGTGAGACCAACAATCTCTCAGATACTCTTTCAGTAGGTAATTCAAAAATGCTTTATTTATTTCCACTCATTTTCTTCTAACTGAAGTCATCTATGCCCCTGAAGTGAAAGAGGCTAATAATATATTTTGCCTCATTCTTCAACCTCAAATGTTCTTGAAAAGAACCACCTCCAAATGATTCTTTAAAAATGTTTACTGCGTTTACTAGTAAATTTTAAGCCCTAGCATGGGCCAAATGCAGCAAGTCTGCGTAGAAGAATCAGGACCTCGAGTTGCATTACAGAACAAGTTCAAGGTAGGAAAGAGCCACAGCTTCTCAAGACACTGGAAATAAGATGTGACACGTCACAGTGATGGAGACAGGTCCCAGGAGCGCGGAGGAAGCCTGCGAGTCCACAATGTAGATCCCCCAACCTTCTGAACCCCTCCCCCCCGCCCGCCCCACGGGGAGCCCGGTCACCTCCGCAACATGGTCAGCGTGTCGGTCATGCTTCGCACTCTCTGCAGGAGACTGTCCAGCCTGTGCGGCTCCTCCTTCAGAAACCGCACGGCCTCCACCTCTATGCGCAGGATGGCCCGCATCTTGTTCTGCAGGGTTGGGAATTCTCCTGCCGGCCAAGAACAGTGGGTGAGTCGTAGGAGAAGAAGCCAGGACAGCGAGCCCCCACCCCGCACCCGGGACTGGGCAGGGTTGTGTGCGCGGGGTTCGCCAGCCGCAGTGCCGCTCACACACCTTCAAGCGACAGACGTGTGTCAGACAGAGACGGGCTCAAGGTGACCCTGGGCAAGGACAGAGCTCCTCACGACCTCACTTCCTGTTTGTATATTTGGAATAAGGTCAACTGTCCCTTCGGGTTGTCTGTAATGGATTTGGCGCAGGTGCCTGGTGCAGCATAAGAGCCCAGTGAGGAGAAACTGTTATTGGTGTCATTTAGGCCTAAATCTTACAGCACCCACTACAACATAAGCTACAAGAGGACAGGGACGTTGGCCTGTCCTTTGTTCGGTGATGGATCCCAAGTGCCCAGAACAGTGCCAGACACGGGTAGGAGTTCAATGAACACTTGCGTGCATTCATGCGTGCATGAATCCCTCACTGTGGGACACAGGAAATGCGCCTCGCCTTCTTCCTTCGAGGAGGAAGCTGCTCACCTTTCAAGGACGCCACAGCTTCTCCCACCTGTCGCAGGAGGAAAGCCCCATCTTCCACGTCCTTCAGGGTAACCGCTCGGCCAGCCGATGCAGAGTCCTTCTTCAAGTCTTCCACGAAGTCTTCCAGCTCACTGGGGAGTGAGCAGACCAGAGATGGCAGTGAACACTGAGGTCCTCCAACAGGACAGGGGCAGCAGCAAAGGGCCCATCAGGTCTCCTGCTATGTACTGTGTCCCAGCCCCCCACCTCACCTTCCATGTAGATGGTGGGACCACATTTAAAGGAGTAGCTTGGTTTGGCTTAAAATATTCTGCTGAGCGATCAGGTGGGTGCGGGGAAATTTTTCCAGGGCCTGTCCCTGGGGAGGCCAAGGTCGGCCAGAAGGAAGATGACAACTGGCTGACAAAGGACCCACTCTTCATTTTCAGTGGTGTTGATGCCAACTAAAGGAGGGGTGTAGGAACTTTGTGACATGTCAGAGGAGAGGGAGGGAGAGAGAATGTGCTGTGTATGCTGCAGGGGAACAAAATGAGCAGATGTCAGGCTTCTCAGCCTTGGCACTTGACGTTCTGGACCAGATGATTCTTTTTAGTGGGGGCCTGTCCTGTGCATTATAGGGTGTTTGGCAGCACCCCTGGTTTCTATGCACGAGATGCCAGTAGCACTCCCCCCCAACCTTGTGACAAACAATAATGACTCTAGGCATTATTAAATGTCCTTGAGGAGAAGAGGGAAGCAAACTTGCCCTTAATTGAACCTCTGATTTATACTGATTATCCCATCAATATGGACTGACTTTCCAAGCTACAAAGAGAAGAAATGATCACACACACACGAGATCACAGGGTACTGCCAGTTCCAATAAAATGAAATGAAATTAAGGTTTTCTACTTCAGAAACAAACAAACAAGCATCATGTCTCCTGGGCACATTAATAACCCCTTCCTAAACACATGTTTGTATCATTTTGGTTTGCCTGTAAATCCAACAGGAAAACCCCTCTTAAAGAACAGGAAAAAGAGCTTAAGGAGATGGAGACCCACTAGGTGGCAGTAAGTGAACAGCTATTCCGCGGCTGGAGCCTGAGTCCCTTGGAGCAGGCAGCAGGAAGAGAAAAAAGGAAGGCAGGGGATCTGCAAAAAGATGGAGCATCATGACCCTTCCCATCAGGTGGGCAAGTGGATGAAGTTGTGGATGGCATGGCAGCTGCGGGAGGGCTTCGGGCAGGATGGCACATATGTTCAACAAGGACCACGGGACAAACAACAAATCCATCCACTCCCAAGCAGCAGGATGAAATTTTCGCTGATGTCTTTCATTCTGTTACAGAAAATGGACCAAAATTGCCCATGACCCTTTCAGACAAAATGATGCAACTTCAGGACCAGAATGGAAAGCCCATCTGCTCACTGACCACACTTACAAACTATGGAAAGGTGCAGCTCCTGCGGCCCTCAGGTGGAGCGAATCGGTGCCATCTCTCATAAGAGTTCTAAACATGGTACCTTTGTGTGCAAACGTTTTTTTCTATTTCGAAACCACACAGAATTATTTTAATGTGGAGACTGGACACACTGTCCAGTCCTCTATGCTTTGATGAAAGAGCTAAGACCCAAATGCTATCATGGTTCCATCAACAACCTCCGAAACAGCCAAGGTGCAATTAATACTCCAAGGAACTGTCATCTGACTCAAAGTCAGTCAGCCTAAACTTCTATTTTAATCTTCTACACAGCATGACTCTTGGATTTCATAACCCTGCACACAGTAGACCCTTAAATGTCAGTTTTCCCTGTGTTGATCAGGGAATACATACAAATGTGCACGGATGTTATTGCACGCAACAATTTTACTTCTCCCCATATACTTCTATTACAGATAAAGCAGTCAAATAAAATTTGTTCATTCAAAATGTAAAAGAGACCATGGAGCTACAATGAATGCTGAAAATAAATGTTTAATATTACAGTAGTCAATATGACTTTTGAGTTATAAACTCGGCTCCAAAGAATGTCAAATGTTCACAGATGCTATGGATTATAGGTAAATTCGCTCTCTTTGTTGAAGTCACTTTTCATTCTACCTTGGTTAAAAAGAAACATTAATTTGTTGAAATGCATTTCATTTGACTGATGAGAAGCCCAACTATTATTTCCATGGAGAAAGCCACCAAAGAGAAATTATCTTGATCCAATTTCTCTCCATAGTTCTAGATCTAATTTTATTTCTCTGCCATCTGAATGGCTCACCAGCAACTTATGCTAACATAATCCCCAAGGGAACTCATTTTCGTGTGTGTGTGTGTGTATGTGTGTGTGTGTGTGTGTGTGTGTGTGTAAGGGCAGAGAGGCAGGAGGACAACTTTTAAAAGTACATCATCTTATAGAGGAGGAAAAGGGGAAAAGAGAGATACAATTGTTTTCCTAACATTCCAGAGTTGAAATTTCCGGCTGCCTTTTATAATCCATGTTTTTTTTTCATCACTCGATCCATCCAATCAGTCCATTTTGCATTCGATTGCTTTCCCCATTCCTATTTCTACTGTTTGACTCAGGCCTTATTGATTTTTGTCTGGACTGCTATAGTTGAGCCCAATATGGTTTCCTAAACACCAATCTCTTTGCCCATCAACCAGTCCTGTACATGAAGGCCAGAGGGCCCTAACTGAAATACAGCTGACTTGGCTACTTCTTTGATCAGAAAAGCTTCAGTGACTTCCTCACCAGGCCAATAGTAACTCTCAAATGTGAAGATGCTTTAGAATCTGCCATGTAGGTTTGTAAAATGCACATTCCTAAGCTCCATCCTGTGAAATTCTTGATCTGGAGTTGGACCCAAGAACTTTGATGAAAGCCATAAATCCAGGTCTCTATTACATGGTCTACCAATCTTGGCAAACACGGACCAGACCGATGTCAAACAGATATGCCGGGCATGAATATAGTCTAAGAAATAGGCAGGCTCTATGCAAAGGGAAGGGCGCAACCCAAATATGAGGCATGACTAGTATCTTGCACTCAACCCAAGCACGTCCTATGCCTTCCTGGTCCTGAGACTCATTGGTTCATAGGGTTCCTCTGCCTGGGAGGCCCCCCCGTCTAGCCTCACCTGATGAAATCACACCTGTCTGCAAGACCATCTCAGCTCAGTTTAACAAACTTTTGGTGAGGCCCAACTATGCACGTGGTACTGTGTGTGACCTGGGGACATATGAAGAATAACTTATTTCAGGATAAGTCGTCTTGATAATTGATAATTGGGCTGTCACAAAAACATTTTAGACAAAGAATAGCCTTACTACCTCTTGGTGGGTGATTAACTGTCTAAAAATGCATGATCTAAATAAAATATTTTGAGATGTCAAACTGTGGTCAAGTCTAATTTTTTAGGAAAATAATAACTCAAATTGACTTTTTCCCTCTAGATTGTTACTGAGAGGGACATTCTAATTATAATCAGATGTACTGGGTTGGCACCGAGGTAATATAAGCACCAGCTCGAATATCCACTAGGAGATAGAGCACAGTATTTTCCATTATGGAGACTTTCGGGAATTCTGGTCATGAAAAGAATTTGAAACTTGCTCCCTTACATTCCAACTTGGAAGACTGAAGCTTTTCAAGAAATGAGAGAATTGCCAACACTAGAAGCTGCAAAAATTACTATTCATTGTACTAACAGGTGAAATAGTTCTATGATAAATCTCCATTGCATAACACAACATACATTAATGTAAAAGATGTTCCTGCCCTAGCGACTGGGGAGTAATAAAACTCTGCTCGTTTCAATAGAGGGACTTGATAGATGCTTTCAATGAGAACCTCACGGAGAAGATTGGTAATGCTCAAGGAAGCATCTTTCATTCTGGATCGGGCCTACTTTACATTTAAATTCTTCCTTTGCAATTTTAACTATAGTTGAACAACAGGAAGATAATTTTAGCGCTGTGTTGTTTGGGCTATTAATTTTAATTTATTGAGATTAAATGCAGGCTTCCCGTTTATCATTGGGTTTTGCCATTTGCTCCTTTTCATTTTGAGCCCTCCAAAAGACAGGGATGCTCCAGCTTTTAAAGAGACCAGCTCACTCGCCTGAGGATGGCCGTATTTCTTGGGCCTACATGGAGGGGCGCTAAGCGTCCATGGATACCCAGAACCAGCAGAATGCTAACTGGTACATAGTAGGTGCTCAATAAAGAGAGAGGGCGAGAGCAGCATCCAGAGAGGCGCCATCTAGAAAGGCCTCCTCATTGACAAAGAGAGGATTTCTTTCCTGGTCAAACGGCGGGACGTGCAACAAGCGACCAGCACTCACCATAACTTCTTGACGATCCTCTCCTCCTCGTGCAGGTATTTCTGCCTCTCTTGCTCCACCAGGACGCGCTGTCGTTGCACAGGATCCTCCAGTCTCTTCATCGTTTCAATCACTTTGCCATTAATTTCCAGCTCAGCCTTCTTCATCATTGCCCTCAGCAGCTCCTGGTTCTGCAGCTGTTGAACAAAAGAAATCAACCTCAATTGGCTCTGCCTGACTGACGTTGCGGTGACTGAGCGCCTGGCAGTCTTCAGAAGTGGGTTTGGATAAACAGCCCGCAGCTGAATCTTTCTTTATTTCAATGAAAAAGGGAATGGAGCAAAAGACTGTGTATAATATTGCTTCTTCAGCCAACATCTGAGTTTTTGCAGCCAACTGACAGCCAGACTTTCATGTCTGGGTCTGCAAAAAATAGGATCCTTTCTTTACTCTGGCCAATGTGTCACGGACGACGGGCAGAAACTCTCACTGACATGCTTTTGTAGGGAGAAGCCAAGAGCACCAGCTTTGGAGCCAAGAAGGTTTTGGATCAAACCCTAAACCCTCTTCCTGGCTCCTGAGAGACATTAAGGCTACCTAGGTCTCCGTTTCCTTATCTATAAAAACTGTGACCCTTAGAATGGAAACAAAGGACCCGCACCTATAATTGACTCAGCATTCTGAGGATTAAATTGAGATACTGCTACACAGAGAATAGATACTCACCCAATGTTGATTTGGCTTCGGACGATTTCAGCATATCGGTTAAAAGAGAATCTATATCCCTCTTATTTATATAGGTCCAGGTACCAAATACCATGTAATCACAGACCATTAAAACACCGTACTTGACGCTGATGGTGGCAACGATAATGATTCCAGATGAACCCAAGGCTCTTGGCAACTTACACATTTCCCTGAATTATACAGAGGCTGCTTGAATACATAAGACCGCAATTTCCATATAATTTTCCATACACTTACTTTCCAGAGCACTCCACCCCAGGGAGTACAGTGTGTGCGAGTTTGCATCCAGGCGTCACAAGAATCTAGGCAAACACCCGAGTCCTGTTTCCAAGAAGGTATCCTGGGGCAGGACAATTTTCTGACAGCACATACAGCAAGTGAATTCATTCCATCAGCCTCAAAAACTAATTATGTTATAACCTATGATATACCTAAAGTTCTCCTGAAATTTCGACTGGCTGTTACTGTTTCCTTTGTCTTTTGGTTTCGTGGACTAGTCTACGATGGTACATCACCTCACAGGGCAGACGATGTCTTTGTCGACCATCTATTATTTGTGTAAGCTGAGGGGAAAGGTCCTCTGACCACATTACCACCTTCATGAAACTTCATCACGGTTCCCATTTTCTCGGAATAAAGATAAAACACTTCAACACAAGCCACAGCAGAACCAGCATCGTGGTCCAGTATCAGCAGAGCACCACGACCAAGTGGCCATCCAGAAAGAGCTGCCTGGGTTCAACTTCTAGTTTTACCCCCTGGCAGCTGTGTGACCAAGGCCAAGTTATTAATCTCTCTGCGTCCATCCAAAATAAAGGAGCAGCCACAGTTCGCATCTCATAGGCTGGTAATGGAGATTCAATGAGGCAATAAAGAGCTTACGATAGTGCCTGGCACAGTCCTAGCACTCAGTACATACCGGGTACTGTCATCGGGCAGCACAACCCCAGGGCGGAGCCAGCGTGAAACCAAATAAAAACGCGCCACTCTTGGGTAAGTTACCCCCTCTATATGACTCATGACCGTGCGCTCATACTGGTTTCCCGAATGTCTTTTTACTGTGGCCTTAAAAACAGTCAGTCCCTCAGCATGTTGCTGAAAGTCACCGAGTTTGGAAGCAACACCCAGAGAGTGACCGCCTCCCACGCCCTCTGCAGCACAGCTCTGCCCACAGTGTGTGGGGCGGAACGGCCCTTTCCCACATCGCCAGCCTCCTCGCCCTGCATGCCGCTGGCACGCCTTCTGCTCCAGCCACGTGATCTGACCGGCCAAGCTCTTTTCTGCCACAGGGACTTTGCATGTGCTATTCCCTCCATTGGGTTAATATCCACAGTCTCCAGGACACCGTTCCTGGCACAGAGCAGACATTCAATAAATATTGGATGAATGCACGCATGAATTGAGTTAAGGAGCAATGCTGGTATTGACAGACAAGGGAGAATCTAAAACCCTTTCCTAGATGATAGAAATACAGGGTGATCCATGGGTCCAGATATGCCTTGGGTTCCACTCTAGTGTCCTGTCTTGCCTGACGGCAGCGTTGTTAAATACACGGAGCAACATTACCTGCTATCAAAATGCTATACTCAAATTCAACGCTATGTGTCAAATCCCAAAGAGCTATTGCCTTGGTGGCGGGGGGACAAACGGTAAGAGGTATAAAGAACAAATAAGTAGATGATTAAATGTATCTAAAGTGAATGACGCCGGGTCCACCTCCATGAGATTCTAATTTAACTGGTCTGAGGTGACGCCGCGGCACTGAGAATTTTTTAAACTCGTCAGATGATTCTGATGCGCCACCAAGGGTGAGCATCCTGCTTTAATAAAAGGGCTCTGGAATGGACAGATGCTGTCACTGTGCCATGAGCTGTGTGGCACTGCCCTCTGCTCCTCACTGTCTTGTGTCCATCACACACGCAAGCTCCAATAAAGTCACAGTCCGTTTAGCAGTGGATAGTGACAGTCGCTATCAAGCTCGACATTATTATGAGACTACTTAAAATTCTTAAAGCTGAAATTTGAAAGATGGGGAAAGCGAAGCCCGGAGAGACTAAGTGACTTGTTCAGACTCACTGGGCAAGTGCAGGGCAGGATCAGGATGAGAACCGGGTCTTCCGAATTCAACCCAGTAATTTTTCACCCACCATCTGTTAGGTAGAAGGTTCCAGAGAGCATGGCAGGGAGCATGTCTGTTTTATTTTCAGGCACAAGCACAGTTTCTGGCACACAGTAGATAGCTAACACATATTTGCTGTATAGATGACTCTCAAAATAATGTTTCTAAGAAGACTATAGACATATCGGAAGAACATAACTGCATGTATTATTCAAATTATTCAACTGGTAACATGGTCAGAGCACATTCGAATTGTTCCAGTCAAAGAGGAGGGAGAGAAAGACTCGTTTGGAGTTCCCGGCTGTATGATCCTCCTTTCCAGAAAGAGGGTCTCATAGAGGGACTCAGTGACCAGGGCTGCTAAAGGGACTCAACGGGGAATTTTCTGTAGCACACTGGCTGGCACATGGTCAACAATGAGTTAATCACAAAGGAACAAACATGTGCTTAGGTTCTCTTTCCACTTACCTCTAGACCTACTGCACCGCCCCCAACTCCACTCCCCCACCCCCACCCCCACCTGGTGTTCTTGCCATCGTCCCCAGAGTGTCAAAGGGTGCTGAAGGCAGGATGCGGATCGACACCTCTCTAAATGCTTCAAATAAATTAGTCATCCGCACTTCAAATCGTTACGGTTATTTTTGCTTAGACATTATATCTACATTTTCAATTAACTTAAAAAAAAAACTCTATTAAGGTATAGTTTACAAACAGTTAAATAGAGATGCTCTTCAATGTACAAATGGAGTTACACCTCAATAAACCCATTGTAAGTTGAAAATACCATTAGTTGAAAATGCATTTAAATGCGCCTAAGCTCCTGAACCTCATAGCTTAGCCTAGCCTACCTTAAATGTGCTCTGAATACTTACATTAGCCCACAGTTGGGCAAAAGCATCTAACACAGTCAATACACTGTAGAGTACGGGTTGTTTACCCTTGTGATTGTGTAGCTGACAGGGAGCTGCCAGGCAACACGAGAGTATCCTAACACATATGGCTAGCCTGGAAAAGATCAAAATTCAAAATTCGAAGTATGGTGTCTACTGAATGTGTATCACTTTCGCACATTAGTAAAGCTGAAAACTTTTAAGTTGAACCATCCTAAGTGGGAGACCACCTGTATGCTAATTTTAAGTGCACAGGTCAATGAGTTTTGACAAATGTACACACTAAAGTAACTACCACTGAAAAGATAGACATGTTTTATAACCCTAGAAAATTCCTCCATGACTCTTTCTAATCAACCCCACAACCCCAGCCCAAAGAAATCACCAATCTGCTTTCTGTCCCTAAATATTTAGTTCTTCCTGTTCTAGAATGTCATATAAATAGAATTATACAATATGTAATTTTTTGTGTCTAGCTTCTTTCCTTAAGTATATTGTTTTTGAGATCTAGCCATGTCATTGAGTGTTTCTGTAGTTCATTATCTTTAATTCTGAGTGTTATTCCATTGCTTGGATAAATCCATTGTATGATTTAGTCCATTGTATGTACTAAAGTTTTTATATTTTTACTTATTGACTTGATTCTGGTAATCTTGCTAAAATTCGCTTTTTTGGGGTAGCGTTTTAAAAATAGATTCTTTCTGATTTTACAAGTATACAATCATGTCGTTTGTGAGTAAAGACAATTATACCTTTTACTTTCTCATCCGTATGCCTTTTTTTCTTTTTCTGGCCTTATTGCATTTGCTAGGATCTTTAGCACAGTGTTTAGTAAAAATGAGAGCAGACTTCCTTGACCTTGTTCTTGATTTTTCGGGGAATGTGTTTACTGTTTTCCAATCGACTATAGGTTCTATAGGTTCTTCAGACATCCGTCAACAGGTTAAGGAAGTCTCCTCAGTGCTGAGTGGAAGTCTCAACAGTACTGAATTTTGTCATATATTTTTCTCCATTTATTGAAATTGTGATTTTTCTCCTTTATTGTTAATCAAGTCAAATACATTGATTCATTTTTTTTCCATAATAAAATCATCTTGCATTCTTGGGATAAAACCAAGGATAATGTAGTATCTTTTTTTTTTTTTTAAATAAATTGCTGGATTCAATTGCTACCATTTTGTTAAGAATGTTACATATATTTTCTTGAGAGTATTAGTCTGGATTTTTTTCTTATAATATCCGACTGGTTTTGCTCTTAGGGTAAATGCTAGCTTCATGAAATGCGTTGGGAAATGTCTTTCATTTTCTGAAAGAGTATTTTTCCTATCGGTACTTTAAAGATGTCATTCCATTGTCTTCTGATTTAACTTTTGTCTCTGATGAGAATTCAGTGTTAA
>NW_006431956.1:14040119-14042139 GCF_000325575.1 Pteropus alecto | reverse complement strand
TCTGGCTGCTTTTCAGATTTTTCTATTTATTCCTGTTTTTCAGCAATTTGATTACAATAAGCTTTGGTGTGGTTTCATTTGTGCTTGTCGTACTAGGGGTTTATTGAGCTTTTTTGTTCTGTGGATTTACAGCTTTCTTCAGATTTGAAAATTTTTCAGCCATTATTTCTTCTAATGTTTTTCTTTTACCCCTTGACTACTTGACATTGTTCCACAAATCACTTAAGTTTCAGTTCATTTTCTTTAATCTTTTTTTTTCTACTTCATTTTGGACAAGGTTCTATTGCTGTTTTCACATTGATATTTTGCTTTAGCAATGATTAATCTTCTATTAAGTCTATTCAGATATTGTGTTTTTCAGCCCTTGAAAGTTCCACTTAGATACTTTTTATAGTTTCCATTTATTGTCTCATTGTGTCCATCTTTTCCTTTAAATTCTTGAGAAAATTATAATAGCCATTTTAAAGTTTTTGCTGCTGATCTCATTATCTCATTCATTTCTGTTTGATTTCCACATGGATATATTTTTTTAAGATTATGGGTCGCACTTCTTAGCATCATCACATGTCTAGTAATGTTTGATTGGATGCTGGACATGCAGTTCTGGATTTTGTTGTTTTCTTTCGTTGGCCTTTGTCTGGCAGTTGATTCAGTTAGTTGTGGATCATTTTTGTTCTTTTGAGCATTGATTTTATTCTTTGTTAGGATGACTCTAGGGTAGTTTTTGCTTAGGAGCTAGTTTAGCCTTAAGGCTGAAGCACAGCTCTTCCCTACTCTCAATTGAATGCCCCAGGTAGCCAATAAAGACTCTACTCCTGCTTGTCAAAACATGAGCATCTCCCAGCCCTGTGTGTGCTCTGGGAAGTTTTTAGCTTACAGCCTCCCATTTTGTTTTTGTCTCGCTTAGTGGTCTTTCATGCTACACACACTTGGCTCATTATTCAATAACAGACTTGCAGATTTATACAGTTCTTTCTCTGCAGAGCTTCCTCTTATTTGGTACTCCACTCCATAAATTCCAGCTGCTTCAGCTCTCTAAACTTTGATCATATCTCCTCAACTGAGACTGTCTGTTGCTCTGCTTGGGTTGTCCCTTTCAGCATCATAATATGAAACATGCCCCCAGGCAGAAAGCTGAGTCAATGGTAGGTACAGATCCTTCGTTTCCATCCTCCCAAAGATCACAATCCTGTGTCGTCTTCTGTTCAATATTTAAAAATAGTTGTTTCATACATTTATTTATTTTTCAGTTTTATGGTTGTCAATAGTGAGAAAGCAAGCAGAGTTGCAGTTACCCCCTCATTGCTGGCTATTAAAAATTGAATTCGACCAAATGAGTTATCCATATCAACTTTATCAAGAAACAAGGAAACTGCCTACACCTAATTCCCCCATCTCAAAATAAACATACCTCACATACTCAATCTTGATTTCTTAGGTGAAAACTAAGACTATCAGTCTTACCAACAGTACAGTTGAACTAATCAATAGTATAGCTGAGCTGATTTTGCTGCCTAGCAGAGACACTGAAAAGTGGTTTACCACAAATTAGGCAGTTTCATGATGATAGCCAGACACCAGAATGACTCCTGACCATTTGGTTAAGTTCCCCAGGCTGTAGGAAACAAGGTAAACGATGCCTGGTCACAACTACATGTTATCTTGGAGAAGCCTCCCCATCTTAGATGGCCTCTGTGTGACTAGGGCTTGGCACATTGTATGGCAGCCTACTTGTCAACTCTCATACTAGTTCCATTTATTATTTCTGCCTGGTGGGGGAAAACAGATCTGCTCAGCATGGACGAACCTCGAGTGTGCTTTTCTCAGACACACACATCCCATGACCATTATTTTGGATGTCAGAAGATAAATGAGACTCTGGCACATTTCTGTGAGGCACTATCTTATAAAAAGACACCTTAAGATAACTATACTGAATTATATCATTTCAAATACAAGAGCTCTGTGAACTGCTATCTTTCTTTCTTATGTTGATGTTTTACCTCCTCCCTCCCTCAGT
>NW_006431956.1:14029361-14040019 GCF_000325575.1 Pteropus alecto | reverse complement strand
ATATCGGGAAGCAGAAAAAGGAGATAGGGACCAAGAAAAAAAATTGTGGAAATTAGAGAAGGAAGAATGTATCCATTCTCTCTTTAACCAAGTCTCATCTGCCCCCCACAGAACTTGCTGCATCTCTTCCAGAAGCTTATCTCTTTCCTCAGCCTGCAGTCACTTCTGTGGATATGGGGTTACTATGGTAAAACTCAAGTACTATGGCATTTTGGGAGGAGAGATGTAGCTCATCATTTTTTTTAATATCATACCAGCAAAGGTAATAGACAAAGATGATTATCTTTCGAAGGCAACATTTGTTAGGTATAAGAACTTCACCTCTTCCTTTAGCACTAGCTAATGGCAGACCTAACTCTTACCTGGGAATGGAAGATAAAGTTCTATCTAGCTCTTGTATCAGTCGTAACTAAGTAGAGAACACGTATGATTAGCCACTGGGAATGAGGGGCATCGTTTAAAGTCAGGGCTTTAAAGTCAACGGGCGTATCTTTTGCACTTGCGGGTTAGTGGGTACCCCACTTGTTTCTGCCTCACCCTGTGATAGCTGACTGGGATGTCAACATTTCTGAGAGGTATCTCGATGAACTGAGCATCCATAATACTTGAGAGCAGTTCTTTCCCTGGAACATTCTAGAATCACCAGTGCCTGGGCCATTCGAGAATCTCACTTACCATGGAACATTCTAGAATCAGCAGTGTCTGACCTCTGGCCCACACCAATGAAGTCAGACTCTGGCAGTGGTGCTTGGGTGTCAATATTTTTGTTAAAGGCCTCAGGTGATTCCAGTGGGTGACCAAGATTAAGGGCCATTCTCCTAGACTGGTAAGACTGGAGAACAGGGGCTGACATGAACAGAGTTTTCATGGGTTTCTTGACCTGCTGAGGCTCCTTTTGTCTCCCTCGACATTCTTTCTACCCTATTTAAATCTACCCACCCCACTGTGTCGGCATCAAATTTCTTTTCCTGAAAATAATCTATCGATTCTTAAAAGAAAATGCTAAAATAGGATATGCTCTACAGTCTAGGATTTTCCAGTGATTTAATTATCTAATTACTGGAGCCGGCTGCCAAGCACAAAAGATTTCATCCAGTTTCACTGTTTTATAAGACAGTTCAAAGAACATTTGAATTTTAATTCAATTTTCGTTCTTTTGAGACTATTCTACAGAGTTTTGTATATCTCTAATGATAGCTCCATTATTGGACTTATAATCACTTTGGGGCTGCACTTTGCTTTTGGGGTGTATAATACGTATGCTGGAGGAGAACTGGTGCTGAGATGTCTTAATTATTTAAAACTGTTTTTGTCTTAAATAGACTCCCCTGACTGGAAAGACAGAGGCTTGATGGGGAGGAAGGTGACAGAGACAAAGGAAATACAAAGACTGAGCAGAAGCAGCAGCAGCCAGGTTAGCAAACAAAGTCCTTACCTTTCCCCATGCGCCTGCTCTTTAGAAATGTACACACTTCTAAGCTCAGGAGCACATCTGCTCACTGTTCTGTTCCCCAAAGCCAGAAAAACCAAACAGTTTGGGGCAATAAAGGAACTCGTGTGGTTAAGAAAACATTTCCAGACCTTGACTGGAGAGCTTCTTTGAGAAGCTACAATTCTGCAACTGAGCCACCACAGTTCAAGGGTCAAAACATTTCCAGACCTTGACTGGAGAGCTTCTTTGTTTGAGAAGCTACGATTCTGCAACTGAGCCACCACAGTTCAAGGGTTGCAAGGAGTGGCAAGTTATGGGAGACCCCTCCTAGCCAGCCAGGGGGCCAAACAATGCCAGCCACCAACAGGGTGATGCCACAGCCACGCACACCACACCACACCACACGCACACCACAACCTTGGTATCGAATTTGCCAAATTCCACCCTTGTCCCTCTAAAAACAGATGCTCACTTTTGAAAGCAGTAGGTACTACCATACAAACAATGCATTATTGAATGTTCCTGGGAAGGTCCCCTGAGGAGCGACAATTTCCAAATGGCCAGGAGGTGGTACTACAAGGCAGGAGCGCTGTGAGAAGGGGCTTGCCCTCCATAAACCCTGGGCAAGAACCCAGGAGAAGACAGGCTCCCTCTGGCCTGCACATGTGTCATCTGGCTTGCAGAGCACTAAATAATTGGTTTTTAATTATTTTCCAACATTTTTAGAATGCATACAGATATTTCATATAAAACTTACATTTCCTGATTCCACTGAAATGTTGAAATGTCTAGGAACTCTGATTCTATCAGGTTAAGAGATGGGTGGAGCTGAGTGGTGACTGCCCTTGGGAGGGGCCACTTTGTCACTGTCTCTCCTCCACTTCACTTGTTAAGTTATCGCCTGGACCCTGTGTGCACTGGACTTTGTCACTTCAGCACACACCCTCAGCCCAATCCGCACACTTCATTTCATTGCAAAGCATCTTTAAATAAAACTGCAAAGCAAGGAGAGGCGAATGCGAAGGATGGGGAACTTCACAGAGGATATGATTCAGAAGAGGATTTAAATGAATTTGCCTGGATGCCCAAGGTATCTGGGTTGTTGTCTGAGAGACAGAGTTGCCGTGGAGACCTGAGCCCTGAGCCCTGAGCCCTGCAGTCTGGTCTATCAGCCCTCACAACCCATGACGGGGCCTCTGGGCAGGTCTCTTAAGCCAGCTGCCTTTCTGTTTATCTTCCAGTAGGTAGATGGCTTAATTAGCTTAATTAGGTGGTAGGAACTACAGGGCTCATGCATCTGTGAGCTGAAGGGAGAGAGAAGCTGCGGTTTGAAGCCCTTTTTTTTAATTGGGCTTCCTTGGCTTGGGCAGCTCCACCCCACTGGCTTCTGAGGATGCTCCTGGATCCTGGGCGGGTTTGCCTTTTACCAATGTTAGAACTTCTCCAAGTCAGGGAGGCCGCCTGGATTTAGTCTAAGCCAGCTCTACATCCTCAGTGATCAATCTCCCACCGAAGGCAGGAGGCATGAGGTTGATACATGAAGCAAAAACATGATCTCACGCAGAGAGGCACCATCCCAGCTCTTCGGTACGCAGAATCAGAAGATACATTATTCGGCTTCGTCAGATTTATGAGATTTGCTCACCAAGATTCCCGACAGGAAGCATCATTTTCCCTCCCCTTTGGAGCCCATAGAGTTCATATATTAACAGTGGGACAGGGTAAGGAAAATACTGTGGAACGCACCATTTTTTTTCCTTCAACGAACCATCCATAATGGCGTCTCTTCCTTATGAATTAATCTTCTAGTTTAAACTCATGTTTCTAAATACATCATAGATCCTTGCCAAAAAAAAAAGCTTATCTGCCTGTCACACCATCATGCACACTCACTGGAGAGAAGCAAGGAGCCCAGATACTAAGCAGGAAGTCTTAACTGGCTGTTAGAAGGCCCCACTCCACAGGGCTCCTCTGTTTTCAGCTGTCCTCCAAGAGCAGATGTCTAATGCTTTTTTCATGTGTAAAAGCATGCACGGCTTAAAGAAGTGGTGATACACTGACTTCAGTTTCAGTGGAAGGCTCTAGGCAAAGATTACGTGTTTCTATTGTTCTACTATTTAGGTCTTTGGTTCATGGAAACGATGGGAGAAAGAACCCTGTGGGGCAGGGGTGTGGGAGGAGGAGAACAAGACAGAGGAGACCGGACTTCGGGCAACAAGACAGATGACATCACCCACAAGGAACACGGTCTGTACCTGGAGCTGTCGCATCTGCTGCAGCTGGAGCCTGAGTTCGGCCACACTCCGCCTCATGTCGAGCAGGCTCATGTGGATGGCCGGGGTGCCGGCAGCCAGGGGCTGGCTGGGCGGCCCTGTGGGCTCCAGGGCGCTGAGAGTCTTTCCGCCAGAAACATGGGGACCTCCTATGGGAAAAGAGCAGCAAAGCACCTCAGAATGCCAGAAAGCAAAGTCTAAGCTCAGTCCCATCCCAACATGGATGACTGGTCACTCTAAAATGGACCATGTCTTTCATGGTGAATTAAAAAAAAAAATTATGTTGGTCATCTCAATGGCAAAAATAAGGTATCAAGTTTAAATAAATTATAGAAACTTCATACAGTGTTATAATGTACGGTCTGTAAAATCATGTTCTAGAATTTTAGCACCAAAGGAAGTGCAATATGTACAGCATGATGCCATGTTAAGGAACCTAGCTGTCTGTCTGTGTGTCTGTGTCTCTGTCTAGCTGCATATCTTCTTTAAATGTACACAGAGAAAAGGATCGGATGTATATATAACAAAGTATTAACAGTATCTCCAGCTGATGGTATTCCATGAGTTTTATACTTTTTAATACTTTTTTTTTTTGGTATTTTTAAATTTGCAGAGTGAATATCTGTAATTTTATAACAGAAAAATCGTTTTAAAATTCTAGGGCCTAACACAGCGTACCACTATGACTATTTCCCGCAGGCAGATGTACCATACCCAAGAACATGCACTTACTTCTGGGCAGAGATTCCGCTGATCCCCAAGGGGAAACTAATAAGAACTGAGGACTCTCCCGAATCCTTTTGGGTTTCCAGACCAGAAGAAGCAGGACCTCTGCCTGCATCTCCTTTAGTGAGAAAATCAGGTGTGATGTGAAACTTCTTCAGGAGAGGAATCAGAAAGGCAGCAGAAAGAAACTCTACCTAGTTTTCCGCTTGCCATAAACTTTGGCTCCTTGAGTCTAACTTAAATAGCCTCACGCACTTTATAAGTCCCTCTGGGAAGGGCCCGTTTGACCAAGTTTGCTTTAAAAACGCCTCCAAAAGGATCCCAAGTAGCACTTATAAGATGAGCATGGTATGAGAATCGAGTGGAAGTACTATTTCCTTTTTAGGACAATGTGATTCTATGGAACAGGTGCCCAGAGTAGAATCCTTATCACACACACATTTCTGAAGGGGTTGTTAAGCTTTCCTGTAAAGGACAAAGTGGAAGGTTTGCAATAGGCCAGGCTGGCCTCGCACGACAGGACCCTGTGTTCCTTTGCATGCCGTGGAATGGTTACAGCCCAGTGGCCTCTCTTTCCATCTCGACTTGGCAACCATGAGAACCTGGTGCACGCAGCCTGGCAAGCCTCACAGAGCTGCTGCCATGAGCCATAGGTGGCATGCCAGTGAGTGAGGGAGTGCCTTACAACCTCCTGCTTACCGCCTGGCCTCAGCAACACCATCGGGGAGCTGACGGCACGGCAAGTTCCTCACCCTGAGAGTACCCCTCAACCGGCCTCTCGTGGTCCCCTTGGGGCGGTCAGGGGGAGCAGACCAGGAAGCATGTGAAGGGTTTCCAAAGGAACCCCAGCAGACCAGATGTACTTTTGCCATTTTTCTGAGCCTAACTGGTCACTTTGATCACCACCATGGCTCTGACCAACTTTTGGCAGTTTCCCACCCCCAAATCAAAATCGCCCTCAAAAAGCAAGATTTGCCATCTCTGCAAATGTTCTGAAGAATATTCTCCAACCGTGAAGGCCTTCACTAAAAGGACATCCAGTAACATTTCCAGAAACGTCATATTAGAGGTAACAGCAACTTCACGCTCAGGTATTCCGAGAGAATCACGATAAACCGGAATCTTTTCTTTTAGAATTGGTCAAAAAGTTACTTTATCATCATTTCATACGCACAGGAGTAGGCATGTGTGAACACAGACACTCACACGCATGCATGCACACACATACGCACACCATATGATGTTTGTACAAAACCACGATCAAGATATTTCTCCAACAAAAATGACACTGTGCTCGGGAGCTCCCTCCCGTTCGGTAATAAGAACTTGTGCTAATTTCTCAGCCAAACGAAGGCACACGTTCCTTCCGAATCCACCTTCTCCTTACACGTTCTGAGGGCACCAGGGCACCTCACAGACCTCCTGCATGGAAGAGAGGCTCGAGTCTCCCTACCATCTGTTAGAGCTGAATGCCAATAACTGGTTGAAAAAATACCTTTCACAACCAAATTTAGTTATGGAATCTAGACTCGCTTGTAACAATTTTTTCATCTATAAACAATCCACTAAAATTGGTTTCTAACTCCATCATTCGCTGACACCGCTCTTTATCAGGTGGCTAGTGGTCAGTTGTTAACCCAGTAGATGATGAGCGGACCTGGCATCTCTTTGGTGTGATGCTGGGCTCTGTCAGCCACTTCTTTCCTTTTCAATTTGCAACTTCCCCGTCTCTTGTCTTCTTACCTCTCTGCTTCTCCGACTTGGTCAATCTCTTTTCTAACTTTTTCCTCGGCCGACCTTTTTCAATCCTGGCCTGTTCTGTCCTGGGCCTGCTTCCCCAATCTCCGGGCACGCTTTCTCAGGAGGTCATTTCCACCATCACCACCTGCCACGGTCTCCCACATCTTTGTCTCCAGCATACAATTCTCTTCAGATCCACATGCCAATCCCTTCACTTCACTCCAGGACTTTTCTAGAAGCAAGTCCAATCATTATTTCTATTGACCTTCCCCAGACCTCTTTCTGTCTCTATCGGCCTGTTTTCAGCCAGTGGCACTATTATTCACTCAACTATTTAAACCAGAAACCTGGAAATCATTCTCAGTATCCACTTTCTGGTTGTGTGACCTTGGCTAAGTAACTTAACTTCTCTCCAGGTCAGTTACCTCATCCGTAAAATGGATGTAAGGGTTATTGAGTGAGATAATGGAATAAGCACATGTAAACTGCTTAGTCTGGTGTTTGGCACAGAGGGGGAACCACCTCCTCCCCCCTCACCGCCTCAACTGCAGTCAGCTGTGATTATTATTTCCCTGTGCAGACTGGGCAGGAGGATCCTCTGCCAGCCTCCCCTCCTCACCTGGAGTGTCAGCAGGTACAGAAGGCTGGGGTGGCAGCAGCAGGCTGAGATCTATAGGTAGGTAACCCAAAATCTACAGATGGAGCTGGATCTGGTAGGTGGGGACCCTGAGTGGTGAATGAGGTCCCCTTCAGATTAGATTCACAGGACCTGAGATCTGCTCTCCCTACCCACACTTGGGGTAGTCACATTCTGCTTCCAACATGCCTGGCCGAGTAAGGAGTGTCACTGTGCAATTTGTCCTCAGAACCTCACTCCTCTGTGTCCATGTCACCCTTTCCAGGCAGAGGTTTCCCCTTTCTCCTACCAAATCCACTCTAAGGTGATTTACTTCAGTCGAGTATATCTTAATATGAATCTTATTAAATGTAAATTTGATATAAATTTAAGGTATCCTGTTGTGATCGAAAAAACAAACAAACATGGGTTTGGGGGTTGGCCAAACTGGCTGAGACTTTTACTAGCTGTGTGGCTAACATCTTCTTTACAGGGTTATGTGTGTTAAATGATCTAATACACAGTATATAACACGTCATATACCTTTGAAATGGGAGGTTCCTTCTGTTCTCACATCCATAGTAAACCAAATAGTCCTACAGTAATAGGAAGCCTGGGTTTCCCTTTCTGATGGCCAAATGAGCTGCTTGACCTCTATAGTTTTCCATGTACTTGTCTACAGAACAAGCATAATACTTCTTGTCTTATAGCTTACTTCCTAGGATTCTGGAAGAATTAATATATTCTGTGCACTGTACCCGGCTACTATGGCAACAAAAGCCCTGTGGACCACATCTAGCCCTGACACATTAGAACGAGAAAGACCAAACTCAGCAGAGACGCGGGGGAGCACACGCGCATGGCTGTTGCCCGTGGCTTCACAATTTGGCTCAGCCTTTCAGAAGAGAAAACTTGCAGCGTGTCACCACAGATATTCAAATGTTCATCCCTTTGGACTTATTGATTCCACTTTGGGAAATACAACCGAAGGAAATGACATCTGCTCCTTCCCCCATGCTCCAAAAAAAGACACTTACAAAATTTTTCAAAACAAATAAATGAAACAACTTATGGAACTTTAAAGGGGCTGGGGCCCCTGAACACAAAAGAATGAGAAACAAATGACAGGTGGGCGCACTATGTGGATGTATGTCACAAGTGTGCAAGTGTGTTCAGTCTTATCTGGAATATAGGAATAACGATTATCATCCTATCCCATGAGGATGTGTCAGGAGTTAATGAGCCCATGTGTGAAAGTACCCAGAACAGTGCCTGGTGCATGGAAAATGTTTCTCATGATGATGATGATGATGACGATGATGATGATGTTGCCCAAAGTGCAAAGGAATAAAAGGAGAATACAAATGGCATGTACATATTGATCAGAACAATGATATCGGGTACTAATCATTTCTGGACTAGAATCTAGAATGGAAGCTTTTAGTGTTCAGTAGGTTCTTTCTGTTCCCTCCAAGTGTATTCAGAATAATTGACACATACCATTTTATAACTTTAAGGTGAACAACATGTTGATTTGATATGCTTATATACTGCCATATGCTTACCACTGTAGTGTTAGCTAACACAATCATGTCACATAATTACCATTTCTTTTTCGTGGTGAGAACACTTAAGAGGTACTTTCTTGGCCACTTTCAAGTATACAGTACAGGATTATTATCTATCATCACAATGCTATGCATTAGATCCTCAGAACTTACTCATCTTCTAACTGGAAGTTTGTACTTTTTGACCAACATCCCATTTCCCCCACCCCTAGCCCCTGGTCACCACCATTCCACTCTCTTTCTATGAGTTCAATAGGCTCCTTCTTTTCTTATGTTCTTAATAGATAAGAAAATAAATGAATGAATAAATAAATATCTACAAAAGAAACTGACGCTTGCATGTGAAGCTTAGCAATTTCCGTGAAATGACCTCTGCCTGCAGCCAAGGTCACTGATTGATTTCTAAGTAAACCAACAAACCCCACAAGGATGGGAGTGTGGGAAGACCAGCATGCTGGCTTTAAGCTCGACTGCCTTTACTTAGCTAGTCCGGCAGCAGGACTAAGAGGCCTCTGCTGAAGTTCCAAATTCTGTCCATTCTACCGCGCAGCACGACACTGCGGCTTCCCAAAATTAGGGGTTCGCCCAACTTGCCACATGCTTCCTGTGTAATTCAGGAGCCGAACATCTCCCTGGTACTGATTTCTATTTATAACCCAGTGGGAAGGAAGACCTCAAATTCTTGAGAGAGGCCTGCTGTGAGCCTGCCGAATAAGATGTGCATCAAAATATACCTGGACACCAGTCAGCTCCACTAGTACCATAAACGAGGCCTCCTTTGGAGGAATGCTGGCATTTAACAAGCAAGCCCTGGTCTAAGGCTACTTTCTCTCATCTTGACCACTGGTGGTTCTTTATCAGCTCTCATCCCTTCTCACACTTCCCAGACTACAGCTGGGCCGAGGTCCTTCTCCAGTGTAGAACCTTCCAATGGCTTCACTTTGCACTCAGAATATTATCTAAATTCCTTACCATGCATTTGCACCTGCTTTTCCCTCATCCCGGACAGCTTTTTCCCTCCCCCTTCACTTATCTAAGTCCTATTTAACTTTCAGGCCTCCGTTTGTGTCATTTTCTCAAAGAAATGCCTTGGTTTAGGCTAGATCTGTTGGTTAAACATTCATCCTGCACTTTTTCGTAATACACGACAATAATAATTATCTGTTCCATATTCATTTTCTCTACAGGATTAGGAATTCTAGGCAGGTGGCCGTGTCTGAATCACACCCACTGTCCTTGCCAAGTACCAGGCACCTGTTTATTTGTTGGATGTCTGGCCATATAAATGAGTGAATGAATGAATAGCGAATAAATGAATAAAGGTTGAAGGGAGCAGGGAAGGTGCCATGGTACAGGGCGTTATCCGGGCAGGCCCTGAAATCACTCCAAATAGGTGACTTGGGGAAAGGTTAAGTACTTCTGGGACAACCAGAGCTCATCAAAGGCAGCCCGCATATCTCCTGGGGCTCTGAAGAACGCTTACCTGCACTTTCTGTGTGGTTCTTACTGGTCGTAGACTTCATCATTTTCTCGCTGAATAAAAGAAAAAGAGATTCAGCTACACAGTTTCCAAAAATGCCTTTCCCCCCGTTCCATTCATTATTCTAAGCAATCAGCAGTGGGTAGTGATGGTATCAAGCAATGAGGGTATTTTAGCATCAGCACCACTATTGGCCGGAATGGAAAAGGCTTTCCAGGTGTGCATCTGACGCTGCCGGTGGGATGCAGCTGGTGGGCACTCATGACTTTCAGATGATGGTGGATGTAGAGACGTGTGGATGGCGGTTGCAGGCACTGCGCAGTGGTCCATGAAGCCACATGCACTGGGAAGCCCATTTACCCTTCTTGGGCCGAAGTGTTACCTTCGACCAAGAATTACCAGAAGAAACAAACAAACAAACAAAACAAACCATGATTCAGAGAGATGTGAATATTTTCAGCCTTGAAATGATTACAAGAAAACGGATTTGAATGAATGAATTATCTTAATGATTAAAGAGAAACAGATTGAATTATTTTTAATTCATTTGCTTTCTTCTTTTTACCTAGATGCATCTTTGCTATTACTTGTAAAGGGCCCTTTAAAAAGCGCAGACTGAACAAGGCCAGTTAAATTGGCAATCTGTTTCTCCATGGCTTGCATCCTCTCTCTGTAAAACAAGAGAATTGTTTGTTAAAGCTTTATTGACTTTCAGACTGGTTTGTCTAGGTGAATGATCACCTGAAGGTTATAAAAGGTACCACCTAGGAGGCCATCAAAGTGCACCTTAACCTGGCTCTGGGAATGGGAAGACTGCAACTAA
>NW_006431956.1:14015506-14029305 GCF_000325575.1 Pteropus alecto | reverse complement strand
TGATCAGAGTTTAGTATTAATCCAAGGATCTCACTGAAAAGATGCTGCACAGGCCAGCAGAAGCCTCCTGGAAAACTGAATGGTGTCTCCCTCAGAAATCATTCTGTTTGCACGTAGTGTTTTTGAACCTTTTTGCCCTGCTTTTGCAATTTTAGCTTTGGCACCAGCAGTGTCCTCGGCCAGCTGTGGCCCAGTGGCACAGACTTCTAAGCCATACTATGCCTCAACTGGAGAGCTGCTAACTGGTTTTGGTGTAAATGCTGGAGATGTTTGTTATGTGTGGATTAAAACTTGTTTTATGGCCTGAGAGCAACACAAACGAATATATCTTTAAATCATGGAAAATATGATTGAAATCAATGTCTGACTTGGGGGCGAATGGTATTCAATCTAACCTCATACGGACTTTAACCTGGGCTTTTATAGGATCCAACAAGAAACAAATATCCCTAACAACTTGTTCATGTCGAGACATGAATGAAAAATCCTCCCAATCATTTTCTGTGCACAGATACTGCATCTCCCTGTTCAGGGGTCTCTAACGCTTCATCACAGTTCATCTGGCTTTTGAAGTAGGCTCACATTTCTACACCTGAGAAAATGGCAGTTTCATAGAACTGTTATCGTTATTTTTAATACATTTACAAACAACATCATGACAAAGTGACCGCCCTCTGCTGACTAGGGGCAGAGGGCATCACACACGTCACAGCCTGTGGATTGAGCTACACTTAGTAGTTTAAAACAATAAAGGTAGAGAGGGGAAGACAGTCTGAATAGTGTGGGCACCTCGCCTGCCATTGTACCCCATGAGCAGGGGTCCTAGTGTGTGCTTGAGGCAGAGAAGTGACTCTACTCTTCACTGCGGGTGTCAGTCCCACCAAACCCCCACCGTGTGAGCGATGGTGATTTCTGTGCTACAAGCAGCATATTCATACGTTGTAGCTTCTACATACAAGCTAACTACTTCATCTGGTACCCAATGGGAAAAAGCCATGGTGGTTTGTTCTTTTCCTGGTTAAGTTGGACTTATTGAGAGATGTTATATCTGTATCTGGAACTTCATGGCAATCAAGAAGGCTTTCAAGGATAATTTTGTCCATACACAACTTTTTGGCCTTGAGTTTTGCCTTTGGAATATAACCCTGTTTCATATGAAACATTGAGCTTAAGTTAAGATTTACAAGCTTCTGACTTCAGAATTCCATGGATTTTCTTTAGTTTAAAATAGATGGTTCTGTCACAACACTGAGAGTTTCTTGGACGTAAGTCATGTAGTCTGGATGGTTAATGGTTATAAAACCATTAAGGAAAAAAGAAACAATTTAAGTATTATCAGTATGATCTCTTTGCTCTAACAGTGTGGGAAGGAAGAATCTCAAGCAATGGGAGTAGAAATGTATCTCCATCTTCATGCGATGACTTTCTAAGTGTTTCCAGGCATGGCAGTGAATTGTAAACCTCCGAGATGCAAAACATTTTCAGTCACACCTGTGTTCCTGCTCTCTTCTCTGCCGTAAAACAGCACATGTGCCAAAGAGAAAAATTAGTAAGACACTCAGCTCAACAAAGCGGGTTAGTAAATATCCAATGGATCCCAAGTTTATCAGACTCAAGTTGCAATGGCATCTCAGAAATGATGGGGTGGTGGCTGATCACGCTGACTGCCCTGCGGGAGACACAGACTTGCATAAATGGGCTCTTGGGAAATGAATGACTTCCATGGGGACCTGCTTAGTGTCCGGTAAAAGCTGTCCAGTGCCTCCATTCTTCCCATGGTGATGCTGGAAGTCAAACTCATGACCCTAGAGTCAAGACGCATTCGGAGCTACCTTGAGATGTACTAGTTTACTGCTCTTATTCCATCCTAGGCAAATGAAAAGGATTTATTTTCCTTTTTTTTTTACAGCAGCATGATACTTTTAAGGTCTAGACAACTTTGGTCAAGAAGCGACTTCAATGGGTTCGATGGCAAGGTGACAACCTAACTCCATGCAGGTGACAGCACCACTCAGAAATGTAAGAAATAGGTAAGTCTATGACTGTCAGAGGAAGTGAGACTCTGGTAGGAGGGAAGGGAGAAGGGCTTCATTCCAACACTGGCTCTAAGCACAATCCAGGGTAGAGCTAAATCAGTGTTTCTTCTGGATCCCTCTCTGGTTACCAGCCTTCCATACCTGGTCTAACGAAGGAGAACAGAAGCACTGAAAACCCAAACGAAGCATCTGGATCATGCCAGGTTCAGACCACTGATCTACAGTTGATTCATCACCACAGTTAGAAGTGCACAGCTACAGTCCAGGTCAGGTTGTCTCCACACTGGTGTCCGTCGGGTGGCATTTTCCTTGGCTCAGTGGGTGCCTAGCTTCTTGCTGTGCTTCTCCCAAGGTTTTTAGGATGTAGAGAAAGACAAGCGCCAAATAGCACCCCACTCTCCTTATTCCTCAGGAATGACGTTGGC
The DNA here is from genome assembly GCF_000325575.1 of Pteropus alecto. Taxonomy (NCBI): domain Eukaryota; kingdom Metazoa; phylum Chordata; class Mammalia; order Chiroptera; family Pteropodidae; genus Pteropus; species Pteropus alecto. The sequence continues at coordinate 14,026,844 of NW_006431956.1, read as the reverse complement.
ATAGTGGCAGAGGTGCCTGGGGGAGAGTCACCAGGAAGGAGACAGGATCTCTCGGAGCCTTGAGAATTCACAACACTATAGCTTGACGGTGGAGGGGAACAGTTTTCCTTCATCGTTCAGGAAACAGCAGGGCCTGCGCGTGGCCGAGCATGGAGCCAGCCGATTGCGCACGTGCGCTCCACCATCTCGGCCAAAACCCCCTTACGAATATACGATTCCTCTACACATGGTAATGAGAAAACGTTTACCCTCCTATTTAATCACCAAAGTGTTTCTGGTTTCCGGATTCATTTGACGGAGATTATCTGATTTATAAATTCATAAATAAGATCGTCTTTCCATTTCATGGTTGGTAATCCAGAAACAATTTTATGGTTTAACTAAATTAGAGCAACTGGAAACTTAGGCAGCCTTCGCCCATGATGAAATGTTATGATATACATTTTAATGTAAAAGGGAAATAGGAGAAATGCAGTGGAATAAGAGAAATTATAGACAACCCTGTCATTTTATTGCAGGGCAATTTTGTATGATAATCGTCAGAATATTAAAGATGCTTAAACTAATTCTTGCCGATATTGCTTCGTTCAAGGTATTACAGGACTGGTGTAATTACTGTTGAAAAGATGGTTTTAAAAGTGATTTCATAAACCATTTTCTATCGTTCCATAAAACATATTTATGTGATGAGTATGTACATTTAAATAGCCATTTAGTGCCATAAGTCAGCCTGGCTGAATGAATCTTCTTGGAGCCCAAGCATAATATTAATACAAATTCAAAGTGCTGATCCCAGAATTTAAACTCTTGCTGCTACAACCAGCTTTCCTGCAAACTCCTGTCTGTGAAGGCCACTCACAGTCTGCTCTCTCTGTCTTCAGAGTAAAGAGAAAGAAAGAATTGCATTTGAGGGGGATATTTTTAGCTAGTAGCTTCAATTATACGACCTTTTTGATTCAAGTTTTACCTTCAATATTTTTGGACGAGAGACTTGCCTTTGTACTGACCGAGGCCTACTAAGCCTGAATTAAGTCCTTATCATTGTCTGCATAAATCGATGGCTATTAAAAAACGCCAAGGCCATACACAGAGGAGACTGGTAATTCCCCTATATCGAAGCCCTAAGACTATGTTTTTAATATCCAAAGACAAGTGCCGGGCAGCTGACAGGATTAGTCAGAGGCATTTCCCTTCCTAACCAGATGCTAATTTTTGAAATCCAGTGGTGTGGGACAGTGACAACTATAGCAACCAGGGCCGGCATTCTGAGAGTGCTTACTAGGTGATCCATCATTCACTTCTAGTTCTAATATTTTGTAATTTTTTGGGTTCCCACTCATTCTCTATCATCTCTCTCCCCCTAAAAAAGTGATCAATGGGTCATCAACAAATATTTTTAAGCACTTAATCTGTGCTAGGCGAGGTGCGAGCCACTGTAGACACAGCAGTGAATAAAGTAGCATCATTAAGTGGTAACTTCCTTTCACAGTCACTTTTTTTTTTTTCTGGGAGAAACCTAAGTGAACCAAAACCCTTTACTCTTGGCAGTGCCAAAGGCATTTTCCAGTACTGAATAGTTAACAGGTTTAAAGCTAGGCTATGCCCTTGTTTGCTCATGCCCTGACTCTCTGGTATAAGGAAAAAAACCCAAAGTAAATAAAGACACTGTTTTCAGATGAGTTCAACAGAACACTGGAATTTAAATGATCTGAATTTGTGGTAAAGCTTCAAATAGGACTCTCAGCACCAAACTTTCTATTTCTGCCCAACTTTAACCACCTATTGGTGAAAAAACCATGTAACTAAAGACATTCTTCCAAAACCCCCCAACAAATGTAACTTCTCATTGTAGCATCCAGATATATTGAGGACATATTGCTGGAGTTGGTGGTGGCTGCAAAGGGGCTACAATGTTTTGGACGCATTAATATTGCCCTCCTACCACTGCATGCTCCGTAGGGGTAACAACCATGTCTTGCACTTTTTCTTGCATTTTCAGCCCTTAAATGAGGACTGAGTACACAGAAGGTCATTAAGAAATATTGTCTATGGCCATGCCACCCTGAACAAGCCAGATCCCATTTGATCTCGGAAGCTAAGCAGGGTCGTACCTGGTTAGTACCAGGTGCTGTAGGCATAGAAAATAAATAAAAAATAAGGGATCGTAAGCTGACAAGGTCCTTGCAATCTGTGAGGTCAACCAAGGGTGCCTCGCCTATAAACAAACAAACAAACAAATAAATAAATAAAAGAAATATTGTTTATAACCCTGACCTTGAAGACTGCTGTTTTTCCACCTGCCCTCTGCTCATGGAGAAGGAAGACTGGATATGTTCTACATTCTCTACTGCCGCTTCATTCCCTTGTCTGTCCAACCTCTCAACATCTCCCTCACTCCTGAATTCCCTAGTGCCGTAAAAGACCAAGGCTAAGGTCATCCGCACCCTCGTATTCTCAATTACTATGTACAGATGTGAAAGTTGGGCAGTGAAGAAGGCTGATGGGGAAAATATTGATTCATTTAAAATATGGTGATGGAGGAGAGCTCTACAGACAGACGGAACTGCCAGAAAAATGGACAAGTGGGTCCTAGAGCAAATTAAACCTGAAACATCATGGGACTCAAGAGTGACAAAACCGAAGCTGTCCTACGCGGGGCACATCATGAGAAGGCAGGTTCTTTGGAAAAGACAGTAATGCTGGGAAAAATAGAAGGCAGCAGGACAAGAGGGAGACCAAACACGAGACAGATTCATTCCATAAAAGAAGGCACAGGCACGAGTGTATAGGAGCTGAGCAGGGCTGTTGCGGACAGGACACTGTGGGCATCACTCATTCATAGGGTCACCAGGAGTCGGAGCTGACTCAATGGCACATAACACACATGAGTCCCTGCTAACATCTAGAATATTTCCTCACATCCTTGGGTAACTTCAATCTGTCTCCCTAGTCCATCATCATTTACAGCTTCAACATCCGTGCTGATAACCCTTTTGAAAGTGTGGTATTATAGAGTCTCAAACTCTTTTTCATGGACATACTCTAACCTTAAATTCTTACTTGGTATAGTTCTACTACCTAGATCTGAAACCCCCAAATCTCCTTTAAGCATAACACTCTTTGGTTGCCTTCGGCTCTCTTATTCACACAAACCAGCGCTTTGCACGCATCCCTACCTCCTTCAGCCCCAGCCATCAAGACTCTCTGGAAATTCCTTTTAATCTTCCTGCTTCTCCCCTAGGTGGACCACACACACAGTCTCTCCACTGTCCTGACTGGGCTCTGTGGCATGTAGCCTCTCTCTCTCAGCCTCACCGTTCCCATGCTGGGCTGACTTTGCATTCTGACTGAGGAGAGAAATAAATGAGAAGAAACGGCCCCTTTGTGTCTCCCTATTTCCTCCCCTGTCACTTTCCCAACAGAGTGTGGAATCCTCTCATTAGGCAACCAGGTTCTCCCCGAGTCAGGGAAGAGACAATGACCAAAGCAAAGTGTTCATCTGGAATGGGCTGCATTTTACTTATGGCCTACAAAGATACACACATTGAATGACAACTGCAAAGAAATAGGAAAAATGGAGCCCCATTTACTAGGATCTGGGGGAGAAAAAGCTATTTCTAATCTTTCTTCATAAATTCACCAAGGCATTGAAAGAATGAGAGTTTATAATGAGATATAAAGAAAAATGCTGTGGAGATGATGGTATTCTCCGTCTTAAAAAATTCTTCACATATTATAACTGATGCTGTTTACCCTGATGCCTTAGGAGGCGTTCGATTACCAATAACTTCAATTAAATTCAACAATCTCAGTGGAGTGTGAGCACTGTGATAGCCCTGGGGGTGAATCTGTCAGAGTCTTTCTTTTTGACCCCAAGCTTCAGGTAACACATCTCGATGGGCACAGGTGGCTAGATTCTGTGGGGTGTGTGTGCTCTTAGGGGTCAGATGCTCCTGGATGATGGAGACAGAGCTGTCAGCTGGGGAAGAGCAACTCCTCTGAGAGAAGGAACGTGAATGAAGCCGAGAAAAATGGTAGGAGTTAGCCAGAGGGAGAGGAGGAGGGAGAAGAGAGGAGAAGAGAAGGTTCTAAGTAAGGAGAGTTTTAGGCAAAAGCAGAAGCATCGGTCTAATAAAATTTAATGGCGACAAAACACTGGATCAGGAATTAATCTAGATTTGTGCTCTGACTCTGGGGTTTGGGCGGGGACAGGGTGGGGAGACCAGGCAGGAGACCACTGTGGCAGATCAGGTGAGAATAGTGGACGAGGCCAAGAGCAATGGCTGGAGTCCCGGAATCTCTGGTATAGAACTAATGGCATTTTCTGGTTGTCAAAATGTGGAGTGTGAGAGCCAGCTATCGTGATGACACCAAGGCTTTTGGCCTAAATAATGGATCAATGAAGTTGTCATACCTGAGATGAAAAGATAGGTGTTCATTTTTAGACAGGCTGAGTTCGAGCTGACCAGTAGACGCCCAAGGGGAAATGTAAATCTCCACTCATTAATCACTTACTGTCTGAGTCTCTGTTTCCTCAGCCATCAAGGGTGAGAACTGCCTTCCCTGTCCCTCAGGGCTATTATCCTACAGAGATGTGGGAAATGAGGGCAAGCCAGAAAAAGTACCTGCACGGACTTTATAACCTGCAAAACGCTATGGATGTGTGAGGCTTCCTATCATCCTTTCGACTTCATTCATTCAGTAAATTGTTTCCTGGCATCAGCTGCTTGCAGGGCACAGTTGTAGGTGCAGGGGCTACAGCTGTGAACAAAACGAAAGGCTTATGCTCATGGAACTTACATTTTAGGGGGTGAGGGTAAAGGCACAAAAAATGAAATAAGTAGAGAAATATGTATAAATATGTAAATACGAAAATATACTTACATATATTTTTTATTTAATTTTATCACCGAGTGTGTGAATGTGTGCACGCGCGTGCATGTGTGTAGGTAGGTATTAATTGCAACTTCAGCTGGCTGGGGAAAGGCCGCGCTGAGCCGATAGCATTTCAGTGAAGGCCTAACATTGGCAGGGAGCCCGTTAGGTGGACAGCTGCTGGAAGAATGCACAAGGCAGAGGAAGAACAAATGCAAAGTCCCAGAGGTAGGAAAGTCCCAAGTTCAAACACAGGAAGCCAGTGTATGTGGTGTGGAGCTCGTGACAGGGAGTGTCACAGGCTGAATGAACTCTCTGCACGAGAGACAGAGGAAATGGCTTCCAAGAGGCTCCCGCCCCTCGTTAAATAGAGGCGCCCATGCTCTCAGGCCTAACGTCTAGAGAATAAAAGCTCGTCTGAAATTCTGCCGGGTTTAGAATTTTAGAATTCTAAAATTAGTTTTCTAAATTTAGTTTTCTACTTGGAGGGAACTTATTTAGGCATCATAGTTTTTGTGCCACTCTGGTTCAGTGATCTTAACTGAAGCAAAAAAAAAAAAAAAAAAAAAAGAAAGGAAAAAAAAAAAAAAGAAAAAGAGAAGAAAAAGAAAATGCTTGTCAGCAAAGATCAGCCACACCCAGGCCTACCTATGAGCACAAGCATTGGTTTCCGGGCACAAGCATTGGCTTCCGGCGTTCTGACAGCGTTCTGCTCAGCACAGCAACTGTGCCTGGGGACGCTCCAGGTAGCCTTACTGTATTTCACAACCTACTTTGTGGCAGGCCGTTCTGGCTGGGACCAGAATGCAGTCCCAAGTCAAGCATGACACCCACAGTCTCTCAGATCCAAATGGCCAGCACTCTCTTGCTCCTCTCTGCAAGGGCCTATGGCTTTCCGGGTTTCATGTCCATAAGGCTTTGATTTATAGAGAACTTTCAAGATCACAAAAGGATTTTATGCCCATTTTCATTTAAATTGCACAGAACCCTTAAGAAGTCGCAGTTACAGTCCAGTTACAGGGAAGGAAGGATGCCGACGGCTTAGGGAGGCAGCGCTGTCCTAAGGAAACAAGCAAGTTACCTGCAGAGACCGCCCCCCATCCAGTGCTCCTTGCATGGCTCTGAGCTGCCCGCCCAGTGACTCACCATCTGGGGCGAGGCCCTCCACTTCCCAAGTGACAGGAGCCTTCAATCCCCAGGGCAAGCCTACACCTTGCTTTCTGAAATCATCTACTTTGCATTTTCTTTCTCTTCCCTGAGGGTAATTATTAATATTGATGTTCTGGAAATGATAGCTCATTTTTTGTACAGGTCCAAACCAGTTTGAATAGCTGTTTGTTCAGGTTCGGGCGACTTGAACACGGGCCTGTAATTTACTTTCTAAGGAGAGATGGTGTCAGAAGCTATGGAGAGACAGTTTCTTGAGTGGTCCCAAGAGAGCTGTGGAACCAAGCTCCCCACTCCCACTTGCTTTTGATCTGCAAAATCTCAGCGTGGACTCAAAAGAAAGATCGTGATTCTTCAGGAAAAAGAAGGAAAACATTTCCTATACTTGGCTTCCCTCACGTGTTTTTTAAATTTTGTCTTCTTAGATACCTCTGCTTATTGGAAGTTAGGATACACTGTCTCTATTACAAAGACAAAAATATATTGAGACAGCATGATAGAGAAAATATCATTTGACTAGAATGGCTCCAGTCACCAGACCTTTGGGAAGTCTCCAACTGTCTGTTTTTCCTTCTGTAAAATCACCAGTTAGGAAGGTGGGCTCTAAGATCCCTTCAGCTCTGAAGATGGATAGCGGGGAAGAGGAGATATTTCTTGGCAACACAAGCTGGCCCTACAAGACTTTCATGAGTAATGCAGACTTTTTAAGACCTGCAATTTTTGAAAGTTTGAATCCATGCTTAGACCTGGCTATATTTTTGAATTGCCTCATTCATGAAAAATTAAGTCCGACATTCAAACAAGCATAATCTCCATGATCTCCACCAGACAGGAGGGCAACTAATGACAAGAGGGGCTGAAATGTGGCCCGGACGTCATGAGAGGCCAGGAGTATCCAGCTGCTGGGCCGCTGGGCTACTCAGATGAGCCCCTCTGTTCAGGATCAGCCTCAACCCCACTGTCTGCACCGAGCCGATGTCTTCCAAGGAGGCGGAACCTGTGCTTAAACATTTGTTCCTCTTCTCTCTGAAGGAAGAGGTTCCAGTTGGCAGGGAAAGGGGATTATCTGAATCTCACAGAGTTTAGGTTCCTCTGGCTTAGCTTCTGGTTTCAGACCCAAGGCACTTGATTGACAGCACTTCATGAATATTCAAAGGAGATACAAGGGCACATGTAAATTTCATCTAATTAGTGACAGATGATGGCTTTTCCTTTTGAGAAATTAGTTTAAAGTAACACAGACATTGTGACAGCCATTCCATTGGTATTTTTGATAGAATATATTTCTTGTGTAAGAAGGGCTAGCCTCATAATTTGTCAGTTTCATGTTTTATCAGACAGCTGTTGCCTGAACTCAGCAGTTAAGGAATGATTAGCAAATATTGTTTAACCATTAAGTTCATATTCCTCTGACTGAAGCAATAATTCAATGTATTGGCATTTACTTGACTTCTGAGACTGGCAAAGCATCATACCCAGATGTCATTTTTATAGGCACCATAGTGGTAAAAATAGAGCAAATTTTGGATAAAGAGCAATCTGACTTCCCAAATGATGTCTATTTATTCCATTAGGTATATCCCTCAAATTCTAGTTCATCTCGACATTCTCATGAGAGCTCCCAGACCACTATAAGTTAAAAAAAGTGCTCCCTTATCTGAATTCATAGCGATTAATGTCTATATCGCTTCTTTGAAATTAATTATGTACAAGCAGTCCCCAAATTATGACAGGCTTGTAATTAAAAGTTTACTTGTACTTTCATTGTTTAGAACTTGAAACAAATGGTGGCTGGATTTCCAGCTGGCCCGCGGAAGCCTCTTTAACCTACAATGTATTATTAGTTCTATCATTGTTCCTCATTGTTTTCAAGGAAAATGTGTTCTGATTTTTCCAGCTGGACTTCAAGATGTCGAGAACAACCCCTCTGAAAGAAGCTCCAGACTCTGGAAGAACCACTTTCCCCCTTAATGACATGCCCTGGCCTCCTCCCTTCTACCTGCTTCACGAGGAGACACTGTCCCTGCCAAGGTGACAGCCCTGAGCATCACCCGTGAATGGAATCCTATTCTTGCAGTTGTTCCTGCAAAAACTTATTTAGTAGACATTCGTAGCTCAGAAGTTTCCCTACTTGACCGTGGCATAGCTTCTATGTTTCTATTATATTTTTAATGTTTTATGACTGTCTTCACAGTTTATATCCCTTGTGTGTGGGGACCACATTAAAGTTCTTGTCCTGCAAAGCATCCAGCTCACAGCTAAGCGCATAAGAGGAGCTCAATAAACATGTATTGATCTATAATTAGAGCTACATGAAAAAGCAACCGAGACAGAGCTGAATCATCCAGGCACTATTAGGCATCAAAACAGATAACCTAATAATTTCAACTGCCACCTGGTTAGGTGTCTTTATTCTTAGTCACATAGCTCAAGAGTACTTTTAAAAGGATGCCCTAATCCTGGCATCTCTTTTTGCTCCTGAACCCAAGATGTATAAACGTGACTACTGTCCTCAAATGAATTTAAAAGTGGCTTTGATATTCTAAACATTCTAATTTGGATCTTGAAGCCCAGCTAATTCAATTCTCCGTTCACACTTAGTTTTATTCTCTCCTATAACCCCCTCTCCTGCTTATGTTTTTCTTGGTATTATATTCAAAAATTTGTCTCCCTGCTTTTTCAAGTACAGCCCTTTGTCCCAGCTAGTTCTGTGTATTATTCTCTCTGTTTAGTAGCATTTAGCAGAGTGTTTTGCTCCAAGTAGGAACTTTCGGGCACTTACTATATGATAGGCATTGCACAAGGCATTTAACTGTAATGGTTCTTCCATCCTATGAAGTTGGTGTTATTATTATCTCTATTTTACAGATAAGTAGACTGAGGCAGAGCAAGATTCAGTAATTCCTCAAATGTTAGCAATTGTTTGAACTGAGGTTTGAACCCACGCAATCTGGCTTTGGATTCCACATTTGTAAGCATTGCACATTAACGCCTTTCAGTCGATGGTTGATAGCAGATTGGTTGAACCAAAGGTAATAACGGCAAGTTATAACAAAAATATAACAAAAAAAATCAAAGGTAAAGGACAGAGTTGTAAAAATTGTCAAGATCTATGTTTTATGAATGTCCCCATTTGCATTTCTTAAGTGTGAGGCATTCTTTTACTTCTCTACTGCATTAAGCAGACAAAATCCAAATTCCCTTTAGAGCACTGCTTCACAGCCATTTCGTCCCTCCCCTGGCAGGGGGCGGCGAGGAAATTGACAATGTCGGAAGACACTTTTGAGTGTCCTGGCGCAGGCAAGGTTGGGGGCTTAGTTCTCCACCCGCATCTGATGGGTAGAGACTGGAGATGCCGCTAAACATCCTACAGTACACAGGAGAGCCTCCTCAAACCCCAATAAATTATCGAGCCCCAAATATCAAGAGTGAAGAAGTTAGGAAAACTTGCTTTAGAAAGATGCCAAGTCTAATCACTTAGGATAGATCTCTGATGTGGCTCATTTCTGACAATACATGCAGGAAAAGGAAAAATCAATCGTTCTATTTCAGACTCTCCTCTCCAGCAGGATAAAGCATAGCTTAGAAAATCTTCAAAGGTCTGTCACTGACTGTGAACATGTTTAAATGACACAAATCTGAGTTTAGACTTTCACTCAATCAACTGTGAAACCATGGATGCATCCCACTCCTCAAAGCTACCAACAAAGAAACATTTAATCCTCATAAAATGAGAAAGTGATGTAAAATGATTAAGAACGGATAGAAGCTACCGGTTAACACGCAAGCTTTCTCCTGTACACAGAATTTTTCTTTCCCCTTCTTTGTAATTGGCTCAAGACAAGAAATTCTATTTCTCTGAGTCTGCGATGTCTTAGAAATCATAGCAGGTTCTCACGTGCTTTCTCTTTCTCCAGAGATACATGCCCAGACAAGGCAAGAATTTGCTCTCTAGTGGATTCTTGACTAGTTTGCTGAATTTAGCTCCTGAAGGTACAGAACAGTAAAATATGATCTTAGTTCAAATTTAGCATGTTTTGAAAAATATTACATCAGGAAGAATCTGATATACATTTGGAAGGAGAGCTATCAGTCACTCTGCAATGAGCATCCTTGAATTTTCAGTGTTATTTCGATAAAGGTATTTCACATTTTAAGATCCGAACTATAAACAGAAAATAGTAAAACATAAATGCCCTAGAATTTTGCAATTCTTAAGGGCTGTTGTATGTGCCATAAGTAGAAAAACCATGCTATTTAATGAAGGAATTTTATAAACTCGGGAAGACAGAGCTTCGTGCGCTGTCATCTGTCACACGCTGTCTCCCTTGGCACTCCCTCACAGTCACAGGGACCCACTCTCTCCTTGGACGTCATCTTGGTAAAGCTAAAGAGAATTCATCTTGGTAAAGCCACCTCATCATTCAAGATCATTTCCTTTTCTTTCTAGAAGCTCAGACAGGAGGATTGCTATCCCGAAGGTCAAAGCAGTTGACATCTGCTCTTCTGCTCCAAAGTCCACACACGGCCATCGGGACAAGAGTCTTACCATTATCTATGTTCCTCTATATCCACTATTTTTTCCAAATCTTCTATATATAATTCGTCATCACTAAATTATTTGTGGAAGCATCTTTATAAGAAAAGAGATGCCGAATTCATTAAATCGAGGCATGCGACTAAATATAAAAATCAAGATGAGATTACTTTAACTTGTTTTCAAGTCAATAGAGCTGTTATAATATCATGTTGCATCAAAAAAACAAAACAGCTACTGTTGGAAGTTTCCTGAGTACAGATGGGAAATAAATGATTGTTCTCTCTGATTTCAAATATCCTGCAGTTATTTGGGTTATTTCATAGAAGTGCTCTTCTGAACAGTATCTGAATCCAGCAGTGCCCAAAAGGAAACATCACTACAGATTTCTCAGTTTCCCACCTGTGTTTTTGTAGCTTCATATTTTAGATGTAAAATTCCACATGACAGTTTTATATGAAAAGCATTTTCAGATTTATTTGCTTTTGAATATCATGAAACCGCAATAGAAACTGATTTGGCATTTTATAGGACCCTGTACTCATGAAGTTAGACTTTTTTAGGGGTTGAAGGCTCTTTAAAAATACTTGCATGGATTAAATGTATCTAAAATAACATCACGGTGTAAGTGAAACAATGGTCTATCATTTTGCGCTTCAGTAATTGTTTTTATGTTGTCATTTTTAAAATTTTTCTTTGACACAGTACTCCCATTCATTTTTTGAAAATAAAATTTAACAAGAATGTTCTTCATTCTTT
>NW_006431956.1:14013406-14015487 GCF_000325575.1 Pteropus alecto | reverse complement strand
GCTAATGTATTAGCTAGGACAGTTACATTTTATACTGCATGTATATATTTAGCAGTATAATTATGCAAATTCTATCACGTTTATGATTGTAAATATTCTTTAGGAGCAATCACTTAGCATCTAGTCCTGAAAAACTTTTGAAGACTTCTGGTTGAAATGCTCAGAATTCATTCCTGAATTCACTTCTCTGCCGGGTATAGGCGAAGCTCACAATTCTCACTCACCAGGCAGAATACTGTACAGTGGTAAAAAAGTATGGATTCTTTCATGGACCTGGACATTCCATGCCCATTACTGGCTTTATGAGCTTGGGCATCATACTTAACCTCTCCGAGCTCAGTTTCTGCATCTGTAAAATCAGGATGGTGATGGTACATACCTCACTGGGTTATCACGACGATTATATCCTATGATGTACAGAAACTACTCAACATAGAGTTTGGTCCTTAAAAGGCTCTCAATAAATGATAGCTACCATCAGTGTTCTTCTTATAGTAGTGCTTAGAAATGTAGTATCCAGTAGTGCTATATTTCAGCCTAGTCATTAAGTTCTCTAAAAGAGCTCAGAATTATAGTTGAAGAGGAGGAAGTAAGGCTCCTCTTAACTTGTCCCACATTCTTACCTACCTAGGTAACAATGTGGTGACATGTGGGAGTACTGATAGCAAAATTTTCAGAATTAAAGTTCTTTTTACTGGAGAATCATATCATTACATACACACTTTGTCATGTGCCTGAGTCGAGTTAGTGGGGATGTTTCAGTAACAGGGATTCTAAATGTTGACAGGGGTGTGTGTGTGTGTGTGTGTGTGTGTGTGTGAGAGAGAGAGAGAGAGAGAGGGAGGAAGAGTGTGTATGTGTGTAGGGCTACAGGAGAAGGGAATCTAGTCTGTTCATGTACATACAAGCACAGCAATTCCACCCTCTAGAGATAAGCCGATTAACAGGTGAGGAATCATCCAGGTAAGATGTGTGAGATAAAATTCTTCCTCTGCTATTTCACATTTTTGGGAATGTGAAAATGCAAAAATGTAAAATTTATATTCATAATTACGATCATATGGCAGAATATGGTAGTGATAACGACAGTATGTTTTAGGGGAACATTAATCTCTTTAGTTAATTTTTCTAATACTTGGTATCCTAGAAATAAGATAATTTAGATCTTCTGAAAAGGGCTTGTAACATGTAAAACAGAAGTCCATAGAATTTTTCTGAGCTTTGGTAAAATAGAAACCTAAGGAAGAAGCAGAAGCCCTGAAAGAAGACTGATGTTACTTAAGGCTAAAATCTTCAAGACTTTGATCCAGTATGGCAAAGATACCACATATCAGCAGAGAGTTCCTTCTTTTTGTTTCCTCCTATCACCTAAATCTGTAACAAACTGGGTTCAATGATGTCCGCTAAGTTATATATGTGCGGGCGGTAACCATATGTATGACACTGAACTAGGCACTGGGGAAGAAGTCAGATACCATCACTGGCCAAAACATGCCTATAGCCCAACAGGGTAGAAATAGCTTAATATTATCCATGGAGGAATCAAGTTCTCAATCCTGTTCCACACACAAGGTGTGTCACCCCGGGGATGGGAGGGAGTGGTGGGGAGGATGGGTTCTGGCTCTCAACATTACATCCTGGAGATGGATGTAATTACTCTTTTCTGGACTATATTCTTAGGTCTCTAAGGCCCATCCTCTCAGTGACACACATTTCCTGATCAGCCCTTTGCGGCCCACCACAGAGGACGCATTATCCTTTCTTTGAAGGGCACACAATCTTCTGAGCCTCAAGTTGCATCTTGCAAGATTTCCTTCTAGCTGTCACATTGGTCCGTTCCAATAAGCCTCAGTGTTTATCCCACACCCCTCAGCTGTCCGTGGTCACGAGAAGCATCCCTTTCATTGATTCTTAGAATTTCACTTCCTAAGGCCTTTGGAAAGCAGAGAATGAATACTGTTTTCCAATCCTTCATTTTTCTTAGTCCTATATAATCAAGCCAGTCATGGTTGCTGTTTTTTTTTTTTTTGTTTTTTTTTTTTTTTTTTTTTTTTTTAATTTGTTGCAGGAGGATGAACAGT
>NW_006431956.1:13997232-14013384 GCF_000325575.1 Pteropus alecto | reverse complement strand
TTTTTTTTTTTTTTTAAAGTTGTGAGAGAGGATGAGAGGATTAGAATTTGTTGGTGTACTAATGATCCCCAAACTTCCATTTTCATTGTCTTTCCATCCTCCTGGAATCTTTCTGTTGTGCCTGAACTGGTAAGGACAGACAGCCCCATTCATCATAAAATTCTGCTAATGGGGTTAGGGCTTTCTGATCTGTGTGTGATGCAGTAAGATAGGCAATTCACATCCCATTCACAATTTTGGCCGCCTTTTTATAAGGTTATGTAATGGTGATATTACTATTTTTAAAGAGGAGTGGGGAACACAGGTTCTTACAAGGTGCCGAGTGACTAAATAGCTGGATCTTATTTTTCACAGCACTTTTGAATTCATATGACAACTGGTAAAAGCTTTAACCTCTTTTGAACTCAATTTCTTTGACTATATTTTTATGATTATAATTATTATGTTGATCTCTTTCAACCAACTCAGATGAGAGAAATTCCTTCTATATCAGAATGAGCTTTTCCATTACTATAGGGACTTTGGAGAATTTTTAAGATGTAGTAGAAAGGTTCTAGACTGGCAAATTATATAAAAAAATGTATATTAAAAAATAAATTAAAATACCCGGAGTGTGTCATTCACTAGAGGAATTTTGCTGATCTCGGCACCACTCTGGAATGAGTATCAAATCTAAACCATCTTATTTTTATGCAAACTTATGTCTTATCACCCTAGATGATAGCCGGGAACACATTCTTTCCATTTCCCCAAACCAGATGAGAAAACAAAATTTCAGCACCCAAGGCAAAACACGAATTGTCATTTCAAACACTGAAAACTCGAACCACTCACTCGTTTGCAGTGACAGATCAATTATTATGAGCTCTTGATTTATTTGCCTGATCGGTTTCTGCTAATCGTAATTTCCTTCCGAATCATTCAGATGTACATGAAGGATGACGCGCTGACCACTCTTGGTGTGTCCACCCTTCTTTGGCGTGGCCCCGGGCCTGCCTCACTTCACACCCACCGATTTAGAAACTGCAAACAAGGATGGCCTTTGATACTGCTCATGACCTCTGCAGCATCCGCGGGGCACGCTGCACAAGGCTGGTGCTCAGCTGACATCTGTCCTTTCAGCCTGACCTCTGAAGAGCAGCCCTCGACGACACACGGGCACAGACCACCCTCCGCCACCCTCCCCGCCTTACCTGGTCTCTCTGTCTTTGGGTATCGTAGCGGTGCTGTAGGCAAACATTTGCTTCTCCACTAGAGGAGGGCCGAGGTCCACAATGCCGGATAATCCTGGAGTGGTCCGTGGCTTTTCGATATACACCAAGGTGCCCGGCTCCTTTTTGAAGGCCTGGCGGCTGGGCGACACCCGGTCTGGCGGCACGGCGTGCGGGGGCCCGTGCGCGTTGTGGAGAGCGTGCGTGTCCAACATTCTCATGTCACTGATCCGGTGCGGGGAGGCGGGCGGCGTTTTGGCGCCCAGAGTGGGCAAGTGGCTATCGGGGTACTTCCTTGATTTCTGCCTGTACAGTGACTGCTCCATATGCATTTCCGCTTGCAAAGCAGGGTTGCAGTAAGCGCTCGCGGACCGAATCGCGGTGCGGTGGTATGCGATGATGTGATCAGGGACATCCAGGGGGTGCCCACCATGGGAAGACGCTATGCTCGTCCGTCCCTCGTGATACAGGTAAGGATCGGCATAGAAGCCCTCATTTCGGTACATCGCAATGTTCTTGCCGCTCATGTCTTCATCTGGCTTTACATCTCTTCTTTCCAAAATGGCGCTTGGGCTGGGTGAGATGGATCTGGAGACTGGCAGGCTGGAGAGTCTGTCCCTGGGGATGGTGGCATTGCCAGGGACGACCATTGGGCGGGTGCCCACATAAGGAATTCTGGATGGGGAGGGAGGCATGGAATGGGGCACGGGAGTGGATGGTGGAGAATTTGGAATGGCGTGGGGTGGATGCGCTGTAGATCCAGGTCGAGAGGCACCGGGGCCATCTCCTCTTGCATAAACAATTTCTCTCTGCATCTGAAAATAAAACATGAAATTAGAAAATCTATTTTGATAGTCACGTTTTCAGAGAAGTCTCAGTGTGACAGTACAGCTTCCCTGATGTGGTAGGCTAAAGAATGGCCCTGCAAGGTGTCCACACCTTAATCCCCAGAATCTGTAACTATGTTTCTCTGATGGCAAATGAGACTTTGCAGATGTCCCCTTTTAAAGATGTTGAGATGGGGAGATAATCATGGATTACCCAGTGGGCTCAACGCCATCACGAGGATCCTTTTATGTGAAAGACGGCGTTAGGATTTTTTTTAGATGTGATGAGAGAAGCAGGGTCAGAGAGAGAGACTGGAAGATGCTACACCACTGATTCGGCAGACGCAGAGGAGGCCATGAATTAAGGAATGCAGTCAGCATCTAGAAGCTGGAAAAGACGAGGAAGTGGATTCTTCCTTCAAGCCTCAGAAGGAGGCGGCTCTGCCAACACCTCGATGTTGGCCTGTGAAACTTTTCTGGATTCTGATCTCCACAGTGTAAGATAACGCATTTGTGGTGTTTTAAGCCACTAAGATTGTGGTAATTTGTCACAGCAGCCACAGGAAACAAATGTACCTGATGTTGAACTCAACGTTGTGAGTTTGAAGAAAAAAACAGTGAAGTGGTTTAAATTTTGAGGTTATTGGTTCTTAGAGGTGCTTAATAA
This sequence comes from Pteropus alecto, assembly GCF_000325575.1. Taxonomy (NCBI): domain Eukaryota; kingdom Metazoa; phylum Chordata; class Mammalia; order Chiroptera; family Pteropodidae; genus Pteropus; species Pteropus alecto. Next base: position 14,010,679 of record NW_006431956.1, on the reverse strand, counting down.
ATGTGGGTCTAAGGTATTACAAGGACTAGAATTAAGTTTTCTAAAACTTGTCCCGGGCACATTTTCTGTTATTAGCCCTGGAAAATAATAAGCATTTTCCCCATCTTTCTAAGCTGGTATAACAGGGGCATGACCAGAGAGAAAGGAAGTGTATAGGTAAAACTTAAGGGAAAACCTCACTGATTCACTATCTTATTAATGAGGCTATGAGAAACCGGCTCTGAGAGGCTGGGCAAAAATAATTATCCAGGAGACAAAACCTGTAGTGGGGACGGCAAGGGAGAGAAGAGGGAAGAGAGAACCCCAAGCACGATGGGGAGAAAGAATCCTAACAGTACTTCCCCTGGGCTGCCATGTGATGACAAGGAGCCTGCTGGCGTTGGCCATCATAGGTCTGGTACTTCTTACCCAGGCAGCAGTGACTTCTGGGCTGTGTTTAGAGGAGTGGGGACTCCCACAGGGTCTTCTATTATCTTTCTTTTAGAACAAGGGTCCCCAACCTCCGGGCCATGGACCAGTACCGATACCAGTCCATGACCTGTTAGAAACCGGGACGCACAGGTGAGTGGTGGGCCAGGGAGCAAAGTTTCATCTGTATTTGCAGCCGCTCCCCAGCACTAGCATCACCGCCTCAGCTCCACCTCAGATCACCAGGCATTAGATTCTCATAGGAGCACCGGTCCCTGGTACCAAAAAGGTTGGAGACCACTGCTTTAGAAGAAACAATGACTAAGAATCAATGACTTGAGAATCATAGATACAGAGAGCAGGTTGGTACTTGCCAGAGGCAGGAGGTGGGCAGTGGGTAAATATGGTCGAAAGATCTAAACTTGCAGTTATAATAATAAATAAAACTAAGTCATGGGGGTGTAATGTACAGCATGGTGACTATAGTTGATAATACTGTATTTAATATTTAAAAGTTGCTAAGACAGTAGATTTTAAAAGTTCTCATCACAAGACAGAAAAATTGTAACTGTGTGGTGATGGATGCTAACTAGACGTACTGTGGTGATCATTTTGCAGTATTCGCATATATGGAATCATTATGTCCATCTGAAACTAATATAAAATTATATGCCATTTATATCTCAATAAAAAAGGAAACAAGTTAATGGGGAAAAGGGAAACTACTTTGCAATAACACAGCAGTATTTAGCACGAGGCAGAATTAAAAATACAAATTAATTCAGGATATGGATTTATGATACTTTTTGTTTTGGTCAAAACCCAGGAGGCTGACATTCTCCGAACGAGTGAGAGAAGGGACAGACAGCTCTGGCACCTCCCTAGCCCGCCCTTCAAGTTCCCTCCATGCTGTCACAGGAGCCCACATTCCCATCCACTCTTTGGGGAGATGTGACAGACAAAGAGTGCCAAGCAGCTGGGGGGCGGGTGAGGTGGAGGATGAGGAGAGACGGGGTGGGCTCCCCATGGACAAGAACCGAGACGAGCAGATGAGAGACCCGTGGTGTGGGTGATGGGGGAAGAGAAGAAAGAGCAGAGGAGCCAGCAGAATGTTGAAAATGAAAGTGCCCAACGCCATGAATACATACCAATTCCTTATCTTATAAATTCATCCATTTAGTAAATATTTACCAAGACCTTGTTAAGGACCGGGCATTATTCTAGGATATGGCTCTAATAAGCTCTCAATTCCCATCCGAGAGAGGGTACTACCTGTGTACATCTCTTAGATGGAGCGACCACAAGGAGCCCTTTGAGGGTACCTGATGTGAACACCATTCAACTGGTTCCTCTGCCCCCGTAGGGGTCCGGCTGTTTCTGGGAACCGCGAAGCACACAAGTTCCTCACTCACAATTACAACTTTATCTCCACCATTCTCCCCCCGCCCAACACACACACACACTTCAACCACAGTAGGCTGGTCTGTCCTCCCCCTCTAAACAGAACTTGGGGTATCCTCACGCTTTCGTCACCCCGGGGATTTTCTCCCCATTTCCCAGGCCTTGTGGATCGAAACTGAGGCCGAGGCTCAAGGCTGGGCTCCACATGCATCTGCTCCACATGGTCCGACCAGTCCTTTCTCTGCTTGCTCACTCATGAATCAGGTGCTCAGGGCCTTAGACAAGGAGGGCAGTCCCAAGGTATGAGATTATCATTGTGCGATAACATATCCGATTCTCATTCCAGAATGGATGGAACAGCCATGTGACAGAAATACTGCAGCAGATCAACACGGGTTCTGTGTACATACCTCTCCCACACTATCTTCCACAAGGCAGGGCTCAGTGCAAAGAAAAGTCTGGCTCACTGGAGCAAAGCAGGCTTCACGGGTCATAAAATACAAGAGGGACTTGCTCAGCCAGCAGGGCGTATCTGGACAAATTCTCCACACAGTCAGACCCAGAATGCAATAATCAACCCAAATGAATGTAAATATAAATTTAACATATTGATTCAAACAAGCCACTGTGTATAAAGCATAGCACAGTGATCAAGATGAATCAGGTGTAATAAAGGGTGGGTACTATTGTTATTATTATTAATTACAACTTAAAGGCGGGTGGTCAAATGTCTAGAACCCACTTAGGATGAACAATAATCCTAACTGGGTCAGTCACTACTTCCTGTTCTTTTCCCTCCTTATCTGGCTTCAAATTACATTGTGATTTAGGGGAGCCTGACCTCAATTAAAACACAGCAAACACTGCCCCCTGCCCCGTTTCCTGGCAAGAAAGTAAAAAGAAACATCAAGATTCTGAGGAGTACAGAACTGTCTAGAAGGATAAAGAATATAAATAAAATAAAGATGTAAAATTAATTTTAATTCATGAAAAGTTCAGTAAATTTATTTTTAAATAACAAGGTCGCCCATAGGTATTTTATTTTACTTATTTTTTTTTTCTGCATAGTTATTTTTAAAACAGTTTGATGATGTGAGAAAAAAATGGTTAGGCGGAATATTATATAACTAACTTTTAAATTTAAATATGCAAAAAATTTCACTGGAAAAGTCTCATAGACTTTCTTGATGTCATGTATAGGTGAATTCAGAAAGAAATGTAACAATTAATCAACGATAATTCTGATATGCTATGTATTCATGGGGGGTGGGGAATGTGGGTGATTAGTCAAAATATATAACACCCAGTAGCCAGAATTGCATGGGTACCAATCAACCAGAATGGGACCTCAGCCAACAAAGATGGATCCTGGCTATAAGCTATCAGCATCATGTAACTGAAGGTAATGTCATGTATCACCCCTGCCTTGTCCACTTCAAAATAATCTTGCCATCATCCAACAGGGTCACCGAAAGAATCACTGTCCACCTGAGTTATCCACAGTGGAGGTTAATACAAGCATTCAGCTATGACAGAACAGATAATCTAAGGTTGAATGTCTTCATCGGTACAGTGACTTAGCGTTGGAAGCCTTCGGTGGAATTCTTATGTTGGTTTGCCAAGCTATGACTGACTTTCCAAGACTGAGTTCTAAAAAGAACCCTGATAATTTCGTACTTGGCTCTACATAGAGCCCAAGGAGAGAATGACACGTTGTTCTCCTTGTGTAGTAGGAAAATGTTTCAAACCTGCAACTAGAATGAACCCTTAAAATCAGACAACTTGGATGAACAAGAAAGGATGTGGATTGACCACAAAGACCACTCACTCTTAGGATAAGGCGAAAAGTATGGGTGGGAGATGAGAAGAGAGAATCTTTTTCAAGTCTTCAGCGCGATCTCCCATGGAGACTATTTGCTATTCTAATAAAAAGTGAACTTTATACACTCCAGGAGATACTCACTGTCTGACTAACTGAACCAGGATGATGAGTAAGAGTCTATAATTCAAAGTTTTAAATAATCCCAGCCTTTTAAGCTAGTGTTCCTTCTATGGAGATATCTTCCTAGAATCAGGCACCTACAGTTTTGTTTTTTTAGCTAGTGAATAAAGAAATGGCATTAAATATACACTGTTATTTTTTTTTCTGTACTGGTGCTCAAAGTCAGATGTTTTAGGAGAAGACTACATTCAACTTTAAAGGTAAAATAAATAAGCAACACACACGCACAGCTGCTATTCACCTTAATATAACCAAATCCCTTATTTTCCCTCCAGTCTCTTCTGACTCCACTAAACTTCTCCATCATCTCGCTTCCCTCAGTAAGTTATATGTATCTGGCTATATTATATCATTGACACGTTTGCGCCGGAAAATTTCAACAGTAATGTCTTTATGGGAGTTTTAAAGAATTTCACTTGATATCAAAAAAGAGATGACCTGACCACAGAAGTAAAGGTTCTTTTAACGCCTTCTCAGAAAACAGCTCAGGTATTTCTTTGTCTGTACCGCAGCCCAGACAAAGAAAACGTCCATTTCTCTGCATCCGATACACGGGCGATGTGTGAACGAGACTGTTCTCCATGGCTCATCTCCTGTGTTGGGCATCGTTTCTCCCTCTTCCCACCGCTGCCCAAACCACTGCTGTCTCTGGGTTGAGTCCCTCCAATTCCTGTAAACAGCATAGTTTCTTCCAGAGCCCAGAACCACGACCCCGGCTGAGGTTGCTGTCTCTGCCCGCAGCTCACAGCTCAATAAGCTGGTTGGCCCAAACTTCCTACAGACCAGAAAAAAATCTGGGGCAGTTTCTAATGAATTGTCTAAAGTATAAGTTAGAAATTCTAACATACATCTATGTTTTATTTCCCTCAAACATTAAGTTAAATGAAATATTACTCATTGAGGAGTTTCTTGAATGTAGGGGGGTGGGGTGAGAAATCTTCAAATTGTTTCTGGAAGAAGGTCTAGCATGAAAATGTTAATTTCAAACCATTTTGGGAAACTGTCTCATGTAATCATGTCTCTTTGTGGAGTATTTAAAAAATATAGGTTCTTTGCAGAAAGGGAATATTATGTACTGTTTATTGTATTTCAAACCCCACCCTTCCAAGTCTAGAATTTGTAAACATCCCACTCAATCTGACCACACAATGAAGTAACTGGACAAAACTGAAAAGGGTTTTTACGAGATTCTTTCACCCTCCAAGAATTAAAGCCACTTACTTTTCCTTAAGGAGATCACCTGTACAACTAACGCCGTGAGAAAGCACATTGGCTCAGCTCCCGATTACGCGATTCCTTTGTTTGCTGGCTTCATCTAAATAAATCCACAGTTCCACTTGGATATTTCAGACAGCTTTCTCTTCAGAGAAGAGGTCACAGAGGACACAGATCCTGAGATGTTCCCCAGGTCGAGTGTTCACAGCAAAGACCATTTCGTCCTGCTCAGTCCTCTGAGCGAAGCTGCCACGGGCATGGATAAAAAGTCGTCCTCCCTATGATAAGCCAATTTCTCCTCCCCTTGGAAATTAGTCACTGAATAACAGCCCACATCCAACCAGAGGCTACCGCATGGGTGACTCAGTCCTTTAACAATTGCTTACACGGAAAACACACACCAACGAATGAACTCTGAGAGGCCTGGGTAAATGGCTTAACGATGAAGGAAATATTACAAAATTGATTTACCAAGGCAAACGGGATTATTATAACTAGCAAAAGACCAGCCGCCAACAACGGAAGCCATCAGAACATCCTACATGCCAATTACCCCCAGGACTGACTCTTAGATTTTTGGGGGGTGTTCTGTGGAGGAAGGGTGCTGCTAGGAAAACCCAGACAGACCAGCACCCCACACCCATTCTGCTGCCAGACTTTTGAAGTCTGTGGATTGGCAACTGAAGGAAACGTGAGCCTCTTCCCCTGGTTTATAACACCCACGAGGGAGGAGGCTGTCTGTCTATTCATTAACCAGCCTGGTTTTACCAAGCTGAACTTTGGGTAGCAGCCATTAATCGATCCTATGCGATGCCAGGCGAGAAACTGCCATCACTCTGGAAAACATATCTGAAAAAAGAGGGAAGGATAGAGAGGGCCAGCTAGTGCTCAGGCGGAAGGAAGGGGAACTGAGAAAGGAAACCAGAGCCTCTCCGCCCCGCCTTCAATGAGACAGGAGCAGAAGGCCAGCCCAGTCCTCAGAGACCCCCGCGGGCATCGGCTGCCAAGGCAGCTGTTCTCTTCCAGGTGAACAGGCACAAGGTGGTGTGTGTTCCCAACAAGAAGTGGCTTGTGTGGCGCTCAGTGGAAGACAGGTATTAACGTACTGCTAACAAAAGGTGAGGGAGAAGGAAAGCATTTCCTCAGCTCGTCATGCTTTCTGAACCCTCAGGGACTGAGATGAACAGACACTTATCCAAGTGGGAACCCGGTGAAAAGTCACTCAAAATGCTGGGCTGGAAGCCTCGCCGGCCTCAGGCCACACCCCGTGACCACGCTCTGGGCAGCCTGCACATTTTTCAAACATTTGAAGGTTTTTAGAGGTTGTTCTTGCTGACCAGAAGAATGCCGTGACGTCTCTCAAGTTCAGTTTCAGTCAGCATTGCAGGCTTTTCTCAAAAAACTGTTTACTGCCATCAAGACATTTTGTGGTTATTAAAGGAGGGAGGATAAGGAGCACATGACACCTCCACCCTCCTAAGATGTCTCATTAGAAACAATAGTTGGATGAAGCGGTTGTAACAGATGCCACCTAAGAGGTCGGAAAAGAGAAGAAGGAATGTGAAAGCCCCTGTTTTGATTTTTAATCTAATCAGAAGGAGTTTGTTATTTCTCGCCCGAGTACGGGAAGCACAGGTTATCAGCCCTGGACGCATCTAGGATACATCTGAACCTGCTTCTTCTGTCAGACATGTGCTTTCCAGGCAGAGGAGAGGCAGGGGCTGGTCTCCCTTGTCTCATTAAGCCGCCATTCCGCCCTTCCCATTCCCCCAAAGCCCCCGTTTTATGGCACGAGACACCCAAACCCTGATCAGGGCCCTTGGACTCATTACCCGCTGTTTATACGTGCACGACTGCTCGTAAGAGCAAACGAATGCGAAGGTCTGGGTTACGGCCCCCTCCCCAGGAGACAGAAGCACTTGGCTCTCACCGCTGTCTGCCTGAGTGAATCATGCCACGCTCAACGCATTAGTCCATGTCGGCTATTCTAGAGACAGGTGTCTTCTGTGGACCTTGTAACCTCCTAAGTCAGTGGATGCAAGGTGAGGGAAGGTCTGGTTTACCTCTCCCATCTCTTCCTTCCTGTCGAGTGCAGAGCAACTTCTTCTCACTTTCAAAATGCTTCGGGACACCGACAATGTAATGAGTACACGCATGGCTCCGTCATCAGCAGAGCAGTAACTCACTGTCAAAATTCTGAAAGCTGGCCCAGCCCTGCGGTGAATCAGGATGAGTTAAATGCTCTCCAGTATGAAGCACACAGCTCACCTGAGAGAGAGGAGTTCAGTACCTCCAGTGTGTGCTGCCTGAGGAGCCAGGCAAGCTGGTTTCCCAGACAATATCTTGGTGTCACATGGGACTCGGCTCCCCGTGAGTGGCTCGTGCTCTCCTGAGAAGGGCTCTTTTAGTTGAGGTCACCACAACCCAATCACCAACACTCTGGTTTCCTTACTTCAACAGACCCTCTTCGGCCTGGCCATCTTGGGATGTTTTGGCCTCTGTGAATCTGCTCTTCCCAGAAGTGTACAGTATCTTACTCTTCATTCTCTCTTTCTTTCACTTACTGTCACTTTAGCAAAATGGAAGCAATGTATTTCTTTTGAGTTACTGTTAAGAAAGGACATGCTAGTAAATAGTCAGCGTGACCTCAACAGGAAATAATTTTTATGCTCTGGTCAGGCTAAGAATCTTGAAAAATTTATTCCTGTTTCCTCCTTTCTTATTCATTTCTTTACTGGCTTAAAAAATTACGTAGGCTGAAAGAAAATCTGAAATGTGCTTATAAACATGAAGGTGCTATTGTGAAGGGAAGTGACTGTGATGCTAAATTTCAATTTCATCTTGCTTCCATTGTTAAAATGGGAAAGACGATCGTTTGTGAGGTCTTAGCACTAAACCTATTCATATTTTATTGGATCATAAATGAAATGTCTCCCAGATATGAGACAGATCGTTGCCAAAATTATTTAATTTTCAGGGAAGAGATGGTCCAGTCAGTGGTTAGCTTATGGCTATATTTAAGTGTTATTTCCACAAATGTTCAACATGGAGAACTCCACTGAGCCCACCAGCACCAGACGAGGCTGACTCAGGATTGTGCCCAACGGTGGCGAAAGAACTCAGTCTGGAACAGGGTGAAGAATACATCATTTAACTTCCAAGGCACAATCAGTAACTGTGTAGAGCTGCAGGACAGATAAAAGAAAAAATATTCTTCTCTTACTGATACTTGATCTTCTGTCGGGATACTCCTATATTATCCAGGCCAAGGACAAGCTCCTTTTGTCCCTAATAGAGTTACAGTTCATAAAGCGATATCTGCTTTCTACCACTTGCAACAAATGGTGCAAATAACTCCTACTCATTCCTTTTCTCCATCTCTGCCCATCCGCCCGTTCCCTGGACCGACACTGTTCTTTTATATGGGATTCCTTTTGGCATTCCTAGATTTGTTGCTAGGACTAAGTCATCTTTGTCACCCAGGTATAACTTTTTCGTGCCTTAGACTTTATTTTTCATTTTATGGCAGTTCTCTAAACTCCTATGTAACTTGTCAACATATATATTGCAATATGTAATATATTATAACATTTCCTATTTTACAAAGGAATATAGGTGGCCACACACACACACACACACACACACACACACATCCCTAGCCATTTGCAGTTCACAGTTGTCAGTTGTGATTCAATTTTAAGGACCTTAGAAACACACAAGTCAGGTATTACCATCCCTATCTGAATGGGCAGGAAACGGAAGTAAGAGGAGCTGAGCACCTGACCAGCTTCGCATGGCTACTAAGCAGTGAAGCAGCAAGGATGCCCGTCCTCAGCCCGACCACTGGGTCACTGCTTCTCTTGCTGTAAGTGTGAAGTCCCATGTTCTCCGGGACACTGAAAGCTGCTCTGGGAGGCATCATGCTCCCAAGGCCTTCTCTCCCGAGATTATTGGTGGTTCATTTGCTTGAGTTTTGACCTTCTGTGTGCAACATGGCGAACTCTGAGCAATACCTCATTTGCTTCACTCACAGGATCAGATTTTTACAGCTAAGGAAAGAATAACCGGGACATACCAGTGAGTTTAGGATTAGGATCTAAGTACCCAGGAACTCTCTTGACTTACTAGTAGGTTATATCTTCTTGCCTCAAAATTGGTTAAGTAATTAATTATATGTTCTATTTAACTAATATACCTATTAGTATATATTATGCTTATATATTATACTTACATATATGTTTGTATCGCTAATTATCACTATATAGATATCATTATATCACTAGTTACATACATGTAAGTATGTATACATGCATACACACATATATGTATATACATACAGAGAAACTTTCATTAGTCACAGATACCAGATTACTTATGGGATAAAATATCTGGACTTATCTGATGAATACTCCTTATCATTATGAGCCCAAACTGGCTACTGGGTGATGTTCTTGGAACCACATCTCTCAATTACTATCTGAATTACTGACAGAGACATTACATCTCTGCCACTGTGTCCTATATCCCTCTCATCATTCAATAGGGAAACTGATCAAATTGATTATGTTGTAAGTGAAAAAAGTTGATACAACATTATATAGCTTTAGAATAATCACAACAACGTAAGAATGAAAATGTATGTATCAGTTTGATAACATAACATATCCTCAACATATCTACTAAACTTAAACACCGAATCGATGAGCTACACAGAAGTTTAGCGCTCTGTAGTGGCAGCTTAAAGGGATAGATATTTTTCACAGACGATTGGAGAAAATGGTGGTAAACAAATTGATGAACAGTAGACGCTAAGTTGGAAAACAAATGATCTTTTATTCTTGGTCTGTCACTGTGTTCTCACAATGTAGCTACTCAAATCTCAAGACTTCCGTTGGCTCCTCTCGTCAAGCTCCTTCTCATGCTTCGAAGGGTCTCAGCTTCTTAACCCCAAGTGTCCCTGGTCGGTTTAACCCCTGCAGACCGGTGTCCTGTCTTCCCTGAACGTCTCCTCCTTCTTGCCTCACAACTATTCTGGAACTGACTCTGTGGACCTGGGTTACAACAGTGGCCTTTTGCTGGAATCACCCCACTGCCTGCATTCTGCTCTGTGTTTATATTGATCAGAGGAGGCTCTGTGCTGGCTCCATGACCAAGTGATAGAACAAACACACAACACGCGGGGCGTTACGTCAGCAGAGCCGATAGCAAAGGGAATTTCATGGATGAATTCGGATGCAAGGTTTTTTAGTTGTGCCATTATTTTGATCCTTAGCTGAACAATATTAGCTAATGTGTCAAAAAAAAAAAAGGGTTGAATGAGGGAAGAGCCCCAGAGGATAACACTGAAGGACAATAATTTAAAAAATCCACCAAGTTCAATTTTTCCTCAAAATAAACATGAAAAACAATGCCGGAAATCCAGATCAAAGCAGCCCTCGTGCCACCTCTTCCTGGGTTCAGAAGAGCCACTCGCTTTCCTTTTAACAACAACTTTCCAAGCCAAAAGGAGTTCCACGCACTGGGAAAAGTTCTCTCGTATAAGGCTGGGAATAGATGTCATTCGTGGTATAATTATACAGGCTCATTAACTTTCTCAGTTCTCGTTAGCGATGAAAGAGTCTCAAAAATTCCAAGTTTATAAATTAAATGACTATAACTTTGAAAACCCATCTGTTTTCCTTGGGCTTGGCTGGAGTCGATGGTGGAGAACACAAGTGTCCCTGATGGTTTGGACTTGACCGGTGGCCTGGAATGCCCTCACTCAGGATGTCTCTTTGCAGTCAATGCAGCATGGGGAAGTGGGAAGAAGGCTAACCAGGGAGTCACGGAACCTGCAATTGGTCCAGGTTTTTAACTATCAGTAAGAAGTCTGATCTAGATCGTCTCTAAGGCCAATTCCAACTATAACATTTCTGTGGGTCTACGAAATATTTATCGAGTAGCCACTCTGTATGTAAAGCCCAGGGTAAAGGCTGATGAGGGCAGAAGGATGTGTAAGATATAATTCCTACCTCTGAAGAGCTTACATTCCAGTAGGAAAAATGAATATTCAAAATAAGACAAAGCAAGAATAACTTTGGCAAGCATCTAATGAGTGCAGTAGACTAATACTCTTGTGCAATAGACTAAAAGAGTAAGACTCTTCTGGCTGGGATAGTTAAGGAACACGTTTCTGAAGAAGTGAGATTTTTAGTGAGTCCATAAATTAGGACCAGAATTTCAGTAGATAAGAAAGAGTTTCCTTTCTTAGCTATTCTAGGCAGGAAATAAGTATAGTCAGTATAGTCAGAGACAAGAAGAGCAGGAGTGTCAAGTGTCCTGGGGAAGGGGTTGACCTCTGACCCAACCAGAGAGTTACCATAGGCCAGTGGTTCTCCAAGTTCAGCATACATCAGAATCACCTGCTAAAACACAGATCGATGGGCTCCACTTCCAGAATGTCTGATTTAGCAGGTCTCGGTGGGGTCCGAGAATCTGTATTTCTAATGAGTCCCTGAGTGATGCTGATCTGCTGGTCTGGGGAAACATTTCTCTAGAGACTAGAGGGAAATGGTAAGTTCGCATCAAAATCTCTATTCTACTCTGGCTATCATCAATAAATCAACACACGACGAGTGTTGACAAGGATGTAGAGAAAAGGGAACCCTCGTGCACTGTTGGTGGGATTGCGAATCGGTGCAGCCACAATGGGAAACGGTATGGAGGTTCATCAAAAATTTAAAAATAGAACTACCATATGAACTACCCAGCAATCCCACTTCTGAGTATTTATCTGAAGAAATACAAAATACTAATTTGAAAAGATATATGCACCCCTATGTTCACTGCAGCATTATTTACAATATCCAAGATACGGAAGCAACCTAAGTGTCCATCAACAGATGACTGGATAAAGGAGTTGTGGTAAATATATACAACGGAATATTACTTGGCCATTAAAAAGAATAAAATCCTACCGTTTGCATGAACATGGATGGACCTAGAGGGTATTATGCAAACTGACATAAGTCAGACAGAGAAAGACAAATGTCCTATGATTTCATTTATTTGTGGAATCTAAAAATCAAAAGAAATGAATGAACAAAACAGAAACGGACTCATAGATACAGAAAACAAACTGATGGATGCCAGATGGAAGGGGTCTTAGATGGCTGGGTAAAAAAAGTGAAGGGATTAAGAAGTACAGATTTGCAGTTACAAAATAGTCACAGGTATCTGAAGTACAGCACGGGGAATATAATCAATAACATTGTAATAACTATGTGTAGTGCCAGGTGGGTACTACACTTATTGGGGGAGATCACTTAGTAATTGTAATAACTATGTGTAGTGCCAGGTGGGTACTACAGTTATTGCGGGGGGATCACTTCGTAAGTTATACAAATGTCTAACCACTAGGCTGTACACCTGAAACTAATATAATATTAAATGTCAACTGTAATTGAAAAATAAAATCTCCACTCAACTATGAGCTTAGTTAAATCCTATTTCAGAAAGCTTATTAAACTTTGGGTGGCAATCATAATTACCTAGAATCTCTTTATCTGTCAACGTTTTCAACTAAATCTGCCGGAAGATGGAAATAGGGAAAGGAAGCTAATATTTTTGGAGACTTCTTATTTACCAAATGCTTTCTAGAATTACCTCATCTAATTCCCAGCTCATTTCCATCAGATAAATGTTATAATCCCCATTTTACAGATGAAGAAATTGGAACCCAGCAGAGACGTCGAGTGTCTTACCTAAAGTCAAAGAACAGGGCCAAGATCTATGAAGTGCCAGAATAATCTTGCCTCTAGTGTTAAGAAGTCAGTGCAGAGGCCTGGCCTTCTCTGAATACTCTTCAAGGGAAGGCAACGGTTTAAGGATTTCTAAGATCAGTATGATATCCGTCTAAAATCAGGTCCAGAAATACCTGACCAAAGTCACCTGTATTGAATGTTGCAGGAGGTACAAGAGACAGGAGACCAGACCATATTACTGTTATCAAAAACGTGGAGAGAAAACACCTTCCAAACAGTAATTGCAGGCTATCCATGAGCCCCACAAGACCGCTCCATTTCAAAGGAATACCTTTGTGCTTTCAGTTCAGATATCAAGTCAGCCAGCCAGCCTGCCAGCCAGTGGACATGGCTCAGAAGTCTGAGCCATGAGATGGTCAGCATAACCACTGCTTCTCCTTATTTGGATAAATAACAGCCTCAAAGACAACCAGTTTGGGAGTCGTGCATACCCCGCGGCTGGGCTTGGCAAGCCTCCCCGCCCCCGCCCTGCCCTGCCTTGCCTTGCCTTGTCGTGCCCTGCACAGACAGCCGGGGCAGTGCAGCCAGTCACTGCTTCCCCACAGGTTCCCATACTGTCACGAGCCTCCTCCTCAGAGACAAGATCTGCTTCACCGTGTCCCAATGATAAACTGCCAGG
>NW_006431956.1:13975886-13997205 GCF_000325575.1 Pteropus alecto | reverse complement strand
CAAGAGAAACAAAATAGATAGCTACTGACTGGCCCAGTGACTCCATGTAAAGAAGTCACGCTCCCTATGACAAAGTGCCCACATCCAGCAAGGGGGCAGACATGTAAAGAAAATGCTTTGCAACTTGTGGAGCGCCTTTGCAAGTTCATGACCAGTAGCAAGAGCTTTCAACTCATCTCAAAAAGAAACAAGCTCCAGGCTGACCCCAAAGTAGCCTATCCTCCCCCGCTGCCTAACCCAACGTCCAGTCCTTTTTCTTCTTTGTTTTATCCTTTATCTTACTTTCCTTCCCCTCTTTGAAAAGCAACATCGGGGCAAAATATCCCTAGAGAGGACAGGAAGCTATGGGTCAAGACACAGACAAAGGGAGTTTCTTACAATTAGGGCAGCAAAATAATGGCTTGAGTCTGATGACCGTCAACTCACAAGTTCTTCTTCCATGCCCTGAAGTCTGTAAATTAGTTCCCAATTTTTAAAAAGTTTTAACCATCCTCTTCTACCAGTACTGTTCCCCGCCATGACGCTCAAGAAAGGCAGTAGAGTGTGATGGAACCAGCGCTGGGTTATGAATGAAAAGACTTGGGTTCTCCTCCTGACGATCTTCTCGGCTGTGGTCTCCTGGCCGTGACCGTGGCCTTGGCACTGCACATTTCTGAAGCTCTGGTTCAGGCACACCCTTCACGCCTTTGTATGCAGAAAAGTGTGATCAATATGTGTTATTATTAAAATCACCAACCAACACTTGTGGGCTCACTCAATAAACTGCAAAAGCAAATGAATAGAATAGACAGTACCCATTTTACGATATTCTTAGGAGGATGAAGAGAATGACAGACACACTCTCCTTCTGAGACACAAGAGCTCATGGACGGATGGAGATTCTGAATGCAGCCAACGTAAGAACACCATACTGTATTGCATCCCAAAGCATCGCCCTTGAGAAAGAAATCTAATTATATTCTGCGGACTTCGAGAAGGTGCTTTTCTTCATTCTCATTCCCAAATGAATTGGCAATTCCGAATCCAGATCAGGCTAGGTAAAAGACTTCCCATACGCTTTATACTGGCTTGACAAGGAGGTTCAAAGATCGATTATTTATAAAAATTATAAGATGAGCGATAGCCCACATCGCCTTCCCTTCCCATCTTATCACCGGGGAGAACCTCTTTTCGGGAATGAAAAGAGAACCCCTGTCTCCACGTGCCTGTGGCAAGAATACAAGTTTTGGTTGGTGAGGGGGAGGCAAAAACAATGATTTGAACTAAAGGCAAGTTTTTAAATACTCTCAGAATTTCAACTTTATTGTCCATTCTAGTCCTAGCCTACATGTGTATCAGTGCTCTGTGTGCTTTAGGATAATTCTTGATAGAAATACATTTATCTTGTGGTCTTGCTCATGAAATAATTTTTGGCTTTTTGGAAGGGGGGGATGGGTAAAGAAAGCAGTATGATGATTTAATGCAAATGCAGAAATGTTTTGTGATTAAACATATATGCCGAGATGGCCTTGCAAATATATTCACTATATCTACTTTAAAATATAAAAGTATGTTTTGGTGGTTTTTATGTTAAGATGTACTATGTATATGAGTACAATTCTGTGGATAAAAACTCTGCCAAAATTAAAAATATCAAAATACCACATCTGACTCATTTTTATGCTCTAGTCACAAAGTGAGACTGAATAGAAACTTATTAGCATTTCACTAAATTTCTTCAGATCATTGTTACAAATAATAAAAATACAGACACATTTTAAAACAACATATTTCAGTCTTAAAATGGTCAGATTAACATAATTATAGCCTTGGGTTGCCAACAGTGGCACATTTCTCATTTTCATGAGAATGCAGAGGTTCTCCCAGATTGCAAGCTAATAGGCTCCTTGGTCTAAATATATACAGTAAAATCTGCAGCAAATTTCTGAAGCATTAAGATCTGAACCCTGGAGATATCTAGTGAGTAATTTGCGCTGGAGTGCAGCAGATTTTTTTTTTTTTTTGCCGTTACACAGCTGCTAGGAAATACATATTTTTAGATTTGCTCTTACAGGCAAGCAAAAATGGTATCCACTTTGTGGATATGTATCTAGTATGTTCCCTCAATCCTTACGGCAGTGGGTCAACCATCTACAGAATATGCTGTTCGGTCGCCTTCCTCCTTGGAAGTGAGTACAAAGAATGACACTAGATGCTCATCCTAGACGAAGCCATCAGAACCTGACTGGGACACCTAACACTTCCGAGGCATGTTTCAGAAAAAAACATGCACTGGAGTTGAAGCCTGTAGGTCAGGTCCCTGCTAATTCTAAGTTACCTCATCATTGACACTGTGACGACTTCTTACTATTGTTTAGGGGGTTCCCCCGCAACTTTGGCAGTTCTTCCTACGATATCAAGGGCAAATGAAGAGAAACGGGTTCAAAGAATTAAATCAGAGCAAGGGAAAGCATGACCTTTGATTTCATAGGAAAAGAGAAAAATAAAAGGAAAGAAATCAAGTACATGTGTCCATCAGCCAACTGAGTACAACATATTTTCTGTATTTCAGAAATATGGAGTGAGTTAGTGCTGCCTGAACAATGAGAAGAGAAGGCGTCCTCTGGCTGGAATGACATGCTGGGTATTCACACCTTTCATGTGAAAAGGACTTAAATAAATCTGCACAAAAATGACTGAGTGAACAGCTAGCTCTTCTTTTGTGCCAAATAACAAGATGCCGAGGGGCTTGAGAATGCTTAGGCAGGAATTCGGTTTGATTTTGACATCAAAATGGTGAATTTTTTCAACTATATGATCTTTAATGACATTTTACTCTGTCGCTCCCATGAACATTCAACTCGGTCTTTGTCTTAAAGCCTTGGATTCTACACTTCTCTCAATAACAAGATAGTGTCACCATGTCAACCATGATCTCGCACCAAATGCACTATTAGTCATTTAATGCTTTTCTTTAAGTCCATTTTAAATGGACTTTTTTTTATTTAGTTGTGACAGAGCAATAATATTTCATTCACTCTCAAGTTCTTTGCCCTACTTATCTTTCCAATAGTCATTAAAACAACATCATAAAATTATTAAAATCACTGGCTCCAAGTGAAAAACAGCTTTTAAAGTAGCGTGAGCAGTAATACATTAAAGTTTCAGATGGAATTACTATAGGAGCTTTTTGCCTTAGCAAAGAGGCTGAATTCTGAATATAACGCACTAACACTATAAAACTCTTTTAAGCTGATATTGTTTTATTCGAAGTATCTCATAATTTGAATCAGCTGCTGTTTTTCAGTTCACTTGATGGCTTGTTCGCCTCCAATAATATATTGGATAATCTAAATCTGGTTAGTTCAAACTCCATTTATTTTTGGTTTAGGCCCATGCATTTCTAATTAATGAGCTCTGGCCACACAGTAGCATTGTACTGCTATCTGGACAGTACGTAAGACTTGGCTTCGCTCAGCTACAACAATGGATGGCTAAGAGAAGTCAAATATATAGTGTTTGCCTAAATCAATAAAGAAAACAAACCCCCTGAGACCCAGAGGGTGAGAACAGAAGGCGGGGATCACTGGAGAGGGACAAAAGGCTGGTGTGAGGCGCCTGGTGGCCTGGGCTCCAGCCCTATTTTTGTCACTTCCTTATTTTGTGGTCTTAATCAAGTCGCACCAACCATGGAAGGCTTCTTGAGTCAGAACTGATGAGGGAAAGGGTTATAAGAGACGGTACACGTAAGACCTTTTCCTCACCTCTAAAACCCTATGATTCCAAATAAGCCAGGGCTGTTTCTTGAGGGAGTGATACAAGTCAAGTCGCAAATCTACAGTGGCCAGCGCGCGTTCCTCAGGAGCAGACAGCGTGTCGCTCCTGCAAATCACACACAAGCAAAGGGATCACTGATGCCTTGGGGAAAAGGGAGAGCAAAGAGGAAATGGCTCACTACCAGGCAAGATGTATCTTCAAAGCATTTTTTTTCCCCTTTAAAAATAAACATGTACTTTCCCCACAAATTTATATATAGGTAACCCATGCTTTTACGTGAGAACTTTTAGAAAAAGCGTGAAGAAAAGAATGGTCACCTAGAAGCTCTCTACAGGGTAGGATCTTGGACCCGAGGGAGCCCGGGCTGATGTAACAGGAAACAAGCTCCTGGAATCTGAGCTGCCCTGACTGGGGACCCACAGAGGAGACGAAAGCAAAACTCCTGGAAGAAAATACGCAGGTGCAGGGGATACGACCTGAAGACACCAGGACATAGGCTCCCAGTCACAGGCAATTTCTGCGAACATCTCTATTTAAAAAAGCCAAGAAAAGGGATGCGGCTTGGAGATCAGAGGGCAGAGGGTGTGGCATAAACCTCTCCTGAACACTCTAGCAGGACACAGAGCTCGCGGGGCTGGAAGCACTTGTCTTGATCCTGGAGCTGCCCAAGTGCAATGCCGTGATGAGCGGCTGCATCCCCTGTGGATGCTGCAGGCAGTCATTACTTCACATCACAAGTCACCAGGACATTTTTGCGGCTGAGTGAATGTCTCGGTTTTCAGGAGTGGGTGAGGAGAGCAACAGTGCCTGCTTCTAAGGTGGTTCAGCTACCAGCTACCTACCCTGGCTTCAAAACGCTCCACCTTCAAGGGTTTTTTTTTTTTTTTCTTTTTTAAACATTCTTCCTGTCCGCCTGCTTTTAGAAGCCTAAAAGGCCAGCAGGCAGGCACATGCAGGCGGTCTCCATTCAAAGGGACTTTCTCACTTCCCAGTCAAGCTCACACATAAGCTTCCTGCCCTATCCCATGAAAACAATTTTTATTGGTGACACAACACATGAAGCAAAGAAGAAAGCGGTAAAGAGAAAAAAGTCATTTATCCACAGCGTTCTTTGCTATTTTCACTATCTAATGTTTAGTTTTCATTTCACTCTGAGTAAGTTGTAACCAGATCCCTGAATAAAAACCAGTCTGATACTAGGTTTTAGACGCTACAGATATATAAAATAAGAAGAAATCCAAAATTGTTCAAAATAATTTATCTGGAAGACAAATAAACATTATGTATTTGTAATGATTACTTTCCAGATAAATTATCTGTATCTGACTTCAGGCTTGGCTGTGCAGTGTAGGATTTTAAAACAAGGACTGTCAGCTGGGTTTGAATCCCAGCTGTGCTACTTATTAGTGTGTGATCTTGTTACTTAATCCCTCTCGGTCACAGTTTTCCAAACTTAAGATGGTTATGACAGTAACCTCCGCCATAGGGTTATTATGACAACAAAATGAAATAATATATATTATTTAGACCACACTGGATAACAACTTCTTATGCGTATTTGCTCCTCTGGGATAAAGACATCCACAGAGTAGTTATGGATAAGCAGATCCATGCACACATTAACCTTTAAAAGGAAACAGACCGATTTACTAGACCATTGCTCTTATTAATCTCTTTTAGAAAAAAAATGCAAAATATTGTGACTGAACTAGCGCAAGAATAAGACAGAACAGTTAACTCAAGTAAATATAATTTCTGCCAGACATTTTTCCAGGCAATCATTAAACTTGATAGACTAGAATTATATGTTATGTAAAACCGTAGAAGTTTTTAGTGTTATTCATAAAGCCTAAATTGATATTTCTTTTAAAAAATGTCCAAATCAAGATAAAAGAGCTGTTTTTATTTTAAAATTTCAACTGTTTTTTCACAATGAATAAAAAGCAAATAATTTTGCCTGGAATGTAGAAGAACACACAGTAGTCTCCCCATTTGTACCACACCTTCAAATTCTCTACATTTGCCTCAGAAACTAAATGCAAGTCAATACCTTTGTGAAAACACTGAGAATTGTCCTAAAATACATAAATCAATGAGATCCATACTAACAAACAATGTTGACACTTTAAATCCTTTTCTAAGCTATAAGGTTAAACAGAAACTAGATCACAAGATTTATAGATTTGGAGCCAGCCCAATGTAATTTAAATGGAATTTTAAAAACATACACCAATAACAAAGAAGTGTGCTTCTAAGCAGTGTGTATGAAGTTAAAATAAAACCTAGACTTTTAATTCCTCATTGAATCCAAACTTGCATACAGAAGACCTGACTCAATTCAATGTAAATGTGCCCCAGCATGACAAAAGAATTCTGAAAATTGTATTTTGTTATAAAGGCATAGTTCTTACCTTACATTTTCCGTGAAACTTTCTCTTCTAGAAGAAACTTTCTAGACTTGCAGAGACCTTGAAACCATCCATCTCTCGAATGCTTCCAGCTCTGCCTGTCTTTATGGTGACTGAATGCAAGGCTTGGGTTGTTTTTTTTTTTTTTTACAGAAGGAAGCTTTTAGTCAAAATATGTGGTTTAAAGGAGCAGTATCCACCCTTGTTAAAACTATTTCACGGACATTCAGAGGTTTTGTTTCTACCCTATGAAAGTTAAATCTGAGTAGGAAGGCATTTTTCCTGTCCCGGAAATCGACATAACTAAAACCAATGCTGAGCTAACGAGAAATGTTTCTTCCATGTGTTCCGTCTGGCAGAAACTGCAAGCCATATCAAGGAAACACGTGATGTTTATAAATACAATATGGCTCATGTTGTCATAACCTCTCAATGACAAAAAGGAAAAAAAAAAAAGTGCAAGGAATAGCAAGCAGCCACACAGCAGGAAAGATGAGATTTGTATCACTTGGAAGCTGCATATCAGATATGCAGATATTACCCTTTCTTGCTTCTTAAAAATAAAGTATAAGTGGAAGCAGCGAGGGAGGAAGAAAATACCTACCTTGCTCTGGGTTGCCACTGTATCGAAATGCATTTGCCTGGCTAAATCATTTCAATGAGAGTAATTCTTTACCATTTCCAATAGAAATGTCTTTTTGCCTGTCAGAAAGGCATGACAGGAAAGGGACATAATTACATACATTGCGCATAAGTGAGTTCCAGTGTTCACTCAAGCAAATCACAGAATGAAGGCAAGGATTTCACACAGCCTGGAACCTATGTGAAAATTATAGCTGTCTGTATCATTATGAATTATTGACTTTCTGATCTTTCACTAGACTGTAAGATCTGTGAGGGCAGGTACCGTACTCGGTCACTATTACAGTTGATTCCTGAACATGGTGGAGGTGGGGGCTCTGACCCCCCCACACACAGTCAAAAACTCGTGTTAAACTTTTGACTCCCCCAAAACTTAACTACTACTAGCCTACTGTTGACTGGTAGCCTTACTGATAACATAGTCAATTCACACATTTTTTTGTATGTTATATATATTATGAACTGTATTCATACAATAAAGTAAACTAGAGAAAAGAAAATGTTAAGAAAGTTAAGGAGAAAATACATTTATAGTACTGTACGTATATATTTTAAAAATCCACATATATGTGGACCCACGCAGTTCAAACCCGTGTCGTTCTTGGTCAACAGGATATCTTCAGAATCTTGCACGAGACTCTGAACCAGAGAAGCAACTCGATGCTTAATAGTTGGGTGAGTGAATCAATGAAACTTCACAATAGAGGGGTTAGATTAACTGCTCTAAAATCATCGCTCCTACTTTATGAGTTTGCGAATATTTGTAACACTAACTACCAATTTAATCGAAAAGCAAGATTTGTCCTACTGAGTCATAAATACAGTAAAACAAGCCCTGTCTTATTTAATCTGCTATCCGGAGATTAGCTTACTTTCTACCACAGGTGAATTGAACTCCCGAAAATAAAGTGCAGATATGTGTGCACCTCTCACAATCATTTATTTTAATTTGACAAATCTGTTATTCTCATCTTAAACTTTAGGGCTATTCACTGCTATAAAAATATATTGATAGGGAATTTTGATAAGACAGATTGGCACTCTAATTCCTCATTTCGGTCAGGAACTAGTCCTGGAATAAACTAGAACCTCAAACGTTTCCATTTATAAATCACTTTACTGATCTTAGTAGAGAAGGCATTAACTGAAAATGTGCGATAGAGAAAGTGCTGAAGTGAGCTCCTTTTTCATCCAGATATTTAATGAGAATTTTCTCAGAGCGGGACACCGTACAAGGGAAACGCAGGGACTTTGCTCCTAAGAAGCTTCGACTTTAAAAAAGAACTTAAGATGTGTGCATCAGTAACTGTGATGCAGGCAGGACCAGGTGAGTGTGCTGGGAGAGGCAAGTAGACAGGTGAGGTTCTGTGGAAGTCAGAGAAGGCACAGTGGTTGGGAGGCTTAGAGAAGAGAGGAATCGGGGAGATGAGATGAAAATAGTGGCTTTTGAGTTAGGTCCGCGAAGGGGGCGGCATGTGGACACCGCTGGGACAGTCGTGTGGGGAAGGAGAGTAGCGACCACCGGAGTCAGAAGGCCAGTTACAAGATTCTGGTTCTGTCTGGCTCTGAATCCAGCTCCACTTCTGACAAGCTGTGTAGCTCTGAGCAAGTTCCCTAACCTCCCTGATTCTCAGCTTCCACGTCGGAAACAGGGAGATAATAAGAATTCCTCTCACACTGGGTTGTTTTGAAAATCGAAAGAGCAAAATGTTCATTTTTCCGAATGGTTGGCACGGTACCTGGCACAGAGTAAGCAGATCGTGAGTGTTCTAACAGTACCGTCATTACGTGGGTGAGGGGAATAGTGTGGCGGCTGGGTCAAGAAGGACCTTGAACGAATGAAAGAAAACTAGCTAGGAGTGTTTTTGAAAACTTCCATTTCTATGAGATTCTTTGCTCTTCCATTCCTATAGGGTTATTTCATTCACCATCTCCTCCCCACCAACGTCCCCAATCCTTCTCAACCAGAACACTTCTCTGTGGAAAGAGAGCTCTATGGCATGGCCGCTCCATATATACATACTAAATGAGCACATAATTCTTTTCCTTTCCTTTCTTTTTTTTTTTCCTTGTGGGATATCTTTTTAATCTAGTCAGAAGAGAAGAGAAGAGAATGCACGAAGTCAAATATAAAAGATGCCATGAAGTAGACACATCATAGGCTTAAGTAAAACGAATATTTTAAAAGGCTATTCCGTGTGTTCTAAAATCTTACTAGGAGCATCTTTTCAAAACTGGCGAAGCTTAAATGGAACTATCAAGAAAGAGAGGCTACAGGATTAATCCAAGGGTCAGAAGGAACTGGGTTTGAATCAAATGTCCAACATTCACCAGGTGCGTGGGCCTGGGAACGACTCGACTTCACTGGCCTCAACTGTGTCATCTGTGAAATGGAGTCAGCGTACCTATTTTGCAGTTGTTGACTAATTTAGATAATATCTAAAGTGTTTAACACATTGTAGACTACTACTATGAAGACACAAAAAGGTTTATTAGTCTCCATCCAAAAAACCAATGGTATACAACGACTATTCTGATTCCAGAAAGAAATTAATAGAGTTCACATGAATTATTACAATTTTGCCAGCCCCCCTCCAAAAAAAGTCAAAGTAAAATGTATGACAAAAATATAAAAGTAAAAAAGTAAAAAGAGAGGCCAGGAACAAAGCCAACACACAAAATACATGCTGCAAAATGCCTGTATGCTTGCTGTGGGTGGGCCACAAATTTAATTCTAAGCTTTAGAGTAGCGACACAAAGAGGGAAAATGATCACTTACAAGATTCAGAGTGTCCATATGACAAAAATAAACCAGGAGAAACACAACTATTTCTGGTGATGAGCACAGAGAGATATTTTTACAGTGGGTTCTCATTAATGACAGAAAATGAATAATACAGGCATTTGTAGCACTATCATTATAATACTCAGCGCATGTGTTTAACAAGTGTTTACACTCACAGTGGGTAAGACACTGGCTTTCGGAGGGATACAAAGACAAACATGAGACTGTTTGTGCCTTTGGAGAACTTACAGTCTCATGGATGAGATGAACATGCATCTAAATGATTATAACACCAAGAGAATGAGCAGAACGTCCCCCAAAAGGGACAGATTAATTCTGACAGAGCATTAGGGAAAATTTCATGGAGCAGATAGTCTTTTATCTGGCCTCTCAAAGCAAGTGTTTCTTTTTTACATTTTATTATAGAAAATTTCAACCATAAAAAAAAAGTAGAGAAAATAATATAACAAACTTCCATCATCCAGCTTTGACATTTTTCAACGTATTACCAATTTTGTTTCATCTATTTCTACTTTTTTGGTTTGCTCTGCTGGAGTATTTTAAGGCAAATCCCATTAATCGTGCTGTTTAGCCTGTAAATACTTTAGTATGTCTCATTTTTGTAAACACAACCACCAAGCCATCATTATACCCAACAGAATTACCGGTTATCCCTTAATATCATCTGATTCCTAACACATGTTCAAATTTCCCGAACAGTTTCAAAGATGTCTTTTATAGTTGGTTTGTTCTAATCAGTATTCAAGCATAGTGCACACATGGCATTTGGTTGTTACAGTATAGAAGAGACCTAGAAACCTAATAGTGTCCCCTCCCATCCTTTTCATCATGCCCCCAATTTATCGATGGAATTGGGCAACTGTCCCGTAGCATGTTAGATGGGTGGGATTTTTAAAAGCAGATACATGGGGCAGGAGCGGGCATACCAGGTACTCGGAGTAAGAACTGTGAGGCAGCTCTGCTTGGGTGTCGGGGTGGAGATGATACCGACCATCAGGCTGGGCTATTCTTTGCACAATGGGAAGCTGGACTTAGGGAGATGACTTGGGAAGCAGTTGTTAGACGGGAATGAGAAGAGTTGGGGAGACTGGTTAAAGGCTATTGCATAAGTGACCAAGAGAAAAATAATGAATGCTGTAACTACAGCAGTAGCGTAGTGTTGTTAAGAGCCTGGGATCCGGAGCTCAGCTGCCTGGGTTCAAATTTCAGCTCTGCCACACTCTAGCTGTGTGGCTTTGGGCAAATTTCTTAACATACGTAACCAGCTGTTTCCTGAGCTATAAATATGAAGGCTTATACCAATACTTGCCTCAAAGTCTTGTCTTGGGGAGTAAATGAAATTACCCAGAAAAGTGGTTAGTAAATGCTTTAAAAGGTTAGCTATTATAGGAGTGGTCGCGTAGGCAATGGCAGAAAGGTCACCGGTAGGAGTCCTTGCACAGCGGAAGGGCTCTGGGGACTGGTGGCATGTGCTGAGAAACAGGAGTTAGGCAACTGAAGAATCATCGATCACCCAACTTTTAAGTCTCTTCTCCCTATCCCTCAATGCACACACACACACACGTTCACACATAAGCACACCATCACAATCGCTCCACCACTCACAAAGAGAGAAAAACATGGATGGAGAAAAAAGGCTTAGAAGAAAAAAAAATGATTAGGATTATTCTTTAGCAGGATATACTGGAAATATTGGGACAGCTGCTTGAAAGTTGAGTTTGGGTCTTGAACTTGAGAAAGAGTGGAGCTAGGGATACAGTGTTGAGGGTCATCCCCATTGGTATAATGATTAAAGCAACAGTAAGATGAAAATTCCAAGTGAGCTTCTGCCGTGGCAGCCATTGAAGAGCAGCCGTGGTGCTGCGCTACCCGGTGGCGTGCGCCTCAACAAGGGGGCACAAGGTGACCAAGAAAGTGAGCAAGCCGAGGCATAGCCGCCACCGCAGGCGCCTCACTGAGCACACGAAGTTCGTGTGGGACATGATCCGGGAGGTGTGCGGCTTTGCCCCCTACAAGCGGTGCGCCATGGAGCTGCTCAAGGTCTCCAAGGACAAGTGGGCCCCGATGTTCATCAAGAAAAGGGTGTGGACACACATCCTCACCAAGAGGAAGCAGGAGGAGCTGAGCAATGTCCTTGTGGCCGTGAAGAAGGACTGGCCCCCTGCCCGCCCTCCGTCCCATAAAGCCTCCCCTAGGGGGGAGATCACATCTGGCCTATTATCTACTTGAGACCTCTTCCTGGGGCACAGTGGGGAGCACAGAAGGAAGCAACAGACAGTACTGGAAATGTTATTTAATCATAATTAAACAGTTCATATGCACCAAAAAAACAAAACAAAACAAAACACAAGGGAAAAGATGCATATTTTTTTTTAAAAAAAGCAAATTAAAAAACACACAAACCGATGAAGCCTGCCCGAACACATGGAAGACCATTCAGAGGGCAAGAGGAAGAAGACTAAGTGAATAAAAGAGGCCGAGGTGGTCTGAACATAGGCAAAGAATTTAGAAATGGCAGAGTAATGGAAACCAAGATTTCTAATCAGACTGACTACTCACTGGTGTCAAACTCAGAGCTCAAGTAGGAGAGAGAGATTTGGGAGGGTAGTGGCTGACCTGGGCATTGGGAAGTAATTTAAGATGCAGGGACAATTCTGAGGAGTATGCTCTAAGTGGAAATCTGGAAGCTGCCTACATACAGGTAAAAATTAAAGAAATACAAGAGGGAGAGAACTGAAAGATGAAAGCAGAGAATCTCGAGAAGTAACCTCAAAACATATAAGAAGGTAGAAAAGCCTGAAAACTGTGAAAAAGCCACTAGGTTTGGTGAACAGGAAGTGGTGGTACTCTGAGAGCCACCAAACAGACTGGCTCATTTTTAAGTTGTACATTTGTGAATTACAAACCCGTGAATACATATATCATTTTTTTGCAAAAGAGCCTATTCCACGTGGTGAGCTCAAACCCTTGGGAACTGAATTATCAAAACCACTACTGAATGTAACAAAGGTCAGGTGATGGAAAAAATCAGGACATGGGTATGCTTGATTCTAGCAGTGAACCACAAGTCTCATTAGATAGGGTGGCCTCAAAAATGCTCAGCTAGATGCTCAATGAAAAACTAGTCACGTTTTCCCCACCAAGCATCTACTCCGCTGGTGCCCACAACCTCGGAGTTAATACTCGCTTCCTGAGGAACACCGTTCCCATCAAAACACGGCTCAGGAGAACAGACTGTTTTACACCCAGAGTCTTACATTTTCTTTTCTTTCACGGGTAAGATATTAAATTTACTATTTAAAGGAAGGTTTCAGAGGCCACTGCAAAGATCTGAACTTGCCGTCGTTGCGTCTCTGCTTGATCTGACCGTTTACCATGATGGCCGCGTGTGTTGGTAATGGGTGGCAGCTGGGGGTCTGTCCCCGGCTGCGGCTGGAGGCCGGGGAGGGGAGGTGGATGACGTCAGTCGCGGGGCTGCGTAACTGACGCACGCGAACAGTTGCCATCAAATTCCTCTACAGCCACGCGCACATTGCAAACATACGGGAAGAAGCAGCTCCCAAAACCCACCGTGCAGCTGGGTGTAGTCTACGATTCATCCCTGCTCTATTCTCTATTT
Organism: Pteropus alecto; assembly: GCF_000325575.1. Classification (NCBI taxonomy): domain Eukaryota; kingdom Metazoa; phylum Chordata; class Mammalia; order Chiroptera; family Pteropodidae; genus Pteropus; species Pteropus alecto. The sequence goes on along the minus strand of NW_006431956.1, from coordinate 13,983,974 downwards.
CTGTTCTTTGCCACGAGCAGTGGGGTTATGCAGCTGCTTTCCAGACAGGGCTCAACAAAGCTTTCTTTCCTTTAATGCCAAGGCAGCTACATTCAACCGGGCAGGAGAGAGAATTCCAACCTCCAGAGCCAAAAGGTGAGGCTGAAGGAATTCCATGGCTTTTAACTTCTGGAATCTGTGATGGCGCCAAGTTACAAACTGCAGGCACGATCACACCTAGTTGATTTTTAGACTGCGTTCCATTTCTCACTTCTAAGTCGTCTTCACTGAAACCTAAAAGCTTTTCTGTGGGTTGGATGGTAAACATTTGTCATCTGGGGACATAAGTTGATTTTCTCACACTCGAAAAATTGCTGTCTGAAGTAGGCTGTGGGCCACTCAGAAATTGATCGCTACAGTCTCATCTAAAGGTACAAACAGAACAGCTTTACTGAAACCCAAAGCAAAAGTTCTGAATTCTAATAGGCTTTGTCCATATGGTTAATATTTGATTCTCTCCGTGCTCACTGCTGGTCCTTTACGTAGGTACCACATCTGCTTAAGAGTTAAAACAGGTGTCCTCCCCAGCCATAAACAAGATTTTCAGAGGCGATTCTGGGACCCCTGTGTGGGCTCTGTGTAACAGAAACAGAGCGCTGAGCACCACTGAAACTTCAGTTCAAAGGCTAGACGTATCAAACATAAAGATTTCCAAGGGTGCAGACTCTTAAGAACATCAGTGAGAAAGAGAATAACAAAGTAATAAGAGGCAAAGGGTTCTATAACATTCCGTCCCCGCTTCGTGATTAGCGTGACTTGATCTGTCTTCACATGGTGCTGGTTTACATTTAGAGTGTAACTGGCTAAGAGTAAACCTCAAAATCCTAGATTGTCTAAAGTAGCAAGGCAGCCTTCACTTCAAATCACACATCATTTCTGACATAAAAAAGCAGCAGTTGAGTGCGTGAGAGGACTTTTCCTCCAGAAGTGTCGGCTCTGATCTCACAATGTCATCACTCAAATTCCAGGCCAGAATTACATAGAAATCCTCCCAGCACCTTCTACTGGACCCCCTGGCCTCTTGGTCCTAAACTCATATACCCTGTGTGGCAGACAGATCAATGATGTCCATGTCCTAAACTTTGGAACCTATGACTACATGGGAGAAGGGGAATAAGACTGCTAACCAACTGACCGTAAAAGAAGGAGACTCTTTTAGTTTAGACTCTGGTAGTTTCGCGTGGGCCCAACGTATCTACAACCGCCCTTCACAGCGGAGGAGTAAGCACTGATGGAATCAGGGCCAGAGGGATGCTATTCTGCTGGGTTGAAAGATGGAGGAAGAGGGTTGCAAGCTGAGGAGCGTGTAGCCTCTAGAAGCTGGGAAAAGAGGAAACATCTCTAGAGCTTCCAGAAAGGAAAGCCAATGTCCTGATGATGACCCCTTGATTTTAATCCACCCATGTTGGGCTTCTGATCTCTAGAACTGTAAAATGGCAAATTGGTGTCATTTTAAGCCACTAAGTGTGTAATAATTTGTTACAGCAGCAACAGAAAACTGATACACGCTGTTGGGAAGCGGAGCCGGCTTCATCTCAGTAACTCTGCTTTAACTCTAAGACAGAACCTGGGTTCCTTTGGCAATAAAACCTATTCATTTACTTTTTTCTAGTTAAACTCCGGCATCCTGCCGAGTGCTAATCCTCAGAAAGGATGCTATAAAATAGCACGGCGTCTTCTAAATTTGTGTGTGTGGGAAGAGGGGTGGGGGTGGAAGGGAGGTACAGCTGGAGAAGCTAATCTTCCTTTTTTTTCTCCCATTTGTCCTGCAGAGGAATGTAGCGCTGTTGTTAGAAACGCAATACTTTTCTAGCAGACCTGCATTAATGTGATTTTAAAATCTGCCTTTTCAGTTTCCCAGCTCTTTTTTCATCAAAACATCCCTGTGTGCTTTGAATGTTTGGATAATCTTCTGAGATAATCTAAATCTAGAGAATTTTAGCTCTCGAATCACGCAGAGTTTTGTATTATGCTCTCAACATGATTTAGGTAGGATTTGATAATATTTAACACAGCACAATAGCAAACAGTCCTGAATTAGAAGGTGGGTAATTTAATTAGAGCGCTAAGACTTGGAATAGCTGATATAAGAACATTAATAGATTTATACGCAATTGTACATGGTTTTTTTTTTTTCATTGTTACTCATATGCTAGTTTTGCTTTAATTAGCAAAAAAAATAGCAAGAGGTATTCTGAGTCAATTAATAGTCCTATGGACCAAGGACCCTTTTATATAAAGATTTTTCAGGATCCCCTCAGAGTGAGGACATAACTAAACTTCATGCTTAGAGGTGAATGAGGATGTGTGAGGCCCCATTTCAATCTCTTTGTCCCAAATAACCAGAAAATCTGATTTCTTTACCAAGGAACAAATAATGAGTCATCAGACACAATGAGTGGTGAGAACCCCCAAATCATCAGGAGCACATGGCAGCAGAAAGGACAGTTTGACTGACCGAGTAAGATTAAAAACAGACCAGGAACACTTACCCTCACGTCTCCGTTCACAGTTTTCGGCGTGTGGTTGAATGCGTGTGCGGGATCCTTGTTGTAGACTTTGAGGAGCGACCTGTCCTGAATGTTCCTAGAATCAAAAACATCGATAACTATGGCAGACGAAAGTAGCCTTACTTTGGCCATTTTCTTTGTTTGCCCATAAGAATTGGGTAAAAGATGGCAGCAGACAATCCAACTGTCGTCCACAGTCAACCAGACAAAAAGTTCTTTTACCACAGAATAGGCAAAAATAAATATGGAGAAGAAAAATGACTTCGGCTTCCCATTTTTTTGTTTGTTTCTCAGGTATTATCTTTCCGTGTGGTTCTCCACCCACAGATAGCGGGCGGCATGAATTTTCTTTCAAGATTCTGAGCAAGGAAAGGTAACACTTTAAGAAACAATAAAGCTCCAATAGCTATAATATGTTCAAAGAGATTTGGTTAATATTTAAATATTTAATTGTTTACTTTACCCGAACACCTGGTTTTCTGCTTATCTCGTGAACGCATACAAATGAAAAGTGCTTTTTATCTCCGCTTCGAACAGTTTCAGCAAGAGAAAGAACATCTATTTGAAGTCCAGGGAAAAAAAAGTACCACAAAGACCAACACTAGTATCTTTACAGTGCCTTTTTTTTCCTTCCATAGTGAGCTTTTAAAAATACTTTTCTGCATACGAGCTGAATCACTGAACGTGCAGGGCATTTAGAAGGTGATAAATTCTTCCTCTCGTCTGTCTGTCTCTCCTCCTGAACCCAGCATTGAGCACCGGGGAGTCAGGCACAGCGCAGCCAAGAACAGACGTCCCGCGTCTTGCTCAATGCCTACGTTAGAATCGTTTAAGAGCGTATGAATGTGTACGCTCATTCTCCCGCCACTGGCAGCTTCCATCAGCAGACGAGCCAGCACCCAAGGCGCTTTCGGCCCCGTCTACACTTCCAAAGCCGGTGCGGTGAGCTCAGGGAAACGTGCTCAGGAAGCCGCATACCTTTCCTCCAGGTGTAGCCGCACGTTTCATGGGCTGATCGCAATCACTGGGATTATTGGGTTATGTTTTTGTTTTAAACGAAGTGGAAGATTCTTGGACTAGTCTTACTTCCCTTCTTTAAATATCCGTCAGTAATCGCTTTGAAGCAATGACTAGCCCAAGCTTGCACGGCTGCTCCGGATGTCAGGTAGCTCATGAGAAGCTGGCTTAGGGGCGAGTGTGCAGGCCTTATTATTTGAAGAGATCACAAAGGGGATAGTTCACACACAGAAGGTAAGAATGTGGGGATTCACTAAAGAAATCTGGTCTGTGGGTTGAGGGAAAAGTCACAGTTAACGATGTGAAGAAACTGAAAAGAGTACTTAAGCCACACACACACACACACACAAAAACCTTAGTGTGATTCTAAAGGTGTTGAAAATACATGAGGTTGGTTTACGATTAATTTAGAAATATGTTTGTCCAAGATGAACCAAGAGGAAGGGCCCAGATTGCATTTACTACGGCAACATTTATGAACCTGAACTCTCTGTAGCATTTCTCTAAGGAAAACATGGAGAACCTAGAACCATAATTAAATAGCCAAATGTTTAACAAATACAGTCTCACTTCAGAAATATTGAAGGGTGTGAAGTGAAATTTGTCTCTGGGTTTGGATGAAAGCCACTGTCTTCAGTTAAAAATCTACATGGTAGTTTTTGGTGGGGAGGGAAGGCCCTATATAATGGTGATGGTGAGAACTTATTCTCCCATTCAAAAAAAATATAATTGGGGCATTTCACGCATTGAAGCAAGGAAATAGAATAATTCTTTGGAAGAGACATACACGTGATTATGTAACATAAACATTATACTCGCCACCAAATAAAAACATTCTCCACTGAAATTTTCTTAGAACCATTTTTATGTGAATCAGAAACACTAAAAAGTAAAATTCTAGATGAATTTATAAATCAGTGACTTCCCACTTAAGTATTTTAAATGAGCTTTAAAAAAAATCAGGCTATCAGTAGTTACTGCAGCATAAGTTTAGACAAGATCATCACTTTTGCAAATATAAACATATTATCTGTAAATCCCGATGTTAAAAGTGATTACTTCTGTCAAGCACCGTTTTCATCTATATAACCAAACTGCATTAAAGAAGATCGTCACAGTTTGGAAGTTTGGGGAACCTTTCCTTTGTGTCCTCCCTCCTATTTCTCTGTGACTACTTAAGGACACTCCCAAAGAATGCATAAAGGAGGCAGTAATAATACTTCAAGATCTGGGAAAGGCTCTAGAGTATTGTGACTCATCGTAATATAAAAATTCTTGCATGGGCTACGAGACAGTGGGGTCCAATTATTCGTAATAATCTCATCATCCTTGAGCTCCATAATCGAAAGTGGCTTTGCCTAGTTTCATGCTTATTTATTATTACCTTATCCGTCAATTCCTCTAACTGCAAAATGCAGAAATTCAAGAAGAGTTGTAAAACATCATATCCATGTAAAAACACTACATGGGGATTATATTACCGCAAACATACTCTTTAAATATAACATTGATTGCCTCATGTTTATGCTTTGTAAATTCCTTTTTTTTTTTTGTGACAGCATGCTTAATAATTCATTTCAAAAAACAAACTTGAATTTTCTAATACCCATGAATATTTAAACACATTTTTTAAAAGCAGGAACGTTGTGCAACAGATGTAGCACCTCTACCTTAGGGCATGTGTCAAATTTTGAAAGCCCTAAATTACTCATATGTGCCTAAATATGTCAAATGTGATCATTGTTAGATATTCGTTTATATTATGCACTAGAGGCATATTTTTAAAAAGTAGTTTCTACTAATTCCATAATGGAGAAACAGGCCAGCCCGCTATCCCCATAGGGCGAGAGCCCAGAAATTCAAGTTGTGGCCCAGATGAGATGGGGAAGGAATAAAAAATTCTTGACCAAGAATGTGGACAGGAAGGCTTGGGGCTTGGTAATGAACTGGCCGTGCGATCCCAAATAAGTCCCTTAACTTTTATGCATGTGACTGTCTGGTTCCATCAAACGGAAAGCCTGGATTCGTCACTAAATAATTTTTTTAAGTTCTAAAATATTTAGAGGCTATACTAGCAACTGCTTGTTGGTGCTGTTTAACTCTTGTTTCTCGGGCTGTTTGCCTGAGACAGATCAGACGCTCTATACACAGCCCCACTACGGTGGATAAAGACGCATTTATTTCCATGCCATCTGCAATAGCAAGAGTCCACACAGCCTCACTTGAGAGCACACTCTACTGGGAGCCCCAGAGAAAGCCCACCTGGAAAGTGAGCTCCTTTGGTGAAGGCCAACTGTTTAAGAACAAGTGGAAAGGGAGCCTATTTCTCAGCCTCCTTTCTTGGGGAAATCACGGTGTCCACTGCTTTTATTCTAACTTGCTCATGTAAAGAATGACTCAGTGGGATCATCCCTAAAATGCCTGTAGGCTCTGCCTCTGAGGGGAAGAGCCCATGAGAAGGAGCTGGGAAAGTTCCCGTGGTAAGTGGTGCCTTCAGCTTTTAGGATATTGAGCCAGTCTCTACACCTGGGCCTTAGTTTCTACAAGTCTTAGATAAACAGTGGACTGGACCATTTCCTATGTTCTTTTCAGATGCAACATGCAAAGAACTGTGTGGGAAAAATCTCTCCTCATCTTGGTAAACCACACCTGATTAGCGAATAATAGAGTGAACTATAGAAAACCAGATAATGAATTCACACCTGGATGGGAGAGGCCTGCCAGTCAGCGTAATAGCAATGCTTTCTTCACTGGGCCATGGAGAGATCAGGGCTCCGTATAAACAGTGGCAATGTTAAATGCAGCACGGTGGACACACACACGCACACACACACACACACACACACACACAGAGCACAATTACTCACCTGACATCATTTAATTCATAATAGACGTTTCTGCTTTCATCTTTGATGTAAATGGCGACGCTGGGTGACTCCAGCATTTTCATGGTGAGCTGCTGTGGAAAGGCACTTACGAAGAGAGCACGGATTGTGTCTGCACTTGTGATTTCATTCGGCATCCTGAGCTGCTTGGTTTCATCTCCATACTGGAGATACAGAACCCCTGCAAACAAAACGAACACGGTGATCAGTCACAGACCGAGTCCTACAGGACATGCAGCACGAGGCATGTCGCTCTATCCTACTATACGCGGAGATGTTCAGGACAAGCTTGGAAAGCACGTAACGGGACATGTATGTTTGGAATTTCCAAGAAATGCATTGTCTGGTTATTTCATAAGTATTTTATTCTTTGGAGTCCAGGCAAGTATGAAAAGTGGCTAATTTTCAACTTTTTTTTTTGAATCAACAGGACAAGAAGCTAACCTCTGGTAACCTGAAGCAAAAGCCAGCACTTAATTTCCCTGAAAGGTATATTTAGGAATTTTACCCCATAGGGTGATTTTTTTCCCCTGCGTCTTTCACTAACAAAAAGCACATTCATCATAGCCATGTGTGAGGTACGTAGTTTAATAAGTCTTTATGGTCCACCCAGAAACATTTTAAGTGGCAATGCTACAATATTTCTGTGGTCTAACACATATTTATTGAATGTTTATATCACATACAACTACCCATAAGAAAAGAACCTGACACCCAATGTCTCAGAAAGAAAGTGACACAAAGCCAGTGACACAAAGGAAAACACAAGCACAGGAGCCTAGGATTGCAGAGTTCCAGAGGGCACGTGGCTCCCAACGAACCATGAGGCCTCCAGGAGCCCATGTTCCTGTGGAGTGACGTTTCTTCCCAGACCAAGTCTGGGCTTTGCCATGTGACTCGCTCAGGCCAATGGGACATTATCAGGTGCGATGCAAAATGGGGGCTTGATAAGTGCTTGCACACTAGTGATCACACTACTGGTGAGCGTGATCGTGGGTTCTCCTTCACAGAACCAAGCTTCTGTGGAGTCCAACCAAGCAACATGGGAAGGCCACATTGAGAAGAATGGAAGCCCTGACTGATGGCTCCCATCAAACACCCATTCTACAGCCAGGACTACTGGCCAGTCGTGAGGGTGAGCCGTCTTTGCAGGGGGTACCTCCAGCCCCAGATGAACTGCCCGGGCTGATGCCACATGGAACAGAAACGACATACCCCGTCTCCAGGCCCTTCCCAAATTGCAGAATCATAAGCAAAAAAAATAATTGGTTGTTTTAAGTCACTATGTTTAGGATCATTTGTCATTCAGAAATGGATAATGGAAATGGGGTGTTGATGATCCTGACCTTTGATCTGAATCCTATTTCTGGTGAGAACCTACTGAGGGGGGACTACTACCACTGAAGTTATCGTTGGCAGGAGAGACTTAAAAGAGAATAAAATATGACTTCTGGTTAAACATGGCAGTTAATGTGACAAATTTATCTCTATCTCTCCCTGAAATCCCATTAAAATGACAACGAAGAATAAAAACGTGTAAATTAAAGAATTAAGGGGATGAGAGAGGAAACAATGGCAGACCAAAGAAAGCTGACACCTAGGTCTTCAAGGAGACAGCTCCACAGAAAACGTGCAGG
>NW_006431956.1:13949568-13975806 GCF_000325575.1 Pteropus alecto | reverse complement strand
GTTTTTTTGTTTTTGTTTTTTGTTTTTTGTTTTTTAAACGGCACAGCAACCTACCCACATTTCCCTTACCATCCCACTCAGCTTAGTGACTCCCTGTATCCACAGAAGAAAACTGAAGAGGTTGAGCCAACATACAGGATTCTGTTCACCTGGTATAGGGGAGCATGGGCGAGAGGTCCCCCTGACAAAATTCTGGCAAAGGGCTGACATCTCAGTCAGGAAACTGGAGGGACCCCTCTAAGAAAGCTGACTGGTCTATGAGAAGAGACCAACAGATTTTAGAGGGTAACTGTTTAGGTTCTGTCTGTCACGCGCGTTGATAAGCAGACTGGCCCTTAGGTAAAAGGGTCCCATTAGTACATCCAAGCATCATTCATACGTTAACAGACCACCCAGGATTAACAGATATTTCATAAAAGCCTCTAACATGAAAGACAAGACCAAAATAAACAGAAAACAAACTCAGAAAAGATAAGACAATCTAAGCAAAGAGGACTATCTGGAGAGCGAGAGAGAGGTCTGGGTACCATGAGAGCAGAAATTAAAAATTCAGTGAAGAAAGAGTTGCTCAAACCTCTGAAAGTGGAGTGAAAAAGACAAATGGGAAGAGGATGAAAACCAACAAGAACAATAGAGAGTTACCACAGAGCAGCCCGATACCTAATAATGGAGATCTGAGTAAAAAGAGATGAAGAAAAGCAGGAGTTTTACAAAAAGTATCATAAAAAAGAATCCACCCCCCATCCCCCCAAAAACCTGAAGGATATGAGATTGGAGATTAAAAATGTTTCACGAAGCACTCAACACACTCAAGCTTGTCACTGAGCCGTTCCAGAAGGCGGAGGTTCCCATGACATCCCCGAGGGCGGAGGAAAGTCACCAAGGAAGGATCAGGAGTCCAAAGGCATTAGCTTTCTCAACAGCAGCCCAGAAACCAAAGACGAGGGAGAAACAGTCTCGAGAATCTGGGAGGAAATACTTTCGATCTAGGTTTGCATCCTTCCAAACCATCAATCAGTTGGGTATTTGTGAAAGTCAGCAGGGCCCTTCCCCAACCACCTCGTCCATGAGTTCAGCTCCCATTCTCCCTAATAGTTCCTATTCCCATCCTTGCTTCATTTCTGTTCCTCAGCGTTTTTCACTATATAGCATAATTCATATTTTAATTATTGTTAGTGTTGACTGCCAGTCTCTCCCTTTAAAATGTAAGCTTCAGGAAGTCGGGAGTATATTTAAACCTTTTTTATTTTTTTCTGTTGTTCACCAAAGTGTCCTTAAGTGCCTATGATACGACCTGTTACGTAGTAGGTTCCCAGTAAATATTTGTTGCATGAATGAATGATTTACATATTTATTGGTCATCCAGAAGGAATGTTCACTTGGGGTCTACCTAAACTGTAAGAATTTTTGCTACACGGTGTAAACAGCTTAGTAATCTCGTCTCTGCCTTGTATACACATGAGAACTACATCCCGAAGTGGATGTTTCCTTGACTGGAGTAGTCAGTCCTTTTGCACTGAGCATAAGCAGCTCAGCTTCTCTCTGCCCATCACAGTTTTGATCCTCAGCTTCTTCAGGGAGCTAGTTTTCCAGAATATTCATGCTGTTACACATTCCTCAGAGTACAGAAAAAAATTCGCAAGCCTGTCCGATCACAGATCGTGTGATGTTTTCGCCCCAAACGGCAGATGTGGTGACTGTCCCATGTGATTGCTAATGCCATATCAAAAAGCCAAACCACTCTTGAGGTCCTAACCATGCCTGGGTGAGGCCCCGGCCGAGGGGCCACTTATGGCCACACTACAGTCACATGTCATGGCCTCACTCCCCCAAAGAGCCTGGTTTTCATTCCCACATCTGCATTCTGTACGTGTGTGTGCTTGAAATAGAATTTGTAGGCTCTGAGTGAAAAAAAAAAAAATTGGGCCTAAGCTAAGGTTACCTCAGGGTCTGGCTGGTGCAGCTGCCAGCTGGGTACACAAGTCTAGTTACAGACCATGAAAACCCGGAAAGAATGGGAAAAATGCCTTTACAAATAGGGAATAGTCTTTTTACACTCGATTCAGTTTGCTTTCTCAATTCAGGAAAGGTATTTCGAAATGCTTAAACTCCGAAGGAATTCTCTTAATATACGACGGCATTTTATTGGCACAGTGATGAGAGAGTTCGTGATGGCTGCTCCAGATTCACAGAGGAAGTCTGAAGGACTTTGGATCATAAACTCCCTTTTTATGAAGAAGGCAAGAGGACAGGGAAATGCATTCGTGGGATGTCTGCTATGTGTCAGAAACAGCACGCGTGTACAGCAGGTCCTTGAACAATGTCGTTCCGTTAAAACGCTGATGAGATGGCCTAGGAACTGAACTCTTGCGAATATCAATTAGCCTATGGTGAAACTAGTTTCCTTATACATCGTTTCGCTTAAAGTTGCAGAACCTATGAACACCGTTAAGTGTGGATTTACTGTATTCCATTTAATCAGCACGGCATTTCTTGCCAGGTCAGTATGATGGCCCCATTTCACAGACTGGGAAAAGGAAGCTCAGAGGGTCTCAGTGAACTGCCTGAAGTCACAGCTAGTAAATGGCTTAACTAATTTATATGTCCAATTCTATCCATCCGCAGAAACCACTGTAAACAATACTATAAACTTCAAAATGGAGCCGGAGCTGCCATGCCAGAGGAACTAGCTGCCTTGTGTGTCTAATACCTTAACTCTTGGAATGTTAAAAAAAACAGGGCAAAATGACCTTTGGACTGGAACTAGGGTAACACTGTCTCAAAGAAATGTTTGCAAAGATAACAAGAAAGCAGTTATTATGATTACTGAACTGAAAATTGAAAACGGTGTTTGGAATTAACATCACTATGTCGTATTAGCTGCACCAACAGAAATGCCTCCTTTTTCTGATGTAATTGATCCCCTTCCCTTTCTCATAAATACCCACTGCTTTTGTCTCCTAGTCAGAACATTATTTGGGCTTCTGCCTCAATTAACGATTTCAGAATAGCTATTCTTCTTAATCTCAAATAAACACTTGTTTGCCCCGACATTGAAGGGCCTTTTTATTTTTAGGTTATCATCAGGATCTCTCCCTTTAGGCATATGGCCTCTGAATCTCTGCATTTAGCCACATCCATCTCCTCCAACCTTCGTCTCCTGACAGGCTTAGCTGTCCTCACACTTTCCCCTGATAATCTGCTTGAAGATGTTGAGACAGGAAGAGGACAACTGGGAACAGAGATTCCCGTCTTTAAGACAACGGAAGGAAATGCTGACGCAGGGTTAGAAACCACACCCGAGCTGCGGGGAACGGGGAAGGCACAAAGCTCTGAAAGAACAAGCTTCGAAATGAACCTCACTGCACCTGGCGCCCTCCTGAGAAGCCTGAACACTCAAAGTTCCTTCCACTCCAATGGCTGGCTCTGCAGAGGCAACGTGCATTTTTCACCAAGAACCCCTGGTCACAGTTTTACAAAAAAACAAAGTGCACTTGGCAGGTCACACTTGTAGCACACAGCCTCATAAATCTTTTGAATCTCAGAAATCGGTTCCAGAATGTGGGGCATCTTCTAAAACATTCTTTATCTTAATACGGCATGCAAAGATTTTCACAGTGTGATCTTGCTGTGGACTAAATATTTCCGTTCCTCCAAAATTCGTTTAAATTCTGATGTGGTGGTATGTGGAGGTGCGACCCTGGGAGGTAATTAGGTCATCACAGTGGAGCCCCTGTGATGGATTGGTGTTCTTATAAGAGACCCAGAGAGCTTGCTTCCTCTCTCTAATCTCTGTCATGTGAGATGTGACCAGAAGATGGCCATCTGCAAACAAAGAAGCGGGCTCTCCCCAGATGCCAGCTCTCCTGGCACCTTGATGCTGAACTTCACGGCCTCTGGAACTGTGTGAAGTAGGTTGTTGTTTAAGATGCCCAGTCTATGGTCATTTGTTATAGCGGCCCAAATGGTCTTATACAGAACCCAACCTCCTGTACCTGCCTCCTTCCTAGGGCACTGTAGTTGTACTGGATTTCTTGCTGCTCTGTGAACTTACCATGCACATCCACGCTCCACACTGTGCCACTGGCTCGGGTGGCTTCCCACCACTTTTTTGCTTGGCACCCACAGTACCCCCTCTGAGCGATCTTCCCCTACCACTTCTTCATCATTTTTCCATTAAGATTTGTGGAATTAATTTTTCTCACATGTGTGCTTACTATGTTGTGTTTTATTAAAATTGCAAGCATGGCTTTTAATTCTGCGTTATGATCAGTTGTATTCATCGGATGGTAATATATAGTAGAGTGTTGGGCACAGAGTAGATGCGCAAATACATTTTTGTTGAAATGAATTCAATTCTCCCTGTAATGCAGCCAAGTTAATATGATGTATGCTGGCCTTCTGGGATGCCTTCTACGATTTCCCCTAAATGGCATTTTCTGTAGGCAGATGATGGTGATGATTCCAAATGACCTAAATTCCTCAGTTTCTCTAAATCTAATGTATGATTATGCAAATCAATATTTGCATTACAACTATGGCATATGGTTAATGCTTTAAAAATATAAAGAGCTCTTACAGTACTTTCTGGTGGCAATGAACAGTTTTCAAGTTAATAAGAAAAACATAAATATTAAAATAATAAGATAGCTTTTTACACCTATGAAATTGGCAAATGTTTTTACAATAAAATATACAGTGCTGACAAGGGTTGGGAAAATGACTTCTCTCACATACCATTGTTGGGAAAGTAAATTGATACCATTTCTCCAAAGGGCTATTTGTCAATATGTGTCAAAATCTCCCCAAATATACATATGGTTCGAGCCAATAGTTCTAATTCTACACATTATGCACGAAGATCTGCTTACTAGGAAGCTCAATAAAGCATCATTTATAAGAATCATATGGGGGACTAAATATTAGGGGGTTCATTTAATAAATCAATTCATTTAATAAACCTATTCATTGGAACACTGCATTGTTTTTAAAAGGAATTCTAAAAGAATGTAGCAATGAGAAAAAAATATTTTGTTAAGCGACAAAGTATATTATAAAATAGAAAGGGACTAGAGCTTTAAAAAATTAATTAATCACCTTGATGGCAGTGATAGATCCAGGTTTTGTGGGGCCTGAAGCTTATTCGGTTTTGAGGGACCTCTTTAAAAATCAAAACGCAAAGTTAGAAACATAATTTCAATATGAAAGTTCATTATTCATTTATAGGGGTCTGAACTTTGGTTTTATCAAGTAAAAGTGATAATACCATCAAAGTAAGCACCCCAAGGTATTTCCAAAAAAAAAAAAAAAATTAAAAGAAAAAGAAAAAAAGCCTTGATAAAATCTGTTGAGGACTTCTGAAATTCAAGCTGTGCTGAATGCCAAAGCTGCTGATTTGCTGATTTCTGGTGCTGTGATCCTATTCATCCTAATGAGTCTTGCTGCCCTTTTATGCGGATAGTTACAGACTTATCTGTGAGGAAACTATAATGCAAGGTCACTACAGAACTTGCAGCAACCTCAACCGAGTCAATAATTTAGTCCTAAACGTTACTCAACAACTAAGGCAGAAAAAATTATAAGACGATGCTGTGAGAAATACTATAATTGATGTGGGTATACTACAACTGTAAGTGAATTCTTTCTTACACTTAAGGTGAATTGTCAGTTAGATGAAGCATTGCAATATGAACTCATTTTATAAGGCTATTAGAAAAGTAGAAGAAGGAAGGACTTCAAATTTAAATGCAACCCCCTAAATGAAATATTAGTAAGGCAAATCTAGCAATGCATAAAAGAATACATCATGACAAGAAGAGTGTATCTCAGGAATGCAAGGATAGTTCAACACTAGAAAGTCTAGTCCCAATACATTCTGCAATAAGAGAAACTATACAATAATTTTGATAATGTCAGAAAAATGTTACGAAAAATCCAAAACACATTTCATAATTTTAAAAAACCCCAATAATTTAAGAATGAAAGAGAACGTTCTTAACTTAATGAAAGGAATCCATCAGAACTCTTAAACGAGCATAATGCTCAATGATGAAACATTAGAATTATTCTCCTTAAACTCAGAATTTTTGCTATTGTTGCACCTAAAGTCCTGGCTAACACAGTTAATACATGAAAAAATAAAATAAAATAAAAAGCATATGGATTAGAAGGGATAATCAAAACAGTGATTACTGTCCCATGATATAACAGAATTCAAAGAAACCTGCAGACACACACTTTATTAGAACTAATAAAGATTAATATGACTGAATGATATAAAATCAATATATAGAATCAACAGCAACCCCAAATACTAGAAAAAAAGTTAGAGAATACAGTTTAATAAAAATATACCGCTTATAACAACAATATGGAAAATTCTGAAGAACAACAGTAAGAGGAAGTACTTGCTCTAACGAATACCAACACGATTTTAAAAATGTAGGCTTGACAAATGGATAGAATAAATAGCACTATGGAGCGAAATAGAGAGCCTAGAAAAAAGCATGGGTTTTATGAAAGCTGGATGTTTGACAGAAGTGGTGGTACAAATCCTTGGAAAAATGATTGTTCAGTAACAAGACAAACCACAGTTGGAGAGAAGAGGTTTACAGCTCACGTACTCTATCAAGGATTAGTGTTGAGAATATTTAAAGAATCTTTATAAATCAATAAGAAAATAAAAATGGGCAATAATCGAAAATGGATATAAATAGGTAACTCATAGAGGAAGAAACCTCGGCAGCCAATAAACATTAAAATGCCCAACCTCACTAGTAATAAAAATGGAAACATTGGCATCCTATTTTATACCTATCAGATAGGCAAAAGTCAGTAAATCTAATAACCTCAAATATTAGTGAGATCACTAGGAAAATGGAGTCTGTTACTCATTGCTGGTGAGAGTGTAAATTTGCACAATCACTTTGGGACACCTGAAAATGCTGAAGATGTGCATCTCATAACCCAGCTACTTCTTTTAAATTATCCATCCCAGATAAAAACCTCATGTGCAGGTCCTTGTTCCAGGATGCTCACTGCAGCATCATTTCTCATTGAGTTGTTCCCAGTGGTTTAGTCATGTAATGGAATAGTAAACAGCAGTTAAAATGAATGAAGTAGAACCACATCAATCAATCTGGATAAATCTCAAACACGAAAGTCGAGTGAACACAGAAACTTACAAAAGGATGCACGCAATATGATCCCATTTATGTGAATCATTATAACACACAAGACAGTAATATATATTGTTTACGAATACAACAAATATAGTAGAACCACCAACATTTACATGGCAATTATACCCTCCAACGTCAGCATGTGGTTAGCTCTGGGAAAGAAGAAGGGGGAAGGAAAAGAGATAGGGCTTTACAAAATTTTATTTTTTAAAAATGTAAGAGGCCCAAAGCAATTGTAGAAACATAATTTTCTGTTTAAAATTTGACAACTTACACAGCACTTGCTAAGTACCAGGCATTGATCTAAACCCCTTCCAGATATTAACTAATTTAATCTTCTTTCTGCAGTCACTACTATAATTACCCCCCATTTCTGGATGAGGAATGCTGAGGCAAAAAGAAGTGGTTTATGTGACTCGCCAGCTAATGATCTTAACCACTGTGCTTCGCTGCCTCTCAGGTGTTAAACAGATGCAAATATCTGCTTAATTTCAGCAATGTCTATTATATTGTTATGCTTTCTGTACTTTTTCTACTCAAAAAATTAAAGAATAAATCATTTTTAAAGAAAGAATGTCAAAATAATACTGTCTAAATAACATCCCTTCCACAGAACATCCAGATCTGACCCAGGAGCTTAAAAACGTGGATGTAGTTATGGAAATTTGGAAGTTTTCCTTGGCTTTTGATTAAACAGTGGGTGTAGAAATTCTATAAAACAAAGCAAAGAGTAAAGGCCACGAAAGGAAGAATAAGATTTTCTTAAAGATAAGAACAAAAGCATAAAAGTATAATGATCATGTTTCCGGAAAAAAAGCAATTGACCTTTATAAATTAAAAAAAGTCTCTGACCAACCCCATGAGGAGGTTATATATCCTGAATTTTCTTCCATCATACTGATTAGCAGATTTAGAAAGAGATTATAGATATTAGTGAGATATCAGTTAATCTGAAATTTAGTTTTTCTCTCTGCTAAATTATCAGTATTTTACAAATAATAATCAGTAATTATGATGAATACACTTTTATAAAAGTTTTCAGTATGAAATGCTTATTTTTATAAAATTTACATGGAGATTTTAAGAAACACACCAACATTTAGTGTTATAAATTTTATTGTTCAAAAATTTTTTTATTTTTTTACTGTTAAGTGAAAATTACTCTGCTTGAAAAGGTACAACCTGTTTGGTCCTCAAGCCGGCGGTGGGGGAGACAAACGGAACGAGGTGTCCATAACATGGACTTCTTTTCTCCTTTGATAAATAAACCTCGGGATCAGCAAGAATTCCCAGAAGAAAGAAACTTTCAGGATAAACGGGAACAGCTGTGCTTTAATACTTTTACCCCACAGGTCATACTAGTGACAAAAAAATAAAATAAGAATAAGGATGGCTTATCCTTGATAATAAACATTGCAAATAAGTGTCAGTAGATCCACATCTATCTGTGGGATTCCATTTTGTAGGACAGCCTCTCTACTTTTTCAAGAACATGTTTAAAGAGTAGTAAATGTGGGGCGCTTGGACCCCGAAGAGCCTTGCCCATTGGTGCAACTCTTCCCCCATCTTGCCTTTTCTCGCCCTCATTTCCAGGAGCCACGTTGGTCTCCTTTCTCTGTACTCTGCCCTCTGCAGGCGGGCTCTTGTCCCCAGCAATTCCAGTCCTTGTCAGTCTGTGACTCTCATAAAACTCATCTACTCTCTAGCACCTCAGGGAAATATTTTTTGGGGAAACGACCACCAGTCTGTGAACAACTGGCCTTTGACACGCTAAGGACCAGAAGTGAACTCACTCAAGTCACAGAGCCCCCAAAGGGGAGTGCCTCAGGTCGATGGGTAACACTCCGGCCATAGGCAGCCATTGAGGGATACTTCCGGAACACTCAAATTTTACTTTTTGCCTTTTTTGTTCCTCCACGGAGAAGGCCATAGAGGGAAAGGTGGCCAACGGGGAGGGTGAGGCACACGCTGACCAGCTGTTGCTCCCCTGGGCGGCTTTCTCTCAGCTTCTTAGGTGTCTGAGTGGGAGGCTCAGGACTTTTTTCAGAGAGTGGTGAGAAAGAGGGTGTGGGCAGTTAGAGAAATTCACATCTCAGTGGCCTTCGCTTCAAAGCTCTTAAAAAGATAGACTTGCTGTATCTCTTATGTGACCTCAAAAACAAAATACCCTGATCTATCCAGCTCTCGTAGGAATGATCGGCTTCCCTTAATGTCTGCGATTTGATTTGATGGAAATGCATGTGTATAGTCTCAATGGAAGACGGGCCAAATTGTGCGATGGAAGAACGTGGCAAAGGGGACCCTGTCCCAGGTACTACGCTTCAGGGCCCCAGCCCCACAACGCATGCACCCTAAGTATTGAGGGGTGACAAGGCATGGCTGTTTGCAGGGTGTGTGGGGGACGCTTGCTCCGGCAGGTTGGAGCTGAGAGGGGGGACCTTCTTCGTCTCCTGATCCGGCACAGAACTCAGTGAGAAGTTTTGTGAATTCTAAAATCAAAACTAGCTTTCTAGGTCGTTTTATAAAGGTATATTTCTCAAAGGATGAGGATAGAACATATTTTATCTAACAGTTTGTCAGCTTGATTTATAGCTTTAAAAATATTTAGACAGACGGTAGATGAGTCTGTGTGCTCTTGCCCCAGGCGGGCTTGCGTGTCACACAGAAAGATGAAGACGGTTTCTCGAACATCGATGTCAGTTCTAGAAATAGAACCTTCTTTGCCCCTTGTAGTCAAGCTGGTGTGATGATCACTCTATCAACAGGTGATTTTATGTCTATTTTTGAGTAATCCCGATGGAGGCTGCTACCTGAGCGTCTGCTACTTCTCCAGAGATTTGGTTACTTTATTTTTGGTTTTACGTTAGTGGGAAAGGCCAAGTCATGCTGGGTTGCTTCTAGCGTCTCCACATTTTATATACAGCTTCTGGTACTATTTAAATTTGAAATCTTTTCTACTACAATTACATGCTTACTATTCTGATTCCTCAGAGCTTTCCGTAGACTCTCCTGGGGCTGTTACTAAAGTTCCCCCTGCCATGGCAGGCCACAGCTGCCAAGTGGACACTCCCAAGCACATCTAGCCAGACTCCAGCCTGATGGGCAGTGACAGAAAGTGAGGCAGGGTGAGTCCGCTCCAAGGTTTGTCCCTGGCTTGCCGCCCACTCCCCTTCCCTGTCTTCCCTGCTGCTCCGGTATCATTTTTCCTGTGTCCTCGGGCCCATGCCAGGGGGTGCGGATCTTCTGGAATCCTCTATGTTTCCTGTCTTTGCCCCTCTACACACCCTGCCCCTGCAGAGAAAACAGGAGTGTCCTTCTTTCATCCTTGCCTACAAGAATAAAGGGGTCCCCAAGACAGCTATTGTCCGGGAGAATCAGAGAGATAGGATAGTAAAGCACCCCAATTCTCTAAGGCCCGGGATGGGTACTCGAGATCACAGTTGTGTGTGCAAGGGTGCGTGAGCAGGAGGGGAGAGAGAACGGTGGTTGAGACTGATCTGTTGGTCAAATGTTCTGAGCTAGGTCATTCGGTGGCACTTGTCCTGGTCCCCACCAGTGGGCTTTTACGAAGTTTTTGTAAGGCATGTCCTCATGAGCCATTTCTTGCTTTAAGATCAAGTGAGAAAAAGAGAGAGTTGCTGCTAGTGGATTTCGGGCACAGGAGGGTCACACGTGATCCGGCCGCAGTCTCTCCCCGACTGCCCAGCCTCCAGCACACAGGGACTTGAAGGAAGGGCTGGCTCTGGGGCGCTGGTTCCCACGACTTAAACCTCCAGGGCTGGACTTGACTAACTGAACTTTCCACTCTGCCCTCAAAAGACCCAGAAAGACTTTTTATTAGACCTTTACCTTCTGTTCCCCTCTGGCACTTTCTGAAGCAGCATTTGAGACACGTCACACATGGCGACTGCCTCCACCCCGTTTCTCTTTCAAGTTTCAGTGCTGCCTTTCAAGAGTAGCTTCTATTCTCAGCCATGCGATCACAATAAAGAGCAAATGTGTGAAGGTGGCCAATGTGTGGGAGCGGTGGGTGGGGCGGGGGACCGCAGTGACAATGTGCCCCTGCTCAGACCCATGTCGCCCAGCCTGCTCCATCACTGCCTGTAAGACACCACCCATAGCAACGTTTCTCCCCTTCTCACTACCTTCATAGGCAGGAGTCCCCTCTGAATGCCTCAAGTTAAAAATAACAGTTGTCAGCATTCCCACTAAAAGCACTGGGAAAGAAGCAACAAGCACTCTACCGGCGTTATATGCTAAGGCATAAATCAGGCAAAGTTGTTGTCTTGGTGTCCCCATCAGAGATCGCACTGAACAAGTTGGGCAGCTATCCTGAGCTGGAAGAAACCTGGGGAAACAAGACTCAACCCAAGTGACTGTCACTCACAGGCATCTGTGCAACCTCTTGGCTTCCTTCTGTAAGAGTAATCCAGCTGATAGATAAACATTATGCTCTATAACAAGCATAATAAAGGGAGAATAATAGACCATGTCCGTTTTCCACAGGACAAGTAATTCAACCTACACGGTGTACTTATGCAAGTTAAAACAACGAAAAGCAAAGCAGATTGAACTGTTATTTTGATCCTTAAATGAAAGCTTTAGGGATAGAGAAATGTTGATGAAACTCAGGGTTGTTTGATTTACAGAGCAGCAGCACTGCATTCACTTATGCAGAATTAGTACCGTAAAAGGTGGTTTTCATTCATTTTAGAAGTGTGTATTGAGTACATGCAGCCGCTACACAGGAAACTCGGAGATCTTAGCTTCTACTGATGTACAATAGACAATAATAAACTCATAGACAAAAAATAAGTGTAAGAGTGTGCCAAGTAATGGGGAGGAAAATAAAGCAGGGTGTGGGGGGTAGACAGCCTGGGGTGGGAGTGGGTGGAATGCTATTTTATTCACAGTGTTGGATGTCCTGCTGATAAGATATTTGAAAGAAGTGTGGGAGCAGGGCTTGAAAATATCTGGGGGAGGAACAATCAAGGGAGAGAGAAGTTTTCTTGAGGCAGGAGCATGCCTGGTGTGTTTCAGGAACAGCAAAGGGCTAGTGCGTTGGGAGGAAGATTAGTGAGCTGGTGAAGGGGGTGCGGTGAGATGAGAAAGTCAGCAAGGGGCCAGACTGCGCAGGCTCTTGTACTCAAGACGAGATGAGAAGCCAACAGAAGATGATGAGCAGAGGTGTGACATATTTCCCAGGACGGCTTTGTTAACAGCTGACCATAGAAGGACAAGGACTAAATTCAGGGGACCCCAGGAACCTAAGGCAATAATCCAGGAGAGAGATTATGGCGGGTTGGACCTATGCAGAGTGCTAGAGATGATAAGAAACGGTTACATCTCTGGATACAGTTTGAAAGTAGAGTGAATAGGATTTCCTGAGAGATGGGATATGAGGTAAGATCAAATGAGGAGTCAAGTCTAGCATGAGCAAGTGGCAGGACGGGAACGCAATGGACTGAGATGGGGAAGAAACTGGGAGGAATAGGGAGAATTAGAAGTTCATTTTTGGACCTGCTAAGGGTGAGATATCAAGTAGGTTTAATCTGAGATATTAATCTGGACTTCAGGGGGCGAGGTCCTAGATAGAGGAGTCATCGAGATGATCATGGACTGAATGTTTGTGCCCACCCCCAACTCATATGCTGAAATCTTAACTTCTGATGTGATGGCATTTGGAGGTGAGGTCTTTGGGAGGTGATTAGGTTTAGATGAGATCATGATTGGATTAATGCCTTTGTAAGAACAGACAGCAGAGAGTTTGCGCTCTTTATCTCTTCATGGGCATACACCAAGGAAGGACAGATGTGAGGACATAGCAAGAAGATGGACATCTGCGAGCCAGGAAAAGAGGCTTCACCAGAACCCGACCAGGCTGACACTCTGATCTTGGATTTCCAGCATCTAGAACTATGAGAAATTAAATTTCCATTGTTTAAGTTACAGAGTTTATGGTATTTTGTTGTGGCAGCCCACGTTAACTAATACACTCATGCAGGTGACATTTTGCACCATGGGAGTAGATCAGATCACCTAGGGTGCTGGTACAGTTAAGAATAAATGAGGGGAAAAAAAAAAGAAAAAACAGATGAGGCCTGGGGGCTGAGGTCGATGTTAATGGGTGAGAAAATGAGAAGGAACCAACGAAGGTGACTGAGGGGAGCAGCCAGAGAGGTAGGAAGAGAACTGAGAAGCAGAGGTGTCCAAGAAGCCAAGAGAAGTATGTGTCTGAATGACAGGGAGTAGTCTAGTGAGTCAAGAGATGGCAAGTCAAGCACAATGGGGCTGATTAACGTGGATGTCACGGCGACCTTGACCAGACCTGTTTCTATGGAGTGGTGGGATTGAAGTTCTGAACGAATGGGTTCAAAAGAAGCCATAGAAGGGAAACTGGGGACAGCGCTTACAGATAACTCTTTCAAGTCATTTTGTCATAACATGACAGTGGCTGCAAGGGGATTTGGTAAAATCTGGGGAGCTTAGGCGAAAGCACTGGGTAATCCAGTCTCGAAATAGTCCCAAATGATTGCTGAAGACTGACAAGCAAGTCAGATGAGACGCTTGCTCAAATGCCATCCGTAAAAATAGAAATATTTTTTAGAAGATTCAGATTTCTTTTCTTTTTTACCAAACATTTTTGTGGTACCGTTACAATGTTAATGGAAAATTGTAACAAACGTTAAAATTGCACAGGATCTTTCTTTTAGAATTCTGCAGACACAAACAACTTTTGGTTACAGCGATACCTGGCAATCCAGCAAGAGCTCGTTCCTATGCAGATGTTACTAACCCACCCTCAACAACGTCTCTTGTTTTATAAGGCGTGTTTTGTGCACAAGTTGGAGGTTACATCCATGATCTTTGTGGTATACTTGGCCAGAAACAAAAGCATCGGTTTTCATTAGCGACTTCCTACTGATAACTATCTGGTCTCCAAATTCCAAAGACAAACTAAAAATTTCAATTCTTACAGCTAGGCTCAAGCAAACATGCTAGTGTCTATTTAGATGTGAGGCGTGATGCAAATGAAGAGAAAATCACAGTGGAGTTTGAATTTTCCATTTGTTCCTTTCTCTCTGCCAGAATAGGCTTGCCTCAGAACACTTAGCGATGCTTGCAAATAAAATGGGAAATGGTGTCTCGATTTAAAAAATTTATATGTGTGTATGTATATATGATGTATATTTTTGTATGAACATATATTATATATATGCATATATGCACACACACTATTACTCATAATAGATAAACCAAAGAGTAATTATTACTATCATGAAAGAATTCACCAAACACATCTTATGGTAGTTAGTATCCAAATGCACTTAAGACTGTAATTATAAAATGTGGTTCCATAGTGTAGCGGTTAGCACGCCTGCTTTATACGCAGAAGTTCCTGGATTCGCGCCCCAGTGGAGCCAAGGTCTATGGTCTACGGCCATGCCACCCTGAACAAGCCTGATCTCATCTGATCTCGGAAGCTAAGCAGGGTTGGGCCTGGTTAATACTTGGATGAAAAACCACCTAGGAAGACCAGGTGCTGTAGGCATAAGTAATAATAAATAATATTTTAAAAGATTGTAATTATAAATTATTTGACCAAGGTGTTGGCAATGTAAGTGCAATAAAGGTGATAAACCAATAAATTTAAAGTTAAAAGGTAAAGATTCTGTAATAATTCACAACAACAAAATACCCAAATAATTTTAAGGAACTCAAAAACAGTGTGCTTTCCTTGCAATACAAAATACTTGTGCATTTGCTCTATTCTGTCTACTTGAGAGTTAGGCTGACCTCTATTTGTATCTCTCTGTGTCAATAAGCACTAAGTCAGTATCAGTCATACACAGCTGGAAAAACATTTAAAAATGAGACCACTGAATGGAAAATATTGATCAAGGAGAGCAACTGCTTTGATAGGAACAGATTTATTAATTAAAGTGTGGCCCATCTGACCACAATAGGTGGCATTTCAGCCTTAACTTAATCTGACATACACATCTTGCTGATATATTTAATGACCTCGGTACTATTGATACTGTTTTTGATAAGCAGTGCCTCTCTTACATGGTAAATTAAAAACAAAACAACAACAACAACAACAACAAAAAAATGAAAAAAAAATCCAATAATCGTGAGTCTGAATGTGCCAGAAGACATTTAGAGTGCCTCATTCACAGGAGAGAAAAAGAAAACACAGGTAAATTAAAAACAAAACAACAACAACAACAACAAAAAATGAAAAAAAAACCCCATAATCATGAGTCTGAATGTGCTAGAAGACATTTAGAGTGCCTCATTCAGAGGAGAGAAAAAGAAAACACGCACAAAGAACTTGAGAAATGGATCATTTTCGGTATCTTAAAAAATGAAAGACAAAAAATAAGTAGAAAGGAAGGAAAATGTGGCTTTTACATTGACAAACAAAATACAGGGTTAGCCAGTTTCTCATTCCTGTGCCGAGCTGCTGTTCTAGATAACCTCGGTCAAATCATTTAAATCTCTCAATTTGCTCCTCTAAAAGTTCTGTACACCCTCAATTCCATTTGGCTATTTGATTTTTACTTAATTTAAGGGTTGGGATTTTATTTAAGTGCTAGAGAACAGCTCCAAACTGTAAAATCAGAGTTATCTTTTCAACACGGAGGAGTACGTACCTAAATGTTATTGTAATTTGGGGGTCGTTCCTGTGAAATGCCTGAGCCTTATTCATCACCACAGTGGCTGATGGAAGGATCTGGAAGCACACGTCAGAAGCCCACCAATGTAGGCTCTAGTCAAACTTTGCTAGAAAAATGTTGTGTGACCTTGGGCAAATGACCTAAAAAAATTTTTTTTTTCAAAACAGCTTTATCCAGATAAAGCTACATACAATAAATTGTACATATTTAAAAGAGTACAAATTAGATGTTTTATTATATGCATATGCCCATTAAACTATCACCAAAATGAAGACTATGGCCTGCTTTCTATCACTACAGAAATCTTTTTGGGATCTGACACATTCTTTATAGGTGTCAATGCAAGAAAAGACATTTGCTTCCCTCTGAATCCTACTTTGTGGAATTCAATAAAATAGTGTACATAAAAGAGCTTACACAGTCAAATATAAACTACTATGTTATCTACTCCAGTTTATTAATTTATTCAACACATATTTATTGAGCATCTACTATACGTAGGTACCCTATTAGGAGTGTGTAAAACAGCAAGGAATAAAATCAAATACCTGCTCTCATGGCCTTTTTATGCTAGTTGGGGAGAGACAGGGATGCCAACAAACGATGAGCATATACTATGTCAGGCTGGGTCGACCAAGTAGGAAAGAAAAAGATATTTCAGAAAGGGTGGCCAGAGAAGCCCACTCAGGTAAGATGACATCTGAATAAAGATTGAATGAAGGAGAAGCCTTTCTTCCCACAGGTGTCTAGAAGAAGGTTTCAGGCAAAGGAAACAGAAAGTCTAAAAGTTTGGGGTAGCAATAAGCTAAGCTGTTAAGGGGACGACCAAGAGGCCAGTAGCTGAAGTAGAGGGTGAGAGAAGCGTGGCAGGAGATGAGGCTGGATGGCAGACGGGCTTGTGCCTCTGCCTTGTACTTTGCACGAGACAACGGGCCATGCGGAATACGGAACAGAAGACTGGTGTGATGTGACTTAGGGGTTGGAATGACAATTCCGGCTGCTCTATGGAGACCGTTGATGGCAAAAGGGGAAGCAAGGGCACCAGTTAGGAGGCTACAGCAATAGAACTAGCAAGAGGTAGCGGTGAACCAGAAGCAGAGGAGGTAAGAAGTGGTCAGGTTCTAGATACATTTTGCAGGTGGACTCACAGCTTGTGATTCATTTTCCTACAGTGGTTTTACAAAATGCTTAATAATACTTGAACATATGTAGTGCTTAGTACGGTTTAGGCACTATACTGTGTAATTAACATAAATTAACTAATTTAATCCTCCCAACACCATGAAGTAGGTTTATATCTACTTACAGACGGGGCAATTGAGGCAAAGGGTAGTGAAATAACTTGACCAGTATGACATAGTGATAGATGATGGCGCTGAGATGTGATTCCAGCCAGGCAGTCAGGTTTCAGAGTCTATGCCTTTATGCTACAGGACTATGTATGTGCTAGATGACTTCTCAAGGTCATCGTGTGAGAGAAATAATAACTATTTTGATCCAGTGAACTTCCACCAATCAAAATATTGAGAAACAAGTGATATAGCTATCATTTCATTCTTCATGCCCAGCCCCATTTTCAAGTCAGCGTTTTTCCAAAGGGTCACCTTTAGTGACTCAAAAATGGGGCTGGCCATGAAGAATTCAGAACATTATGGCCAAGATTGCCTGCCTGTTGGCAAATTCTTTCTGGTACTTTCCTCTGGGCTTTTTCTTGTTAAAGGAGTTACTATCCTCTCATCATAAAGGGTACAAAATGAATCAGTGGTGTCCTAATTTATTGTCACTAAGAATTTCTGGGAGGCAGTCTGCTTTTCATCACCGTTTCTCGATCCTAGTCTTCCTCTCAGATCTCCTGGGAAACGGAACAGGATTTTATGGATGAGGAAATCGAGGCCTAGACTAGGAGGTCTCCGAGTTACTCTGTGACAGAGCTGGGATGGTAACACTGGGATCGGAATGTCCCTGACGTTCTCACAGAAGGCTGTGTGAGTTCAGTCAGTGACAGGTGCTGTTGTTGTGTCATCAGATGAAACTATTGTGAAAGAGCTGGGCACACACATTCTGAAGTCTGCACATGGAGGGGTAGGCAACCATACACATTTGTAGAGTTGGAGGCTACATTTCACTTAATGCTCTGTTTGGGTGTACTTCAATACTTCCTGCCAATGCAGAAATCGGTACACATTAAGGAAACTCAGATTGTTTAATACACCTGATTATAATTCTAACTTCAAGAGCCAACACATTTCAAATCTTTTTCTAGTACATTTGCTACAGTCGATCTAAGTACAACAGATGAGGCATAAAATCTTTTATGAGTCAGTAAATAGAAGTTTCTGCTGCACAATGTTTCAAGTAAGATAAAAGTATTCCTCCTTTTCTATCCTGTAAAATAGAAAGTTTTAGTCATTGGTTCTAGGATAAAAGAAGGAGAGAAAGCCTGACAGATCAGAGACAAATCTTCAGGTTTCTTTTATTCAAATCTGTCAATAAACATGAGCAACTAAGCCCTAACACCTCTTTCCTAGAAACTTATTACCAATGTGTGTGAGTGTGTGTGTGTGTGTGCGCGCGCGCGTGCACGCACGCGTGTTCTGCATGCTCTGTGAACACGTGTTTGTGAGAATGTGTCTTAACACACCTGAGATTCAAGAGCATTTTAAAATTAGGAGAATCAGCAACAGGATGTACAAGTGCAAAATTAACCGACAGTTCAATAGACTTGTGATTGTCACCTCCCTTTTCTCATCCCTACAGGATAAGATCAAAAATTTTATTTCTACGCTCATTGGTTTACTGAATAAACACTAAATTTAAATGTTAATTGATGCTCTTCATTCTTCCAGGGGTCTACAGCCATGTCACCCTGAACAAGCCCAATCCCATCTGATCTCGGAAGCTAAGCTGGGTCGGGCCTGGTTAGTACTTGGATAGGAGACCACCTAGGAAGACCGGGTGCTGTAAGCATAAAAAATAAAAAATAAAGGATTGTTTCCAGATGCTTTTTAGGCTTAGGAAATCTACTTGCTTCTCGCTGTATGATATTATTTTATCTTGCTTTTGTTATTGTAAATTTCATGTTTACAGTTTGATTTTAATTCGGTGAAGTATAAAACACCAAGGGTTGCCTCGCCTGAAAAAAAAAAAAAAAAAGATAAGCTCCTGGGACACACAGCTTCGCAATGACATTTTAGAGCTAATAAAGGAAAAGGGAAGATATGAAAGTTTTCTGTTTAAGTTTTGCGCTTAGTTTGGGCCATGAAACGAAATGCAAAGGGTAGATATGAAAACTTTCTGTTCTGCCCATAGTTTGAAGATGATTCGTATTTCATTCCACAAAAGGTAAAAATATTTCATCTTCAAAATAATGCAGGGATTCCACTTAGAAAATTAATTTATTTCAATATTCAAGGAAGGCATAGTGGAGTGAAAAGAACATAGGTTTAGGTGGGTTCAAGTTCTGACTTTGCCACTTACTGCTATGACCTTTGATATGCTATCCACCCCATTTGGCCTGTTTCGTCATCAATGAAAAGAGGACAAAACCACCTTCTTTCAATATTATGATAGGAATTAGCAGATTTCCGGATAAAGCAGATGCTCAGTATGTGATTTTAATATAAATTAAAACAACACTGGTTGTTTTAGAAGCAATTCTACTGTTTTATTACAAAGATATTTCAAACACATGGTTTTGTATCCTCCTCTTAGACAGTGGGAGAATTTTAGAATGCTTTTCCTCATCACCCTGTCTGGTCTTATATTTTTTCTATCTGTTTATTTTATTTTATTTTGCTTTTAACTCCAATAAATGATTCATTATGACTGATGCTTATTTAGATTTTTCCGAAAAACATGTTTACCAACTTACTTCCTCATGATCACTTCGCTTCTCCCTCCTAGGTTTATTATACTTCTTAGTAAAATACCTATTTTTCAATTCTTTTATTTTAAAATAATTATAGTTTCAAAGAAAATTGCAAAGAAATTGTACAGGGAGGTCCCATGTACTGTTCACTCTGCCTCCACAATGTTGACATCTTGTATAATTATATACAAGAACAAAAGCAGGTCACTGAAACTGGTAAACCCCACAGAGCTTATTCAGATTTATATACGCACTTGTGTGCACACGCGCGTGTTTGTGTATGCGCGTGGTGTAATTCTAAGAAATCTAACGCTGTATAACGACTACCTAGTCATGATATGTAACTGTACCATCATAACAAAGCTCCCTTAAGCCACCACTTTGTAGTCAAACCCACCCTCATATAACCCCAGGCAACTACTAATCTGTTCTCTATGTCATTAATTTTTTTTAATAGTGTTTTATATAAATGGAATAGTACCTTTAGGGATTGGTGATTTTGTTTTCACTCTGCATAATTCCCGTCAGGCACATTTACATTGTTGTGTGTATCGGCAGTTTGTCCCTTTTTATTGCAGTCGTGTTCCATGGTACAGACGCGCTGCGTTTTGTTTAACAATCCACCTATTGAAGACATTTGGGGAGTTTCCAGCTCTTGGCTATTACAGACAAAGCAGCTGTGAACATTCATGACAAGTTTCTTGGTGAATAAAGTTTTCAATTTCCTGAGATAAATGCCTAAGAGTGCAATTGCTGAGTCATATGGTATGTCCATTTTTTAGTTTTCAAGGAAACCATAAAACTATTTTCCAGAGTGGCTGTACCATTTTACATTCCCAACAGCAATGGACAAGCGACCCGATTTTTCTGCATCTTTGCCAATATCTGGCATTATCATTATTTTTTACCTTAACCACTCTGACGTGTGTAGTGATACTTCGCTGTGGTTTAAATCTGCATTTTCCAAAAGGCTGAGGATGGAAACATTTTTATGTACTTATTTACTGCCTGTACATCCACTTCAGTGAAATGTCTCTTGTATTTTTGTTTATTTTCTAATTGGATTATTTGATTTTTTACTATTGAGTCTTCAGAGTTCTTCATCTACTCTAGATACTAGTCCACTGTTGCTTATGTAACTACAAAATAATTTTCTCCAAGACCATAGCTTTTCTTTCCATCCTCTTAATAGGCTCTTTATAGATAAGGTCCATTTAATCAGTTTTTCCTTTTATACTCTTATAAGCCAAGAAGTCAGAAAACAATGGAATAATATCTTCAAAATTCTAAGGGAAAACTCACTTTCAACTATTACTTTAACCCACAAAATTATTACTTAAGAGGGAGGACAAAAACGAAGACATTTTCAGATAATAAGATTAAGAATATGTCTAAGACATTTTCAGATAACAAGATTAAGGTGTCGTGTCTAAGAATTGCTCACAAAGCTCAAGGTCCTGAATGATATTTATTGTGTTTCTAAAATTTTTATAGTTTTTTATTATTCTCTTGGGTCCATGATCTATTTTAATTTTTTTAATAAGGTATGAGACAGGTTAAAGTTCTGGTTTTTGCCCATGGATGTCCAAAAAATGATGCTCCAGCCTTATTTGTTGAAAAAGCTCACTCTCACTGAGTTGCTTTTGCGATTTTGTCAAAAATCCACTGGGCATAATCATGTGGGTGTATTTCTGGAATCTCGATTCTGTTTCATCGATCTACGTGTCTATCCCTCTACCCATAGCACACGTTCTTGATTACTGTAGCTCTATAGTAGGTCTTGAAATCAAGAGATTGATTCTCCCACTTTATTCTTCTTTGTCAAAATTGCTGTGGCCATTCTAGTTCCTTTGCCTTTTTATATACATTTTAGAATAAGCTTGTTAATGTTTATTAAAAAAAAAAACTTTGCTGTGGTTTTGAAAAAAATTGTTTTAAACCTATAGATCAATTTGGGGAGAAGTGACATCTTTGTTGACTCTTCTAATCTATGAAAACAGTTTGTATCTTCAATTATTAGGTTTTTAATTTCTTTCATCAGCATATCATAATTTTCAGCATATAGATCCTACACATATTCTGCTAGATTTATATGTAACTATTTCATGTTTTTTTGGAGCAATATAGTTTTTTTTTTTTTTAATTTTAGCTTCTAGTTGTTCGCTGTTAGTACAAAGAAATGTAGTTGATTTTGTGTGTTGATCTTGTGTCCTGAGACCTTGCTGAACTCACTTATTACTTCTCTGAAGGGTGGGTTTTTTTTTTTTTTTTGGTATTTTCCGTGTAGATAATGTCATCTGGAAACAGAGAAAATTTTCTTTTTTCCTTTCCAAATGGTGTGAATTTCACTGTCTTTTTGTTGTCTATGTCTATTCCACTGGCTAGAACTTCCTGAGTTACACTGTGGTGAGCCTAGACATTCGGCCTTGTTCCCAGTCTTAGAGGAAAAGCATTCAGTCTCTCACCCTTAAATGTGATGCTGGCTGTAGGTTTTGTGTAAATGCTCTTATGAAGTGAGAAAGTTCCTCTCTATACCTAGTTTGCTGGGAGTTTTTTTTTTTTACATCATGAATAGGTACTGGCTTGTCTTTAAATGCTTTTTATGTGTCGAGTAATGTAATCATATGATTTTGAGCAGGTTGATATGATTGACTGCATTGATTGGATTTCAAATATCGAACTAGCCTTGCATACCTAGAATAAATCACTTGGTTGTGATGAATTCTTCATTTCAGATATTGTTGAATTTGATTTGCTAATATTTTGTTGAGGACTTTTGTGTGAAATACATATGCTACTAGTTCTTCTGGCCAGAGTCTGAATGCTAAATATTCTTAATCTTATTATCTGAAAATGTCTTCGTTTTTGTCCTCCCTCTTAAGTAATAATTTTGTGGGTTAAAGTAATAGTTGAAAGTGAGTTTTCCCTTAGAATTTCGAAGATATTATTCCATTGTTTTTTGACTTCTTGGCTTATAAAAGTATGCTGTTGTCAAGTTTTCTTTTTCTTTATAGATAACCTGTCTTTTCTCCCTAGCTGCTTTTAAGATTTTCTTTTGATATTTAATGTTTTGAAGTTTTCCCGCAGTGGGCCTATGTGTGGATGTTATTTTTAAATCTTGCTTGGGATTCAGTGCTGTGTTTCAATCCTAAGGTTCGGGTTTGTCTTCAATTCTCGGAAAAGTCTCATCCATTATACCTTCCATTATTGTTTTTCTCTAATTATTTCTAGTCTTATCTTCTGGAATTCCTATTACACATAGGAATTTTGGTCATTTTATCCTGTCTCTGAATTGCCCTTTCATGCTCTATTTATTTTTTTAATCTCTCCTCAGATTGTTAGATTTCCTAAGATTTATATTCTAGTTGATTATTTCTCTCTTCACTTGAATAACCTACTCCAGGGGTCCGGGTGGTCCCTATCATTTCTATGTAAATGTATAGGCTTGGGATGGTTGTCACTAGTATTGTTTCACAAATATTCTAGTTCTTCTCTAGGTACATTGTTGGCTTATACTTTCTTGACACCTTTGAAGTTGAGCATGGCCTGGTGACTTCTTTTAACTGAAATATCACTGCTGGCAGAAGCTTTAAGAGCCAGAGAAGAATTTGTCATGCTACCTTTATCCAAACTTCACTGCTGCTTTCCTGGGCTGTGAGTAAAGTCTTCCACTTCCCACGTCCAATTTACTAAATAACCAGCTATTTGAACCTCTAGGCTATTTTGAAGTCCATCTTTCTGTTCATTTTCCTGTTGCTATGTAAGTACCAGAGCCCATGCTCAAAGGCCTGGGGACCAATGCCCACTTATGAAATATCAAGTTCACTGTCATTTCCACTTTGATATCCTTCTTCTGGAACCTGGAGATTTCCTTCCTTTTCTTTCGAACTCAGCCATGTATTAATATTTTGTTGTTGTCATTGTATTACCTTCTGCATTTCTATGTGTTTGTAGTAAGAAGTGGACTGTTGGCATTCTAGGCTCCTTCACTCTGCCATAGCGCTAGAAATTTCCCTGAGATCATTCCTTCTTAAAAGCATAATTTCTACATTTTCTGGACTCTTTCTGAAGCATTAACCACATCCAATTTAACACCAGATCTCTCTCTGCTAGTCTGTCTGTGTCACACTCATAGAGCTGAGAAACGGAGGACTTGAAAGATGTGGAACCAGACAAACAACGGAATGTGGGAAGGTGTTAAAATTTAAAGACAATGTCTAATAGTCAAATAGAGAGGGAATGCCATGGATGGGACTAGTTACCTTACCTGGAAATTTCCAGAAACAATCTAGCTTAAAATGTAACTTAAAGGCATGGGACTAATGAAAGTAAAGACTATCATCTAGTCTAAAATGTAATTACTATGAAATAACATAAACTTAGCAAATAAACTATACTGTAAAAGGGTAATGATTGGGCATTTATTTTGAATTAGAGGAAAGTTGAGGTGATCTGAATTAACTCGGCAGGTAAATAGAGTAAGTTAGAAGCCAACAAGTCTAAAACAGGAAATGTTTTGATTGTGACTGTTTTGATGTAAATATTTCTAAATGAAATTCATAATGTCTTCTCTTAGAAAACAAAATGTAATTGACATCTTTATTTATAACTCAGGTCATCATTGTGAATATCAGTGAATTGACAGAATATTCACTACATACTAGGCATCATTTTAAGGACATTACCTACATGATCTCAATTGTTCTTCACAATTATTCTATGAAGTACATATTTATGAAAGGAGCTTAGAGATTGAATAACGTGCCCCAAGTCACACAGCAGGTCAGTAATGGAGCCCAGATGAGGTGGCCCTAAACACTACGTGGGCTGCTTCTGTTATACTCAGTGTCCTCTTCTTTTTTCTTTTTTTTTTTTAAGGGGGAAAAGGCACTGGAGATACAGGCATGAATGGCACAGGACAGAGATGAATAATTGCTGTACAAAGAAGTATACCACTGTGGCTCCAGATCAGCCTCTGGAGGAGTTTGAGAGATCAATAGTGATAGTATTATTTTGGTTCCATCCTCATAAAAGATCTGCCCTTTTTCAAACTGTCACACTTCTATTCATCCCTCAAAGTCCAATCCAAATGCTACTTTCCATGAAAAGCCTTCCAAGCTATCCAGATTGGGATTTCTTTCTTTCTCTGTTCAGTACGGTGCAGTAGTTAAGCTCCTGAATTCTGGAGACAGACTGCCAGGGTTCGCATCCTGGCTTTGCTGCTCAGCGTGTTAGATACTGCATATCTGGCATAGGGTGAGTGCTCAGTAAACGTTAGTTACTATGACAACATTTGCATCCATGCTTGCTTATATATCTGCCTTCTCCGTCAGAACACGAACTGCCGGATGGCAGGGGCCAACCTTACTCTAAGTTCAAAACACCTGCGGAATCCAAATTCTTCTCACTGCTTCCACAGCTAATGCCCACATCTCCTGAGATTATCACAAGACTCCTAACTGGCCTCTTTAGTCAATGCCAAACCCAGCAGCCAGAATAGAACCTTTATAACGGAAGTGATGCCGCTGCCCACAACTCTGCCGTAGAGCAGTTCCCATTCCGACGTGGCCACCGTAGCTCAAGTCTTAGCTGTTGTGACATCATTCAGTCCCCGTTGAGCCTCCAACCTCATTCCTACTCCTCTGTTACTGTGTAGCTCCAATCACAGTGGTTTCCTTGCTATTCCCTGAATGCCCCAGGCATAGTCTTGCTCAGAGCCTTTGTACTGGCTGTTCCCTCTACCTGGAATTCTCTCCCAGATATCTGTGTAGTTTACATCTTCACATGTCCTAGGTATAGCTCGACGCCATTCTCAGTGATGCCCTCCAACCATTCTAAAATGACAACTCTCTCACCTTCATCTCTGTACCCCTCCCTTACCTAATTTTTTTCCATTGCACTTATACCGTCTATTATATATTTATCATCTGCCACCCCAACAGAATAGAAGCTCCAGAAGATCAGAAGATTGTGCCCTTTTCTTTCTTTTTTGATTGTACCAAGAGTGCTTTAGTAGGAACTCAGGATAAGCATTTGTTAAAAGAATGATTTTATTTCTTCCCACCTGCTATAGCGCCATATGCATTGTAGGTATTAGTATGTTTTTGTTAAACTGAACTCTTTAACTCTTAAAAAGGTTCCTACATTACTTGGTTTTCTTATGAAGGCACAAGGAAGCATAAGAAAGTACATAACCCTAGAATCATGCAAAACCAATTACTGAATCAACTGTCCCCCCAGGAAAAGCTTTAGCTGCACTGGCCCCTGTCTTCTCAACACCGGAAGCAATATCAACGTGTGGGCGCCAAATGACCATGTTTGGGGCCGGAGTTCTCTAGGGCAGACGAGGGTAGGACGCTGGTGGGGAAAATCCCTGAATTCCAGAAATTGTGTGTGTGCAGAGAGGCGTGAAGTCACATGAAAAGGTCAGCCACCTTTTCACTGTTGAGTCTGCCTACGTCGCTAAGTGTGTCAAGCTGGGGACTGCGGGGGCAGTAAAAGTGGT
>NW_006431956.1:13936549-13949500 GCF_000325575.1 Pteropus alecto | reverse complement strand
TCTGCAGCTCCCTGAGGGAAGGGTGCATATTCCCACACTTCTCGTGAGGGACCTGCTAGTCATGTGTGCTGGGATTAAATACTCTAGTTCAAGGACAACACAAAAGCTAGACATTAAGGCCTCCCTATTATCCTGCTCAAGTATGGCTACTTTCCCTCCCCTACTGGAGCTGATTAAAACACCCTCATGTGGTACTACGATGTAATGACACTTAACATTTTTCCTAATATGTTGGAACAGCCAGGGGGCCAGCATGGCTGGGCGTATGCACAGCTTCTTTTTTGTAGCCTTTGATTTATGTGTATTTTAAAGTCTTTACATGGTCACCATGTGCCTTTAGTTATACTGAAAATTCCTTAAATACAAGAACCAGATTTCATATCTTTTAAAAATAACTCACCATGGCACTGTTAACAGTGCCAGAAACTAAACAGATTCCTAATAAACACATACATAGATGAGTGAAGGAAAAAAAAAATTGAGAAATGGGCAAAACTTCTGGGGGCGGGGGCGAGGGGGGGGAGGGAGAAGGATTTAGTTTTATCATGTTTAGCTTTATATTACTGGGAGACACTTAGCCAGAGATGTCTGACAGCCAATTAACACCTTGAAAAAATCCTGAAAGTGAAAAAATTGGTGAGAGTATCATTTTTAATGACATTATCAAACTTCCAAGAACTTAAACGCAGCATGGTGAGAATAGGAGCTTTTCTTGACAGGATACGGTTAAATCAGGTAGATGCCAAACAACATTCATTTACTAAATTTGAGCATAGGGCTTGGGAGATGTCACACAGAAAGGTATCAGTAAGTTGAATCAGTAGTAGCAGTTTTTAAATTTCCCCTTGCCATACTAAGAAACCAAGTTGATACACTGTATGCAGGTTGAAGAGGCTAGAATAAAACCAAATTAAAATAAACAGAAACCTTGACAAACTTAATTTTACCATCGTGAAGAAAGAAATGCTTTAAGTTTGTGAGGAATGCCATAAGCCTGACTGCACCCTCAAATGAGACAGGAAAAAGAAGGGGGAGTCTCCTGAGCCTTAGTTTGCCAGGACTGCCATAACAAAGTACCCCAGGATGGGGGCTCACACAGCAGAAATTACTTCCTCACAGTTCTGGAGTCTAGAAGCCTGAGATCAAGGTGTCAGCAGGGCTGGTGCCTCCTGAGGCCTTTTGCCTTGGCTCGTAGACGGCTGACTTCTCCCTGTGACTTCACAATGTCTTCCCTCTGTGTCCCCGTCCTAGTCTCTTCAAGTAAGGACACCAGTCATGCTGGATGAGGGCCCACCCTAAAGACTTCATTTAAACTTTACCTCTTAAAAAGCCCTATATTTAAATACAATCACATTCCGAGGTGTATTGGGGGTTAGGAATTAAAATTATGAATCTGAGGGACACAATTCAGCCCATAACAGTTCCTAAAAGCGTGTCTCAGACAGATCAGAACCGAGGCACCACCATCATGGCTCGCCTGCCACCGCAGTCCAAAGCAGCTTTTGGACGGACAGTGAATCCCCTCGTGGTCCAGGCAGGACCTCATCTCCAGACTCTGAGATGGCTTAGTTGCAACCCCCAATCACAGAGGTAACTTAAGAAATCTGGAAGGGAGGTGACCTGCACCCTTCACCAACTCCTTTACCTCGGAAGACATAATACGTCCACCCTCTAGCAATGTAGAATGTGTGTCTTCTTGGGTTCTTATACTCTTCCTGAAATATAAGAAAACTGCCCAAATCTCAGTTTGCAGATGTCAGCAGGCAGCGCTGGAAAGCCACTTCTCGGATGAGAGCACCAAAGATGGCACCTGCGTGTATGACATAAAGCCAATGTGCATCTTATTTCATAGAATATTCTTTAAAACTGGTGCAAAAAATGTGTGGGAATTCTTACGGAATTAGATGAATGTATAGGATTACATTTTAAAGTCAGCTTTTAA
This sequence comes from Pteropus alecto, assembly GCF_000325575.1. Taxonomy (NCBI): domain Eukaryota; kingdom Metazoa; phylum Chordata; class Mammalia; order Chiroptera; family Pteropodidae; genus Pteropus; species Pteropus alecto. Next base: position 13,947,558 of record NW_006431956.1, on the reverse strand, counting down.
AGAACAAATGAACTTGGCAAAACACTTTTAAGTATGCAATAAATCTTGCAGTTACCGAAAAAATTGCAAGACTTAGTCAAGAGATTTTAGGCAGAGTTTTCACAACACGGGAAAACAGGAGACTGACAAACTAAATCTTTTCCCTGTAAGTAGTTCAGGCACATTTAGTTCATGTCTGTTGTTCCAGCCAAACCACAGCAGAGCACATTAGAGGATGTCAACTGCATCCAGATCCTTCTAATCTCATTACCGGAGAGTGTGGAGTAAGAGCTGGCATTACTAGAACATATTAAAAATTGGAATTTTGTCGCCATAGGAGAGATTCCTTCTCTAACTCTCTTTTGTCTTTCAAGGCTTCAGCAATGACCTGCCACTCAAATTGTCCTATCCATCTGAAGTTATCCACCCTGATGAGACAAATAAGAGCCAAGGGCCAATGATCTAAGGATCAGGTCAATTAAGAACACATCAATTTTTCTGTGTGTCAGATTAGATCCACTAGAGATCTACAGGGTTTGAAAGACACGCTTTCTAACGACAGGGCTTCATACTATGCCTTTGGATTTTGAGGTTTTATGTAGAGACGTAGCTATAAGAAAAACTTTTCATACAACTGTTAAATATAACTATTATACAAGATGATGTCAACAACATTAAGATATAGCAGTTCTGAGATTATAATGCTTTAAAACTTTTTTTCCTAATGAGATGGTATATACCTCTTCTTAAATAATAAAATCCACTTGATTCACTATATCGCTCCTTTTAACCTATTTCGTCTTGGCTGTAATTACAGCAATTATCCTTATTTTATTTTTTCTGGCTCAACTGCTACTTATATTAATTCTTATTTTAATGGTTCTTATATACTTTTATTGTTTTTGAATGAGCCAAATCAAGTCTATTTTGGATGTAGAGAGGTATAAATAACATAAAACTGGCCTTACTTCCTCTCATGTTGTCTTATGAAACTTGACGAAGAGCTCTTTTTTGCATAAGAGCGTTTTTTTTTACATCAGAAAAAAAGCATAAACATTATCTAGGTGTCTGGGTTAGGATGGGGTATCATGGCCGTGACAAAGAGAAAAAGGAATATTTCACAATGTCTTATTGGCAGACTGATTTTCTGAAATGGCTTTGGAAATTAAACCCCGTAATCCCATAACCAGTTATTTGACTTCGTAGCCCCCCACCTACATAGAGTACAGAAGTGTTTTATGTTAACTTTATGAAAAATGACCTGTAATCCAGGTTTAGGAACAAGTCAGCTGTAAAGAAGGAAATAAATGGCAGATCCCAAGTCTTCTCCAAGACTCCTCATTGTTTCCCACCTAATCAACGACAGACCTGCAAAATACTGGTGACTCACGGAGGGCTCTGAGCTGTCGAGTCAATCAAATCTTCTATTCACCTCCATTGATGCTTTTCCTACGCATATCCTGTCAGCGAAGTAATCTTAGTGATATAGGTAAAAGCCACTGACCTCCTGAGATGCCATATTAACTAAAAGATTTCTGAAAATTCTGAGAAATCCATTCCAAAAGTTCAACCCAGGAATTTCAATAGCGAGATTTCCAAAGACATCCAACTAACTTTATTTTTTAAAGTAAGCACCAACATGTCGGGAGTCTACAAAATCTTTTTTTCTAAGAACGTTCTTTCTCATGGGTGAATTGAGAGCCACGTGGGTAAATGTGAATAAGCGTTTCCGTCTTTCAGAAAACCTCATATCTGAAAATCCAAGCTCGTGAGGGAAAATCAGGGGTGATTACTTGTATCACAACTCTTTCACTATATCAAAGGATTTCTTGAAATATTCCTTTGAGTGATTAATTCCCAGCCCCAAATTCATTTTTTTCCCCTTAGTTTAAAGATTGGTTCAGTTTACAAAAACTATCTTTCATTCATTACACCAAGTGTAAGAAAGCGGAGAGATAATCTTTTCAACTCGCCTAATACAGCCAAATTAAAGTTCTTCAAGGGCTCCTGGTGTATAGAAGACATTTTTTTTCTAATAACTTCCTTCGTCCCTCCCTCCCTCCCTCCCTCCATCTCTTCCCCTGCTTCCCTCTCTTCTTTTTCTTCCTTCCTTGCTTCCTTTATTCCTCCTTCCTTCCCCCATGCCCCTAGTCTAGTTAACGTTTTAAATGTTTTAATGTGCCTGTGTGTGTTAGCACTTTAACATCGCTCATTTTTCAAATGAAATCTTATCTGAAACTGCAATGTTTACAGCAGAGAAAACGCCACAGAATTCTGAGGAACGCAGTTTGAAAACCACATCTCCAGTTCACTGCCAACTCTCCAGAGATTGTCCATCTGTACCTAACAGTACTTGTCACATTTCCCAAAACATACAGAACAGGCAATGCTACAATTTCTACAAATACAGTAAGTCAGACCCGTTGTATCGGTCAGGGCTCAGTTGTAGAGAACTGGGCTAGTTTAAGCAAATATAGATTTCTTTGATGGCTTGTAGACTCATTGGGCTGATTTTCACTGTAGAACTAGGACACCACAGAATTCATTTGACGAAGAGGAAGCTTCCTGCTACCCTGGACAGCTGTGACTCCAAAGCCAGGCTGCCTTGAGAGCGGGAAGCCGTCGATAGGTACTGTTAGAAAGCCAGGTCATGCTCTCAGTATTAGAAAAATGGATGCCTTTACACCACGCCTCTCAATGCTATCAAGCTGGTGATTATGCCTTGGGTCCTTGATAAATGACGCTGAAGAAAACCCGAAAGCCTCCACAAATGCCTTGCTTCCTACATCTGGAATGAGTCTGCTTTGCAGCCTTCAAAGTAAAGGAAGGCCGACCAGGAGGAGGCTGGAGTGAACCATTAGCCACCATATCCACCCACCAGCATCCACGTGGCTCCCATGCTAGAGAAATTACTGACCTTTCTTCGGCAGCACCTGATGAAGGTCAGCGATGTGCCCCAAACCTACCGACTTACTATGACACTCTCCTCCGTAAATTTTTTGTTTTTATAACATTGCATTTCAATCACTACTACTGCTTAGGAAAATAAATTTCATAAATGTTTCACTTACTCTATAGAGCGACACCGCTTTTTCACTTGTCTCAACGTTAGTATTTTTTTAACTATCCAAAGGATAAACTTCACACTCGGATGATCTAACGTGAGTCTTACAGTTCTCGGTCACCACCCTTCCTGGCTTTCCTCTTGGTCGATGGTTTCCTCAGTCTTTTGCTCTAGCCTCTTACCCATTCCTGCACATAGGAGGAAAGATTCTGGCAACCATGAACCTTGTGCTCCTTAAACACCGGCTTCCCCGTAGGGAATAGACGCCATCGCTGTTACCACCTTGGAATAAAAGAACAGCCACATACGCACTCGAGAAAACTCTCCATCAATTAGGCTAAAATCCTCCCAGGCCATTTAAAATCATTCTTGCTTGTTCAGTCTGAGTGTGTAAGAGACAATTTATTGCACACATAGCTACACGTCTTGCTGCTGGGCTGGTAAGGGAGGGAGGTCTCTTTGCTAAGTCTCGCACCTTATACAAAAACGAACATAGATCATGGACGTAAGTGAAAAACAGAAAACCATACAACTTTGAGCGAAAAAATAGGATTTATTATTTAGGACCTTGAGTTTCGTAGAAGAAGAGTTCTTAGACATGACACCAAAGAGCACAATCCGTAAAAAGAAAAACTTGATAAAACGGACCTTATCCGAAAAGACCCCATGAGGAGGACGAAAAGACAAGCTAAACGGTCAGAGTACGGTCAACACGGGCATCTGGCTGCGGCCAGCAGGAAGTGCTGCTGCCGTTCTTGTTTTCACATGACTTTTATTTCCAAATTCCTGAGCGCGCGCAGAAGGGCTGGGCTGACCAGTAGGCAGCCTCTGCCCAGGGTCGCATTCCAGACAGGCCCTGGGAAGCCAGAGATCATGAAAAGGCAACGACCCCATCACTGAGACCCAGACCTAATATCGGCGAGGCGGTTTTTCATAAAAATTATTTCTCAAATCAAACTCTACCGCCAAAGGGCTGTTACTTTATTTCGTAGACTTCCTTTCTCCTAATCTTCTCTATTTTCACTGAAGAGGGAGGGAAGGAGAAACGGTATAAATTTCACCGAGAAGAAATTCTTTTTGGCTCCGGATGGGTGGAGTGGACTGGGAAGCCAGCACGCTGCAGAAGTCGAGATGTAGAGGTGCCGATCACTGGAACCTGGTCATGGGATAAATCAGAGCCGCTGAGCACATTTTTTTCTTTACTTCTGTGCTCAGTAAATCTCCAAGAATGATTAGTTTGCCCTCAGCATCAGAGAGGACCCCTGAGCTCTCTGCTGTCACTGGTCCCTGCCTGCAGACCCAGAGCGCCTCTCCCAAATGAGAAGCGTACATCTTGCGTGCAGAACAGCATCTGAGGAAGAACATTATACAGACACCGGCCATGTCTAAGTTCTGTCCTATCCAACACCTGTGGCTCTCCCACCTCTCCATTATGTGTCTTCTTACAGACTCTGTGAAATGCACCCAGCCTCCCTGGCTTCCTCCCAGCCTCCAGGTACTAAAGTAATAGAAAGCAGGAATTACTCAAGCGGGAAAATGATTAAGCAGGCAGGCTTATCTGTAGGCACAGGCTGCCTGAAGTGAGGGGCCGTTTCACCCCCTTCCAGGAGCGGGAGTGGATCTGTCCAGCCCAGGCTCCCCACTCAGGGTGACCAGGACTTCCCTCTGCGCTGCCTGAGCTGTCACAGGTCTCTAGTGACACTCTGCATGTGTGCAGAGGCGAAGCCTGCGAGCTGGGCTTTCCCATCTCAGCCTCTTTCCTGTCTCTGTGGCTGCAGGCCACGGTGGTGATACAGGACATTCCTGGGGTGATATGCAGGACGCACACTGGGGTGAGGAGAGTGAGGCATCTCTTCCGGTGCAAAATTTGAGGGGCTCCAAAATCAAGATCAATAATAATTTAAGGTAATGTTTTTTTTAATTAAAATTAACGTAAAAATCATGATAAACAAACTATGATAATTTTAAATAAAGACAGGATCAACAAGGCTTTGGGGGAGATCTTAAAATTCCGTAGATTAAGATAAAATGACAATGTACAGATGCCAGTGGGTCCGAATGGCACCAACGGCGAGTTTACAGAAGGACAAAGCTCAGCATCCAATCTGCAGCCTCTGAGGCCTGCAGCAACTGGGTTTGAGGAGACACCTGCTTACTGCTCCCGGTCCTGGGCTCTCTGAGGAGCCCGCTGTCCCCAGGAGCCCGTGTCTGGCTGTTAAATAAAGCCAGGCACACAGGGGTTTTCCTGAACACGAAGCTGGACGAGGCCCCTGGCAGGGAGACTGTGTTTAGACTCTCCCTGACTCACACTTTCCTGTTTATTTCCCATCCCGGCTCAACTGAATTACTCCGCAAAGCCAGGTGCAGCGGGGAGGACATTCCGAAACAGGCCGTGAAGAGGCGGTCAAGGGCAGCACCAACCCTGCTGGCCCAGCGCCAGCTCATTTTCTGGAACCATAGCTCCGCTCGCTTGGGCAAGCTTCTCATTCCTCTCCTGTCACTGTGTTCCTTCGTTTCTATCCCGGAGTTGTGAACATCACAGGCCAACAGCTCCTCACGGCGCTGGAAGAATAAACGCATTTTTTCCCCCAGATGCCCTTTGTCATCTGCTGTGACTGCGATCGCCTGCACTTTACAGCAAGGTGTGCCTGGAGTAAAACCAAGAGTTTGGCCAAGGGCATCCGCCCCGAGAGACGACACCAACCACCCTTAGCAATGCCTAGGGCAAGGCTGCCACCTCTCTGTCCTGAGGTTTGCTTCCTGAGTGCCGCCAGCATCTACCTGCACTGCCAAGCGCACTTGGCCGCCAGGGGAAATTCCCGCCTGCAAGACAAAGGGTCCCCTGTCCAACAGTCTCGCTGTTTCCCAGGCATGGGGGAAGGCACACAGGCATTTATTCTTATCTTCATTGTATTTTGCAAAGCACAGGCTGTCTTTACAGAGACCTGAATCTCGCTCGTTTCCTGCAAAGCACAAAGGAGAAATTCCACCCCTTAGCGGCCTCCTGCCTTGAGGTGAGTGGGTTTAAGAGAGCCCAGGGCTCCGTAACTCAGATGGAAAGCTCCCGGAAGCCTGTGTCACCCTGACACTGCCCTCGCCCAGGATGCTCCTCAGGCGCACCACACCCCTGCATGTCCCCTGCTTTTGTTTGTAGGTGAGGCCCTAGGAACTGAAGGCTTTAAACTGCCTGCTTCTGCCATTGAATTAATGATGTGACCTAAAAAAAAGAAAAAAAGGGCACATTTTCTGTGGCTTTCTTCTGTCATTTGTAAAGTAAGGCTTAGCTTCATCTTATTAAGCTAAGATGAAGTACACAAAATTTGAGTTAAAAATTAATATCGATAATGCAAATAATAATAGTTTTTTTTTTTTTCTTTTAGGTCAGCTAGGATAATGTCTGAACCCAATCTGCTCTCACTGTCATCTGCAACTGAGGAAATGAAATCAGGATGTCAGTTCACATCTTCTCTTCTTCAAGCAAGGCGTTTGCTAGGTTTTATGAGGCAGAATTCAGTTGACTTCTGCAGGGACCTGAGCCTGAAGACCTTTTCGGGTTGACCCTCTTCCTGTTCCCTCAGTCCCCTGATCCTGTCTGCAAACACAGGTACCATGTGTTTGAAGTGGCAGGTTAAGCTTATGAAACACTATTGGCAAAGAGTTCCAAGTTGTCATGACCTGTACGTTTTGTTAAAGGGCCAGGGGGAAAAAAAGCAGAGCAAGAAAAAAAGTGAATAATATCCCATATGAAAAATCAAATGCTAAGTGGTAAGGTGGAAAGAGAATCCTCTAGTTTTTCTTGAAAGCTTGCTGAGAGGAAAAGCTATGCCGAATGCGTGCCAAGCCCCTCCGCCCATCCATGCAGTGGTGGGACAGACGGACAGCCCTGAGTTTGCAGCTTCCACTAACAGCCATGGGGGTTGGGGCCACTTGCACCTCTTCTTCCTGGAGCCATTCATATCCGCCCCTCTCAGACTGCCAGACAGTGGTGAGGGGCTGGTGCCCACCCACATCACAGGGCTTGTACCCTAACCATCTAGACTTCTGAGATGGGGAAGGAGGTTCCTGAGAAATGACACCCATTCTGCAGTCTGTCCCACGCTAGTGTCTATGCCAGGAACACAGGCAAGTCCTGCTGGCCTCTTGGCTTGAGCGGTGAATCCCAGACAGATCTGGGAGCACCCAGCTGCGAGGACAGCTTAGGCTTGCCGCTCGGTGTTCAATCAGTGACGTTTCTCAGTACTTGTGTTTTTACAGATCGAGATTGAATTGACATTTGGATGCAGCGGTATGTGTTCAGAGGTATAAAAATACACACAGGCAGTACAAAAAGGGGCATCAGAGACTGCTTTGCGGGGGGCTTACCCAGAGATCTTTCCTTCGTCTGGTTGGCTGACCGCACCACTGGGAGACTTGCTCGGGTCCGGCTGCCTCTGGAGAAGGGACTTGGAGCTTCTCCCTCAGACATCGCTTCCAAAGAGTCACCGGACGTCTCGGACAGATGCTCGACCGGGTCACCCAGGCTGGGAGGCTGAGGGCTGTGAGGCAGTTTTGGGCTTCGTGTCTGCAAAAGGCATTTGAAAGAAAGTAGGAAAGTGGATGCGTTAATTAAGCCGAAAATATTTTAAATGTTATCTAGGTCTGCCAATCTGCCAAAACAACACAGCGAGGGGAAACGTCTATCAGGAGGACTAGGACCTCCCAGCAGGTCAAAGTTTCGGTTGTGAAAGTTACTGGGTCCTCATTAGTTTTTAGTTGTGATCATCACCCATTTCATATCATGGGTGATATCAGATAGCATTTGCTAATATTTCCTTGGGCCAGTTGATGTGCATTTTCAAGGCCCCTGAGTATTCCATTGAGATTTTTATCACTGGACATCTACCGTACAAATGCCATTTTGAACAAGGAGCTGAGGACAAGCCACATTATAGAAAATTTCTTTTCCCGGACAAATAAATTTTAAGAGTTATTATCACAACAGATAGGATTATGCACGTTTACATACAGCCACATGCCTTATAAGGCGTTTTGGTCAGTGACAGACTGTGTATATGATAGTGGTCCCACAAGATTATCATAGCATGAGTGTAGTAGGTGAAACCAGCTAGGTCTGTGTAAGTGCACTCTATGAGGCTCGCAAGATGACAGAATCTCTTAATGACACGTCTCAGCATATCCCCGTCATTAAGATGCACGCGCTTGTATACCTGAATGCATGATGCACTCACACCAGAGTACGCTGAGCATAACCAGTTCTTTAAAGTCTCATATCAAGGCCATTTCCAAAATCGGTAAACCAAGATCATGAGGGAGATATTTACGTCACAGCCGAATTTTTCTTTCGAGGCACAGATCCCATAGATAAAATCGTCTAGCTCTGGTTATTACTCACCTTGCCAATCAGCAGAAGGTATCTATAATAACTTACGCACACAAAATACATAACTGCATTTCTTTCTTAGTTATCTATACTGTAACGGTAGGAAGTCGAGTATGGAAATCCTCACAATCTTAACATCCCCTGACCACGCACACGTGAGCACTGTGGGAGATGTGGAAAAACAGACACGGTGCCTGATGTCAAAGAGCTTCAAAACCAATCAGTGAGATTAGTGAAGGATGACAAATAACACAAGATGTTGTTTAATTAAGCGTAAATGATGAATTATTCATTCTTTCAACAGACACCTTTGAGCATTCGCCATGTCCCAGGCACTGTGCTAGGTACTGGGGACAGAATGATGCACAAAACGGACATGATGTTTAAGTCTAGTCAGGGGGCAGACATTGAAGACAAATTAAAGGAGCAACAAGAGTGTATAACCCAGACTGGTGGTGAGGGGTGTGTATAGATGGAGGGTTGGAACTGTGCCCTGGAGAAAGCGGGGTTGGGAGGAAGGGGCAAACCGCAGGGGAGGGAACAGTATGTGCAAAATCCCTGAGGCAGGAAGAAGTGAGGAGGCTTGGGGGGTGGGGGGAGACCGGAAGTGGGGGGGCTGGAGCCCGGCAGAGACCAGAACACACACAGCCTTGGAGTCAAGGTGACAATTTTCAACTTGACTCTAAGGTACCAGAATACCACTGAGGTGTTTCAGGCGGAGAAAGCGGGGAGGGGGCCCAGTACCAAACACATTTTTTAGAAAGTCACTCTGGCTATTGTGTAGAGATTGCAGATTATACTTGTAGAAGGCCAGAGAAAGGGAGTTGGTGAAACTGGAGGGATTAGGCGGAATGAATGTGTTATCTCAACCGTCCCCTCTCCCACTGCCTGCCCTTGACTTGAATTACATGATTCCAGGCACCTTCCAGGAGGTAAACTGATCCGAATTAATCAGGCAGGTGAGTATTCACTTCATAAGATGCCGAAGTTGCTGACGAGGTGATGGTGTGATACAGGCATTGCGTACGTGTGTGTGTGTCGTGTGTGTGTGTGTGTGTGCGCGAGCATCCCTGGTAGCATTCTTTAATTTCCTTTAGGTCTTCCTAAGGATGCCAATAATCAAAGTTAAGCACTGAGGCACTTAACTCTCAAGGAAGGACCAGCTTCTTGGGTGTACAGCCTGTGCGGTCACGCAGGGCCCCGTCCTTGAAAGCGTTTCGCGCTTAGTTCCATGCTCTTCTGTGGCTATCTTGAAATTTGTAACAATTCTTGGAATGAGGTGCACTAAAAATTATGTAGTCGTAACTGCTTCGAGGCTTCAGCTGTGGAGTTCTCAGGGACAGCCAGATGTGCCTGGTACTCTAGGGGATGCTTTAAGGGTGTGGGGATCACCTTCTTTCCCATCTGTCCTTGTTAAAAGCGTGAGGACAACCCTCTTGGCGGGAGCATCTGCACTTTGCTACGCCTCTCGAGACCTTTCCATAGGGGGACACAGAAATAAGGTCAGCGCCTAGCTCCCCGAATCCCCTGTGGCTTTGGGGAGGTGGCCAACCTGGATGTCCCATAGGAAACTCTCAACTCAGATTACATGCTGACACCACAGCCAGAAAGGACACAGTTAAATTGTGTCTTTGGGTTAACTTTACTGTGCAAAATCTGCAAAATGGTTTATTCCCAGATTTATTTCTCACAAAGTTTCCTTCTGTTACGGAGACTGGGATCTGGCTTTGACACCTATAAGAGTATTATTTGTCTAGAAAAATCAACTCTGTGTCACTGCCTAACTCACCAAATTTACATAAAGTCATACGGTCTTCAATGAGGTATGCCGAGCAATGAACCTAGTTACTATGCTCAGCAGAATACCAAGCTAAGATGTTCTCAACTTTGACTTAAAAAAAAGACATCGTTTAGCAAAATAGCCAAAAAATAATATTACTTGAAGCAGAATGGCTTCATTTACAACCTCTGTTGGTTGGTCATCTTTGCAGTCCATGGCAGACATGATGCATTTGATGACTTGACAATTCAATTGCCAAAGTCGATAATCCTTGAAGAAAATAAAAATTAAATTTCTATTTCTTGTTCAGGGTCATTGTGGTGGTAGTAAGTATAAAAAATAAGGATGTGAGGGCTAAATCTTTCTTTTAACTTTCTGTACACAGCGACTCAGTTTCGAATATAAACGTCTTCTCTCATTTTTACATCATTCACTTTCTCACTGCAAACTATCATTGCATATTAGCAATCTCCTCACACAGTACCCTCCCCTCAGATGCCAGCTCACTGCTGAGACATCATTTAGTTCAGAGAAAAAGACAATGGAAAGTGCTGACGTTAGTGTCAGATACCCTGTGATTTGCTACATGAAAAAAGAGTCAAAAAGCGTTTGGAACAGGGACTCAGGACTCAGTACAGTGCAAGGCTCCAGGAGTTAAAAGTGCTATACATGGCTTTTGAGCTCATAATGCATTTAAGGTATATGTGGGGGCCAAGGACAATATATGGCTTAACAGTTGGACAAGAAGAGCTAAGAGGTGTGTCACTGAGTGAAGGAGTTTTGGGGGAAAAAAAAAAAAACCGCTA